>NC_082704.1:55217258-55538508 GCF_949987515.2 Delphinus delphis | reverse complement strand
CAAAACAGTCCTAGCAATTTATCAGACCTCCCTTAAACAAGAGACAATTGGCAAGGACATTTTCACCCAGCAATTACTTGCACTCAATTTCTATAGCTTCATTTAATTGTAAGTACAAAAGGGATGACCAAAGCTGAAAACTGGGCCTCTTTATCCTTTAACCTCATTGCTTTCTCAGGCAACCTACTTCCCTGAATAATCATTCACTTTAGTGACCACTCCTTTGAACAACAATTTTTCAAAGCAACACACCCATCCCCACAGAACAGGAAAATTTTATGATAGTGTATATAAATCCTGGCACAGTAAGGGAACTAGCCACTATCTCTGTAACCAAAGAAAAAGGAAAAAAGTCATGTAAACAAAGAAAAGCCCAAGCTGGGTAATTATTGAGAGCAGAGGCCATTCATAAACTCACTCACATTCTCCCCTGGGCTGCTTTCTGGAGCTAAATTTGGTTGCAAGTTTCAAATTTAAAAAAATGGTAATCTATAAAACACAATCTCTAAGAGACCCCTTCTTGCACCAAAATGTTTTATTCAATAAAATATTGATGGCAAAAGCACAAAATTATATTTTAAAATGAAATCTAAACATATAGGACACCTACAGATCAGGTCATGTATATCTGTCCTCAATATGAACTCTCCCTGGATAAGCAAATGGTATTTATCCAGATAATCATGGTGCTTCTTATATAATAGGCACTTAATAAATATGTGTTCAATTAATGAATGGTATTAAAAATATTTTATTTTGATCAATTTCTCTCTCTCACAACAGAACTCTTCTGTATATGTAGAAAATATCTTGAACTTCATAAAAAACTAAAATTAATGGAAGAGAAATACATATGTTCAATGCATATTAACATCAATGCTGTTCATCTGAGGCAGTGTTTCATTCTGAGTTAATGACGGTTGTTTAATATTTAGGCCTTTTAAAAGGTTGAGCCATAAGGTTTTTGTTTCTTTTAGTTTTATGTAGTTTCTAGAATTCCATTTATTTACAAGACTATATTCAGTTCTAAAATGCACATATGACCTTGATTACACCTGCTTTTGATTTTTTCCTGTTCATATGGATAAACTTAGTAATTTTAATTCTACCATCAATTTAGACAATTTCCCCATACCTGGTTTCTATAGTCAGTTTTCTCTGAGAAACACTTTATCAGTCAGACAAAATAATAACTGAGGGAATCATAAAATATATCTGATAAATTTTAAACAAGAAGCAAAGCAACATTATATCTGGAGAAATTTAAAATATGTTTATGTCCATAAGCACTATTTTAGTGCACAAGAAAGGAAAAACGTGGGCCAAAAAGCCAGAAATAGAAAATACTAAAGTGCTGCAAAAAGCATTTGGTTAAATCCAAAATGTCTATTACATAAGCGAAAATTAAGATTCAGGAAGCAAAGCAGAGTGACATCAATTTTGGTTTCTCAAAGGGAACATATTTTACTACTGGCAATTATATATTTTTTTAATCTTAGGAATTCTTTTACTATCATCCAAACACAAAAATGCTAAAAACAATTCAAGTAAAAGTTTAATTGAATTCATGATAACTAACAATTGATTATAATACTTATCTTCCTAGCTGCCATGGTCACAAACTTTAGCATCAGAATAATTGCTATATACCAACTCAAAATGTCATTGAAACATGGCATATTAAGGAGAGAATTTTAAAGCATAAAACAAAAAGTGTTTTAAGTAATGTGTACTACTTGCTTGTGCTTGGCATGGTATATAATAAAGCTGCCACTACATTTTACTCATTTTGTTAACATGAAGGTAATTTCAGATCAATTTTAGGTTCTACTTTATATAATGCCATCCTGCCACTAAACAGGGAGAAAAGAAATAAAATAATAGAATAATAGTTTCCTAGTCACATTCTTTGTGGCAGCTATCTAAAATTTTCTTGCCAAATTATCTTTTAGTGGATTTATGAATGCCCATTGATATCGAACTCAGTTTGAAATTTTATAGTCAAATTTTCTTTCTAATTTCACTAAGAGAATGAAGATTCTAATTTTTTTTCCTTTACCACATATCTAGAAGTTCACCTCCCTCTTCCTTACCCAGCCCTTTTCTTTCTTTTCAATTATAAATCACTTCAGACTTCACAACACCCTCCATTCCAATTTCTTTTCCCTGTTTCTGAGGCCATACTTTCTGTCCCTAAGGCTCTTTATAAACTCCTTTGGGGAACTACATTTCAGGATAGAGCTAGTCTTGTGAGGATCACTTAGCAAATATCAGATAGAAAGGTGAGTCTCGTAAAAAGCTCAACCAGCTTGGTCCCAAGAATATTAAAAAGGAAGGTTGAACCATGGAGTATACAATAAAGTGTGACCCTAAAAGTTATTCTGTGGTCAATGTTTATAATTTGCCAAATTTAAGCTTTTTAAATTTTTATCTATTTATTTTTCTTTTACTAGGAAGTTGATAAGAAAAGAGGTTAACGTATTTAAATAACTACGCCAGATAGGGTGATTTTAGCATTCGTATGATAATGATAACTGTTGTTTCAACTTCCCCATTGTTTTGGGGCTACTCAGGAACATAGGTGACACCCACTTTGTTGTTCATTAACATCACTGAATACTGGAATGTACATTTGCACTATTATTATCACAAACTAGTAGTTTTGACCTTTTATTTTTCTTCCCTTTGACTTCAATGCAGGTGGAGTTTTTCTCAAATAGGAAATTACTGACAGTGAATACTGGGTTTTTCTTCATATTTTTCCCTCAAATTAAGCTAGGAGTGAAATAAAACAGGAAAATTGTGGCCTTTGTAGTTGTTGGGTTACCTGTATCTTTTAAAACTTCTTTTTAAAATAGTTTCATTATATACTTTAGAAATATTGCTTCATATCCTAATTAAAATTATTGTTTTGGGAAAAATAATCCATTTTATTCCAGATCAGCATAACAATGCAACATAGGATATCATCCCGATGGTTGCTTTTTGAGCTTTTCACAGTACTACTTGTATCTTGAAACATAATTTTAGTTTGGACTGAAGTTTCCAGAAAGCTTAAAGACATGCAAATTTAATATAAAGAGAGTCAAAGATGAAAACAGACATAGAGCTGTTAATTTTGTATTGTCTTACAGTGTTCTTTCATACTCATTGGCAAGTTTATTAACACAGATACTGATGTTAAACTAACCCCTTTAAAAACAAATTTGTTTCATTTTAAAGGGTGTCTTAGACTTCCACAATTTTTAGCTTTCATGTAACAATTGCTTACATCTTGCCTTCCTCAATCTTATATTCACTCTTTCAATATTCCTTCTACTAATATTCATAAATTATCCACCTTGACTATGCAAGAACAAATGCATCATTTTCAAAAGATGAAACACATATGACAATTGAAATAGACATTGTGCCTGTCACTTATCCTGGAGTAGCATCCTATTTGCTAAACACAAATAATTGCTCGTCACTCCATACATGCCATTGCCCCTGCACCGCCATATTTGATACAAAAAAACCTGTTTACTTTTGATATGAAGTGAATCAGTGGGAACCTATTTTATAAAAATGATGGTATTCTAGTTGAGGATTGCTTTGTGGTAGGAGCAAAAGAATACCTCAGGTCATATATTCCAATCTAATTCAACAAAAAATGAACCATCCTATGCTCTAGTTAGATTATGAAAATCACTGGAACTCATAAACAAATGGCTACAAGAACTAGTAAATGAAAGAACAGCCAAGAGATGGAATTTGGGTGACCGTACATTGCGTATATAGCTGCAATCCAAGAGATAATATCCTGTAGAACAGAGCCAGAGAAGCAGAAAGAAAAGAAATGAGGTTCAAAAGCAAACAAAGGCAACAAAGATTTCCCTTTTCTGGCATAGCTGTCTTTGTGGTACCTGGGAACGGTCGCTCCAAAGCAAGCTTTGGTAGGAGGAGGCAGTTTTGAGAGGGGAGCACACTTCCCGTGAGCCGATGGGGTCCAAGGCCTCAACCACCTTGTTCATGGGCCCACTGTAGGTCCTCACTCGCTCATACACTACATTTTTTTCTGGAGGCTGCTGGGTTTGTCTTGACTGATGGTAGCAGCGGTAATGCTGGGGCTGGCACTGCAGCACTTCTGGGGATTGCTGAGTCCCACAGCTGCTGCTGCTCATCTCACTCCAATAGTTTGAGCTCATCATCTTCTCAGTGGTCACCAAGGTACTCCCCAGATGCTCTCCCTAAGGAACAAACAGAGAGAGATCATGAAAGAAAGGGGTAGGAAAGCAGGCAGGCAGGCACACGTTAGAAGCCTTTTATCAACCACCTCTGCCTATAGTGGTGCCAGGGAGAGATGGGAGTTACCTGAGCAACAGCAGAAGCAGGTCTGGCAGCTACAGAGGAGGCAGCAAATAAAGTAATTGAGTGCAAATGCAAAGTGGAACCACCCCGTGAGATTGCTCCAGGAAATAGTACTGCCACGCCCCTGAGGGGAGGAATCACTGGGTAGGTTTACCTGCCGGGAGAGGCCCTGCTTTGTTATGGAGATAGCTACTAGGCTGTCCAGTAGGGTAAGGAAGTCTGGAAAGAGCAGGAATGTGGAATTTCAGGGCTAAAGCCAGAGCTTCCAAATTCACAGTCTTGGAAATTCACTTGAACTGTAAATAGGCAAACAAAGACATGCCCATGCCAAAACTTACTGCAGAAAAAAGGTCACAAATATCACATGAAAGTGGCTTTCCCATGGCTCTTAAGCTTAGCAAAGGTAATTACAAACATGAGTATTATCATTCCAGAGTCCCAGACCAAAATAAGGGGTATTAGCCTAAGGACACATTAGTTTTCACAGATAAATCTGCATTCTTTGCAAAACCCAGCTAGTAATTGCAGTTAAGGGAGATTGCTATGAGGTTTCCTTCTAGCAACACTCTCTAATTTGTGGACCTGTTTATCTTGCTCCAGGCCTCGTGTGGCTTTCTAATTTAAATTGAGGAAGATTTGTCTAAATGATTAAATTGCTGTCTGTAGGTGGGAGATTTGGTCAAGAAAAATCTAACCATTCCAGAAACCCTTTGCATTTTAGCACTTATATTTATTGTTTCACATTTTTACAAAGGAATGTACCCTGACTTGATTTGTGCCTTAGGAAACACTGAGTTTGATTGCCTTTTTAATATCTAGTTGTTAAGGGAGCTGCAAGTCCTGAGAGGTGCCTTACCTGATATAATGAGATTAAATATGCTCAGCACTTATATTTATCACTACTTGAAATTACAATCATAAGGCCTACTTAACCACCAGGTTTTTCCCTGCAAGATATTTCAGCACCACGGAACTCTAGAATATTCACTGAGGGTGTCTTCAGAAAAGGGACATCTTCCTAGTGTGTATATATACCATAGAACCCAAGCACACCACCACCATTCTGGAGAGGAAGAGAATATCATCAAGCTGTCTAGCCAGGTTTTTAATCTGCTAAGTAAACAAAAGGTAGTGACTTACTGGTCATTCACTCTGACCATGCAAGAAGCTTTACATGGAATATCTGTCATCCTCACAAATTTATGAGGGTTTATAGGTGAGGAACTGAGGCAGAGACACAGAGAGGCTGAAAAACTTCCCAAAGTTAAACTACTAGTAAAAAAATGAGTCTGGGATTTGAACATAGAGCCTATAGCTCTACTATATTATACTGCTAAGTAAAAATTTAAATTATGTTCTGTATCTGGGCATCCAATACATCTTCTAAGTGGAAACCTAAAACAGTTTTGAACCATTAGCACGTTAAGTGACTTTAAAAAGAACCTATGGATTTTTTATGGAGGAGAGGTATGCAAAACCGACCTTAAAAACTCTTTAAAATAATTTATTGTATATTTATGTTTATATTTGCATACTGTGTGCAAAGCTTTCAAATCTAATCCTTGTTCATTATAATGCTGTTCCTCAAGGATCAATGAAAATTTAATTAGGAACACATGACCTGCCAAACAGCCTGGCAAAATATCAGATCAATAACTTGTTAATATCATTAGCAGTATCATTTTGAATAAGCTTTATATGTGAATAGGGAATGGGTATTAAGTGGGGTAATCCAGTCAGCTCTGATTGTTGAAATCTGAACTTAAACTACACACAAACACATATACACAGTGCTGTTAATATCTGCATCCAGTGCTATTAATATCTGTATCCTAGTAACTAAAGTAAGAGATTGAGATGAAGAATAAAAATTCCTTCATCCATATCTGCCCTTCACATTTCTTGGATATATAGCATTTTGAGGCAACCACCTTAATGCAGTTGGGCAAAGAGTAAAGTGTGAAACTGACACCCTCTTTCAATTCCTGAGCCTCATCCATCACTTTTCCACATGCCTGGATATGAGGAAAAGAGAGCTTGAAGCTCAGGGATACTATATAAGAAATGAGATTAGACACTCTCTGGCAGACAGACTACATCTAAATATGAAACAGATGTTGACCACCCTTGCACACCTCAGAGAGACTTACCAATCATTCTCACCAAAGTTTGTGCTCCTTCTCTGAGAATGCATTTGTGCCTTCGTTGATCTGCTTCTCCAATTGTTTTATTTCTCCTTTATGCAGATAATGTTAATACTCACCTATTTTTATTAATAAATGCATATAAATTATTTGACCATTTAATAATGGTAATTGCTCTGTTTTCTACTTGAAAACCCAAGGGCTTGACACTCTGCATTCCTCAGGCTTCATGATTATGCTACACTTCTTACACTGGTGGATGAGACAGTAAGAGTTGATTTCTTATTCTCAGCTCCAGACTTGTTCAGAGAATCCTTAATTATATTTCTGGCAGTTATTTTGTTTCACTCAGTAATATGGATATTTTATGTTTAGTACTGAAAAAACCTCATTTATGATGATGAATTTGATTTCCCCTTAGACGTGATATCCCTTTAGAAGCTAATTCAGTTCTAACAGACTTTTAAAATCCTTTAGTGTTTTTGATTATAAAAATAATTTATTCTTTAAAAATTAAAATAACTGAAGACATGGAAAAAGTAGAAAATGAAACTTCCCATATTGATGGTAAGAGCAAGGGATAGAGTAAGGATCAGGAATGTCTGCCATATACATTACTGGTAATAAAAATAACAACATATATACACTACCAAACGTAAGGTAGATAGCTAGTGGGAAGCAGCCGCATAGCACAGGGAGATCAGCTCCGTGCTTTGTGAAGGCCTGGAGGGGTGGGATAGGGAGGGTGGGAGGGAGGGAGATGCAAGAGGGAAGAGATATGGGAACATATGTATATGTATAACTGATTCACTTTGTTATAAAGCAGAAACTAACACACCATTGTAAAGCAATTATACCCCAATAAAGATGTTAAAAAAAAATAACAACAGTGATTTGCATTTTGACTAAGCTGTTTCTAAGGTCATCTGAAGTCTTGACTTTACTTACCTCATAAAATTGTTATTAGGTTTAAATGAAAAAGTGCCTGCGAATTGTAATGCACTATCCAGATACAAACATTTTTAAATATACTATTAACAGATGGTGTTGTGTGATTTTTGTGAAATAGAAGGCTTTGAAAAGCAAAGCAAATATGAATGTCCCAAGAGGCTATAGGTCTGGTTTTTTAAAAGTTTAGCTACATAAAACCATTAAGGTAAAATAGTTCAGTTATTTATCAAAATTGATATACAGAACTATCTTAGAATATTAAATAATAACACTAATTATAAATTTAACACCAAATGAATTTTATAAGCATCAGCAGTGGAGTTTTCATTGTATAACTAATCCTGTACTCCACCTCTTGTTTTATGAGGCTGACTCTCAAATCTATCTCTAGCCCTGGCCCATTGCTTCAGGCTAATGGTGTAATGGTAAAAGATAGAGTTAAAAGCAAAGTTATTCAAATATTTTTACTTTTGATTTCTCTATGATCAGGGAGAAGTATGTTCGTATAAAAAGGGTCGACAAACAATGGTCAGAGGGAGCTAAAGGCCAAGGTAGTGAGATGATTGTAGGAAAGCACCTATGTTTTATTAAATAGGTCCAAGTCACTTGATCCAACAGAACTCCATTCCAGCCTTCTGACAGAACTAAAAGTTGAGCTTGCTTAACTGTTGTTGGGAAAGTTTAGACTAGGCAATGTTTCAGAATATCAGATATGAAAAATCATTGTCTTGATTTTTAAAAAACTGAATGGCGAAGTTTACATACTGAACAGTTTAGTCTGATATCAATTCAGGTCAAAAGTCTGTATTGTATTATCAAGTGTCTGATGATACACATACTTAGAATAGAGATAGTTGATACCTGAAAGTCCTTTGGTATCCCCTATTATGGTTTCTGAATCTCTGTCCTTAAGTAAATTTTAAGTGTGACATAATTTTGCTCAGAAATAACTAACTCCGACATTCTAAGAGTCACACTAGAGAAAATCAGACCTCGATTCTGAACAGAGTAAATAACTCCTCTGTATGATATGAATGCAGCTGAACAGGCACAAAGCCACTATGATTCTGGCAGATCCCCAGGGATGCCTGACCTTTCCTGTGAAAGAGATTATTTTAGAACAGCATTTCTCAAAGTGTGTCCTGAATAACACTAGTGTACAGCATGTTATACCTGGAAAAGTGTTTTATGACCAAATAAGTTTAAGAAACACTTGGTTAAATATATTGCAAGAAGTAGCTTTATTGACATAATTCTTATAGACTTTCATAAGCTAATGGACACTGTGATATTCTAAATGGGTCAACGATGTTTAGATATTTTCAAGTTTTGTTGGTGATGAAATATATTTTGTGTGGAAAAACTTTAGTGACTGGTGCTTTTCAGACTTTTTTCTTCTCTATGTTTTTTTCTTGCTTTTTTTTTTTTTTTTTTTTTTTTTTTTGCAGTACGTGGGCCTCTCACTGTTGTGGCCTCTCCCGTTGCGGACCACAGGCTCCGGACATGCAGGCTCAGCTGCCATGGCTCACGGGCCCAGCTGCTCTGTGGCACGTGGGATCCTCCCGGACCGGGGCATGAACCCGTGTCCCCTGCATTGGCAGGTGGACTCTCAACCACTGCACCACCAGGGAAGTCCCTTCCGTATGTTTTAAACTAAACTCATTAGGTGGAAATTCATAACTAGTTTATAATTCTACCAATATTATGAAAACGTACCAAAGACCATTTGATCAGCCATATCACTATTCCAGTGATACTTGAAGTTAGGTCCCTGAACCAGAAGCAGCAGCTTCACCTGGAAAATTTTCAGAAATGCAAATTCTTGGCCCCCACACCAGATCTACTGAGTCAGAGACTCTAGTGGTGGGACACAGCAATCTGTTTAACAAGACCTTCTGGTGATTCTGATGCACAAAAAAGTATGAAAATCCATGAATTATACCAATATGTTGGGGGCAGGCTTGGACAAAAGAGGAAGGCAGTAGTGCCAGAGAGATGAGACTTCCTGTGTATTGGGTAAGAAATTGTAAGCAGCTCAGGAGTGGGCGATTAAAAGTCTATGAGGTGATATCTCATTGTAGTTTTGATTTGCATTTCTCTAATGATTAATGATGTTGAGCATTCTTTCATGTGTTTGTTGGCAATCTGTATATCTTCTTTGGAGAAATGTCTATTTAGGTCTTCTGCCCATTTTTGGATTGGGTTGTTTGTTTTTTTGTCATTGAGCTGTTTGTAAATTTTGGAGATTAATCCTTTGTCAGTTGCTTCATTTGCAAATATTTTCTCCCATTCTGAGGGCTGTCTTTTGGTCTTGTTTATGGTTTCCTTTGCTGTGCAAAAGCTTTGAAGTTTCATTAGATCCCGTTTGTTTATTTTTCTTTTTATTTCCATTTCTCTAGGAGGTGGGTCAAAAAGAATCTTGCTGTGATTTATGTCATAGAGTGTTCTGCCTATGTTTTCCTCTAAGAGTTTGATAGTGTCTGGCCATACATTTAGGTCTTTAATCCATTTTTACTTTACTTTTGTGTATGGTGTTAGGGAGTGTTCTAATTTCATACTTTTACATGTACCTGTCTAGTTTTCCGAGCACCACTTATTGAAGAGGCATCTCACACCGGTCAGAATGGCCATCAACAAAAAATCTAGAAACAATAAATGCTGGAGAGGGTGTGGAGAAAAGGGAACCCTCTTGCACTGTTGGTGGGAATGTAAATTGATACAGCCACTATGGAAAACAGTATGGAGTTTCCTTAAAAAACTACAAATAGAATGACCATATGACCCAGCAATCCAACTACTGGGCGTGTACCCTGAGAAAACCATAATTCAAAAAGAGTCATGTACCAAAATGTTCATTGCAGCTCTATTTACAATAGGCAGGACATGGAAGCAACCTAAGTGTCCATCAACAGATGAATGGATAAAGAAAATGTGGCACATATATACAATGGAATATTACTCAACCATAAAAAGAAACGAAATTGAGTTATTTGTAGTGAGGTGGATGGACCTAGGGTCTGTCACACAGAGTGAAGTAAGTCAGAAAGAGAAAAACAAATACCATAAGCTAACACATATATATGGAATCTGAGAAAAAAAAAAGGTCATGAAGAACCTAGGGATAAGATGGGAATAAAGACACAGACCTACTAGAACATGGACTTGAGGATATGGGGAGGGGGAAGGGTAAGCTGTGACAAAGTGACAGAGTGGCATGGACATATATACACTACCAAACGTAAAATAGATAGCAAGTATGAGGTAGCCGCATAGCACAGGGAGATCAGCTAGGTGGTATGTGACCACCTAGAGGGGTGGGATAGGGAGGGTGGGAGGGGGGGAGACACAAGAGGGAAGAGATACGGGATCATATGTATATGTATAACTGATTCAGTTTATTATAAAGTAGAAACTAACACATCATTGTAAAGCAATTATACTCCAATAAAGATATTTTAAAAAAAAGTCTATGAGGAAGTAGAGGTGAGCTACAAACTTGGGTAAGAGTCTCTCTGTTCTATGTATATAAAGAAGTTAGAATAAGAATGAACTACAGTGTAGTACATTAATTATAGCTACCTAAGGTATTCTGATATTAATATTTTCATCTTAATAAAAGGAGAATATTGAAGGTTATATAGTGTAGTGTCGATGAGCATAACTTTGCATTCAGACAGACCTGGATTTAAAATTTTGCTCTACCACGTATTAGCTCTATGGCCTGGCAAATCATGTTACTTCTCTGAGCTTCTGTTATTCTCAATGAAATGGATAATAGCCCCTAACAAATGGCTTGCTGTGTAGATTAGATAAAATGCATGTAAAGTGTTTAGCATGGTGTCTGGTATCTAGTAGCTATACAATAAATGGGAGTTCTTAACATTATGTTCTAGATTTGGCTTGGGATAAAGAAAGAAAGGGCTTGCCATGGCTTTGCAGATAGAAACCTGCCTATAGTAGAAAGTATCATATGATACAGGTCTGACTTGAGAAAAGGGAAAACATCAAAAGTGGGGAAATGCCAGATGACATAGCCACAGAGAAGGCTCAGTCAACTTAACAAAAAGGAGAGACAGAATGATGCTTGATTGTAAGGTTTTCATTTATAATTTTAAAAGCTTGGCTAGAATGGAAGAGCTTAGCTAGAAGGTAAAGTCCCGTAGTGTCTGTTCTAGGTATCTGTGTTGTAATGTAGAGAAACTATAAGGAGTAATTTTAATGTAATCAAATTACTTAAAGTATATGTACAAAAGTATCCAAAGCAAACATAAGAAGGGAAATAATAAGAACTGAAATCAATAAGATTGAGAACAGAAAAACAATGGAGAAAATCAGTAACACCAAAAGATGGTTCTTTGAAGAAAAATCAATGAAATTGATAATCCTCTAACAAGATAAAGAAAAAAGTAAAAATAACCAAAATCATGAATAAAAGAAGAGATATCACTACTGACTCCACAGACATTAATAGGATAATAAAGTACCCTATGAACAACTCTATGCACATACATTCTCCAATTTAGATGAAATGGACCAATTCCTTGAAAACCACAAACTACCACAACTCAGACAAGATGAGATAGATAAACTGATTAACCCTATATCTATAAAAGAACTAGAATTCATAATAGTAAACCTTCCAAAAAGAAAAATGCTGAATTTCACCAAATATTTAGGGGAAAAATCAATACATTTTCTGTACAATCTCATCCAGAAAACAGAAGAGGAAGGAACACTTACTAATGCTGGTAAGTGTTTTGAGACCAGCATCAAAAGAGACAAAGACAATACAAAAAAGAAAACTATAAAACAACAACCCTCATGAATATAAACTCAAAAATCCTCAACAAAATGTTAATTCAAATCCAACAATATATAAAAAGAATAATATATTATCAACAAGTAGAGTTTATCCTAGGAATGCAAGACTGACTCAACATTTGAAAATCAATCAATATAATTCACCATATTAACAAACCAAAAAAGAAAAAAAATGTATAGTCGTCTCAGTTGATGCAGATAAAGCAGTTGACAGGATCCTACATTCATGGTTGATGATAAATCTGATAAAGGATATCCAAAAAAAAGACCTACAGCAAATATACTTAATGGTGAAAGCCTGAATGTTTTCCCCCTACAATCAGAAACCAGCAAGAACATCTGCTCTCATCACTCCTTGAAGTCACTGACAATGGAAAAAGGGAAGAAAACAAAATAAAAGAATTCCAAATTTGAAAGGAAAAGAATAAAACTCCCCTATTAGCAAATGACATGATTGTCTATGTAGAAAATCCCAAGGAATCTGCAAAAAACCTCTTGGAACTAATGTAAGTAAGTTTGGGACGACTGCAGGTTGGTAAGATGAACATACAAAAATCAATAGTATTTCTATACACTACTAATGAACAAGTGGAAATTGAAATAAAAACAAACAATATCATTCACAATACCTCCCAGGGAAATATTAAAGTATATATCAAAAAATATATGAACTGTATGCTGAAAACTACAGAACACTGATGAAAGATATCAAACAAGGCCTAAGTAAACAGAAAACACCCCATGTTGATGGACTGGAAGATTCCATATAGTTATAATGCCAATTGTCTCCAAATTCATCTATAATTTTTTTAACATCATTATTGGAGTATAATTCCTTTACAATGGTGTGTTAGTTTCTGCTTTATAACAAAGTGAATCAGTTATACATATACATAAGTTCCCATATCTCTTCGCTCTTGCGTCTTCCTCCCTCCCACCCACCCTATCCCACCCCTCTAGGTGGTCACATACCACCTAGCTGATCTCCCTGTGCTATGCGGCTGCTTCACACTAGCTATCTATTTTACGTTTGGTAGTGCATATATGTCCATGCCACTCTCTCACTTTGTCACAGCTTACCCTTCCCCCTCCCCATATCCTCAAGTCCATGTTCTAGTAGGTCTGTGTCTTTATTCCCATCTTACCCCTAGGTTCTTCATAACCTTTTTTTTTTTCTTCTTCTTCTTAGATTCCATATATATGTGTTAGGATATGGTATTAGTTTTTCTCTTTCTGACTTACTTCACTCTGTATGACAGACTCTAGGTCCACCGACCTCACTACAAATAACTCAAATTTGTTTCTTTTTATGGCTGAGTAATATTCCATTGTATATATGTGCCACATCTTCTTTATCCATTCATCTGTTGATGGACACTTAGGTTGCTTCCATGTCCTGCCTATTGTAAATAGAGCTGCAATCAATATTTTGGTACATGACTCTTGTTGAATTATGGTTTTCTCAGGGTACATGCCCAGTAGTTGAATTGCTGGGTCGTATGGTAGTTCTATTTTTTAGTTTTTTAAGAAAACTCCATACTGTTCTCCATAGTGGCTGTATCAATTTACATTCCCACCAACAGTGCAAGAGGGTTCCCTTTTCTCCACACCCTCTCCAGCATTTATTGTTTCTAGATTTTTTGATGATGGCCATTCTGACCTGTGTGAGATGATATCTCATTGTAGTTTTGATTTTCATTTCTCTAATGATTAATGATGTTGAGCATTCTTTCATGTGTTTGTTGGCAATCTGTATATCTTTGGAGAAATGTATTTAGGTCTTCTGCCCATTTTTGGTTTGGGTTGTTTCTTTTTTTGATATTGAGCTGCATGAGCTGCTTGTAAATTTTGGAGATTAAACCTTTGTCAGTTGCTTCATTTGCAAATATTTTCTCCCATTCTGAGGGTTGTCTTTTGGTCTTGTTTATGGTTTCCTTTGCTATCAAAAGCTTTGAAGTTTCATTAGGTCCCATTTGTTTATTTTTGTTTTTATTTCCATTTCTCTAGGAGGTGGGTCAAAAAGGATCTTGCTGTGATTTATGTCATAGAGTGTTCTGCCTATGTTTTCTTCTAAGAGTTTGATAGTGTCTGGCCTTACATTTAGGTCTTTAATCCATTTTTAGTTTAGTTGTGTGTATGGTGTTAGGGAGTGTTCTAATTTCATACTTTTACATGTACCTGTCCAGTTTTTCCAGCACCATTTATTGAAGAGGCTGTCTTTTCTCCACTGTATATTCTTGCCTCCTTTATCAAAGATAAGGTGACCATATATGTGTTGGTTTATCTCTGGTCTTTCTATCCTGTTCCATTGATCTATATTTCTGTTTTTGTGCCAGTACCATACTGTCTTGATTACTGTAGCCTTGTAGTATAGTCTGAAGTCAGGGAGCCTGATTCTTCCAGCTCCATTTTTCATTCTCAAGATTGCTTTGGACATATGGGAGCATATGTATATGTATAACTGGTTCACTTTGTTATAAAGCAGAAACTAACACACCATTGTAAAGCAATTATACTCCAATAAAGATGTAAAAAAAAAAAAAACGATTGCTTTGGCTCTTTGGGGTCTTTTGTGTTTCCATACAAATTGTGAAATTTTTTGTTCTAGTTCTGTGAAAAATGCCAGTGGTAGTTTGATAGGGATTGCATTCATCTATAAATTTAATGCAATCCCAGTAAAAACTCCAACAATATTCTTTGTATATATACACAAGTGGATTATAATACTTATATGGAAGGATAATGGTACTAGAATAGCCATAACCATACTAATTTTGAAAAAAAAAGCAAAGTTGGAGGGGACACACTACTCAATATTAAGATCTATTGTAAAGCTACAATAATCAAGACCGTGGTATTGGAGAAAAGATAGATACATAGATTGATGAAATCAGAAGAGAGAGTCCAGATACAGACCCAAGATGTAAAGACAATTCTATGGAGAAAGGCAAGTCTTTTCAACAAATGGTACTGGAACACTGAATATACACATGCAAAAATAAAAGATGAACGTAAACCTGAACTTTTCACTATATACAAAATTTAACCCATAATGGATCATAGGCCTAAATCTATGAAACTATGAAACTACAGTTTATAGTTTATAAAAAAACTGTAAAACTATAAAAACTCATAGAAGAATACATAGGAACAAATTTTCATACCCTTGGGTAAGCAAAGACTTCTTAATTATGACATCAAAAGCAAAATTTGTAAAAGAAAAACTCACTAAATTGGATTTCACCAAAATTAAATCCACTAAATTGAGTTTCACCAAAATTAAAAACTTTGCTCTGCTAAGTACACCATAAATAGAATGAGAAGACAAGCCACAGTCTGGCAGACAATATTTGCAAATTGCATATCTGATAGAAGACTTGTATCCAGAATACGTTTTAAAAACTCCCGAACTTCAACAATAAGAAAACAAACAACCCAATTACTAAAGATGGACAAAAGATTTTGACAAATAATTCACCAAAGAAGATAAAAGGATGACAAATAAGCTTGTGAAATATGCTCAGCATCACGAGTCATCAGGGAAATTTAAATTAAAGCCATGAGATACCATTAAATACTTATTAGATTGGAAATAAATAGTAATAAAAACCTGACACTAGCAAGTGCTGACAAGGATGAGAAACAATTGGAACACTCTACCATTGCTGGTGGAAGTACAAAGTAGGTGCAGCCACTTTGAAAAAGAGTTTGGCAGTTTCTTACAAATTTAAATATAGACTTACCATGTGACTCATCAATCACACTTCCAGATACTTATCCTAGAGAAGTTAAAACTTATGTTTACACAAAAGCCTACATGCAAATGTTTATTACAGCTTTATTCATAATTGCTCCAAACTGGAAACAGCCCAGAGGCCCTTCAACTGTTGGACATCCATACAATGGAACACTACTCAGCAGTAAAAAGGAATGGATTTTATACATGTAACAACATAGATGAATCTTAAGTGTACTTTACTAAGTTAAAGAATGCAGACCCAAAAGGATACATATTATATTATTCCATTTATGAGTTTATGGAAAAGATAAATCTATAGGACAATGGATACCAGGGGTTAGTGCTGAGAAGAGGGTCTGAATACAAAGCGGGTAGCATGAGGGAATTCTTTGGGGTATTGGAATTGTTCTTTATTCTATCAGTGATGGTGATTTCAAGGATTCATGCATGCATTAAAATTCATAGAACAGTACACTAATAGAAAATTTAATTTTACTGTATGTCAACTAAAAATAATAGTAATGAACACTTTTTAAAAAAAAATCCAGATAGCCATTAGCACTGGGATTATGACTTCCTGATGGGCAGGTCAGGCATACATGGCCCAAAGTAAGCCTTCAGTCTCCTTGGTGAGTACTTTCTTGAAGGAGAGGGATAGTATTAACTGTGAGGTCATGAATTACTAACAGGGTATATCCAAAGAAAACAGTTATCTATTATCAAGTAGGCATTCCTTACTCTGATGATAGGAAGAAGTCATTGGGGGGGGGGCATTTCCCCCGGTTTTCTGTCCTCTCAGACCTTTTTTCAAGACTCACCAAATGTGCATTTGTGTAGCTACATAAAAAGGTTGATATTTCTCAGTGTCATTCTTTGGGAGAAATTAACTACTTGTGAGTAGAGTAACCATGACTACCTTTCATTTTCTTCTTCTCCCTTCTCCCTTTTAAAAGCAAAACAAAAATATTAAAATTGTCATATGCTTCTGTATAGGTAATTCTGCAACCGATTAGAAATGACTATAAATATACACACGAGTCAGAGGTGTTACAGTTCATTCATAGTGTACCCTGCTAATTTTTATGATTTAAACAATAAAAAGTATGGCAATTAGTCACTTTCATTTTCTGTCAATGTTAAATGCAGCAGATTATTTAGGATCTAAAATAAACAGGTTCATTTTATTATAAATCAAAGTCAAATGGACATTCCAAGTGAGCTAACAACTTTCTTTTTAAGCATGGCATTTGCAACATCAAAATCTTCTATCTGCTTTATTTTTAGTTAAATTAGATAAAATTGAAGTGATTCCCTTAGAAAGGACATTTTTCTAAAGGAGCCATTTTCTCTAAAAGTCCAGATAGTAAATAATTTAGGATTTACAGGCCATAGAGTCTCTTACTTAACTACTCAACTTTGCCTTGCACTGCAAAAGCAACCATAGATGGGGCTTCCCTGGTGGCGCAGTGGTTGAGAGTCCGCCTGCCGATGCAGGCGACATGGGTTCGTGCCCTGGTCCGGGAGTATCTCACATGCCGCGGAGTGGCTAGGCCCGTGAGCCATGGCCGCTGAGCCTGCATGTCTGCAGCCTGTGCTCCGCAGCGGGAGAGGCCACAGCAGTGAGAGGCCCGCGTACCGCAAAAAAAAAAAAAAAAAAAAAAAAAAAAAAGCAGGCATAGATAACGTGCAAAGAAATGAAAGTGGCTGTGTTACAATAAGATTTTATTTACAAAAAAATGTGTCAGCCATAGCTTGCCAACCCCTGCAATATAAGGGATGATAAGTTTTCTTTGATGTTGCTGCAATGGATAGAATGGCTGAACAATGAAAATGGGTCTTTTCTCATACCGCTCAGAAAATTTAACTCCAAACGGGTCAACGACTTAACATTAGACCTGATGTCATAAAACTCCTGGAAGAAAATGTAAAGAAGAAGCTCCTCGACATTGGTCCTGGCAATGATTTCTTGGATATGACACCAAAAACAGAAACAACAAAAGCAAAAATGAACCAGTGGGACTGCATCAAACTTAAAAGCATCTGCACAGCAAAAGAAGCAGTCAATAAAATAAAAAAGCAGCCTACAGAATGGGAGAAAAATTTTGCAAACTGTATATCAAATAAGAGGTTAATATTCAAAAAAGAACTCACACCACTCAATAACAACAACAACAAACAGTCCAGTTAAAAATGGGCAGTGAACTAATTAGACATTTTTACAAATATGACATCCAAATGGCCAACAGATACATGAAGAGATTCTCAACATCACTAATCATCAGGGTAATGCAAATCAAAACCACAGTGAGATATCACCTCATACTTGTTAGAATGGCCATCATCAAGAAGACAAGGAAGGGACTTCCCTGGTGGTCCAGTGGGTAGGACTCTGCGCTTCCACTTGCAGGTTCGATCCCTGGTCAGGGACCTGCAAGCTGTGCAGCATGACCAAAGAAACAAAAATGAAAAAAGAAAAGAAAAATGGAGGATTCTCAAAATTTTAAAAGTTCATCTACCATATGATCCAGCAATTCCACTTCTGGGCAAAGATCAACCCAAATATCCAAGAATGCCTTGCTCTATTCGTAATATGGACAATTATGCAACCATTAATATTATATCATAGAAACATTTAATTTCATGGATAATGTTTATAAAATAATAAATTAACAAGTGGAAAAGTAGGTCACATAAGATGTGATTTCATTTTGGTAAAGAAAAAAATATGCATATATAGAAAAAAGACTAGAAGGACACAGCAAAATGCCATTTTGAAATAATGTATTTATAAGAATTTTTATTTGCTTTGTGTTTTACTGTTTTCCATATTTCCTACAATTAATATATGTTTATTTTGTAATATGAAATATTATTTTAAAGCAACATTTATTTTTCTTTCCTAATTCTAGCAGTAATTCATGTCTACTGTAAAATATTTGGAAAACCTAGAAAGTTATAAAAAAGAAATAAAGCCTCTGTAATACCACCACCAGCAAGAGACTGTTTTGCACATTGTATATTAGGATGGTTTCATCCACAGGTAATAGAAAACTTGACTCAATGTGGCATAAACAATAAGTATATTTATTATCTTAATAACGATCCCAGAGGTAGGAAGAGATTCAGAGATGGTTGATTCAGCAGCTCAATGATATCATTATGTTGTTAATTCTGGAGGCAGAGGTGTCTCTCGAACCTGTTCTCCACAGTATCCTACAGCAATTTCCTCTTATGTTTATATGATACTTGCCAGTAGCAACCAGGGTTACAGGCTTCCTCATTCACATCCAGCAGCAGAAATAATATCCCTCTCACACAATCTGGAAGAACAAGTTGATTGGAAGCCCTTCAGTGGAACTGGACCAACTTGGGTCATATGCTCAGTCCTCGATCTATTAGACTTACCTCTGGAAAAAGAGGTAAGGTCTGTTTTCCCTGAGGCATATGAACTGAAATGGGAAAGAATGGATACCTAAACAAGATTGAGATTATTTAGAAAAGAGGAAGGGGAGAGTGATTATTAGAGAATCAACAATGTTTATTACATATATATTACTATTATAAAAATACATCACTTATGTATGTCTTAACATCTTCGTACATCTCACAGATCCTATAATCCTCTTTTGCAAAAATAAAAAGTAGTACTTGATAAATGTTTGATAATTTCTTGAAGACAAGTCTTTTATTCTACTTATGTATCTCCCTTGTCACCTAGCAGACTACTGGGAGCTAGAATAATAAAATCTGAGGGTTGGAAAGTAACCTAACTATCATTTTATTCTATGCTACTATGTTCAAGAGGTTCTCAAAAGTATGCAGCAAATATCTTTTTTTTTATGTGGACCATTTTTTAAAGTCTTTATTGAATTTGTTACAATATTGCTTCCATTTTTTATGTTTCTTTCTGTTTTTTTGGCCCTGAGGCATGTGGGATCTTAGTTCCCCAACCAGGGATTGAAACCCCACCCCCTGCATTGGAAGGCAAAGTCTTAACCACTGGACTACCAGGAAGTCCCTGCAGCAAATATCACTGAATGACTTCTTGGTTGGTTATTTCATCTATTTACTATCTCTTTAATTGAGAAGTTAGTGACTAGCTTTCCAGATGTTCCCACATGATACGGCTTCATCTCCTTCCCAAACTCCCTCCCTCCTTTCTTTCTTCCTCTCTATTTTAACATTTACTTATTAAACTGTAAGAAAAATGCACATTTGGTTAGAAAATTCAAATGATACAGTAAGGTATAAAGTAAAAACTGAAATCCTCCTGATCTTCCCCCACTCACCCCCCCATAGGTAAATAATGTTAGTAGTTTTGCATGTATTGTGTGTATTCTCCTAGAAATTTAGATAGATAGATAATGTATGTATACATATATATTTATATGCATAGACACATATACAAGTATTCTGAAATGTGCTTTCTCCTCCAAATAATTTATCATGGGACATTTTTACATAAATATCATATTGAAAATTCTCACTCATAAAAAGCTGCATAATATTCCAGTGTATGGAGGCACTATAAATCAATCTCCATACTTGTGAACATTTAAGACCCATGTGCTTTTTCTGTATTTCAAGCAATGTTGTAACATATTCCAAATTATGGCCAAATTTTCAAACTCTGTTATTATACTAAATCTATAACAAATAAAATTTTATGCCTGAAAATCCTTGAAAACTGAAGAAAATGAATCTGAGGGATGCTTATCAATAAAAACGATTAAGCCTAAAAATATTGATTGTATACTAAGTTATATAAACAAGATTTTGTTTAAAAACCAAAATATTAAATAATAAAAGCAGAACTATTTAGTTGGGTAGGACCATTTGAAACAGATATTACTGAGCAGAAAATGACTCAGTTACTAAAGGCAAAAACTGCACAATCAAAAATTGCAAGTATACAAAGTATTCAAATTTAATAGAAGCAATAAACAGTGTGCAGTTGGATGATAAAAGCTAGATAAATGTGGTAGGGGAAGAGATAAGAATACTGAGAAAAAAATCACCAACACTCCCAAGGAGAATAGATTGACCACGTTCTTGAACTTTTATAGCAAGAGGTGATATTCATTAAATGATAATGTTCCCAGCATTGTCCCAATGTAAGTGTAATATTAGGTACAATCACCCTACAAAGATATATTCTGTCATAAAAGCTACTTTTCAAAAACAATCACCACTACACATAAGTATATACCATACATAACAGGAGATTGACTTAATCTAGATTGACAGGGAATTCCTTGAGGGTAGCAATGGTGTCTAATTACGTTTCTATCATCAGGAATATGGCTGGAATTGGCTTCTTTCTCCTATAGATGAATGTGCTTCACCAAGAGCAAGCATATAGACTCACAAGATATAGGTACATCACAAGCAATCTTAAATTTCTGCCTCCTTTTTGGTCTAGACCTAATGGAGGAAGAAAGCGAGAATCCATAGCTGAGCTAATGATTATAGCCCTCACTGCTACAGGTGGATATGGGATATACCCTGTGGCAAAGAATTGTGTAGTCTTCCTGATAGCCCGAGAGTTTCCAAGGTAATTGAAACCTTTCATATGTAGTTGGAGGAGGAATAGAACCTTCACTAGTGATACAGTAGTAGCCCCACTAGATTCATGATCATGATTGCTTTAGGCTGATCTACAGAGACAAACACTGGATCCTCACCTTTACAGGGTCACTGAGTGAAATGTTGATTTTCATGGATTTTTAATGAGGGTGGCCAGAGAATTAGAGACTTGGCTGCCATAATAAAATTAGCCTACCAACATTTTAAATCACATAGCCAGAAGCCAAATGCAAACTTCTATTTCAAACTTAGCATTGATATTTAAATTCAAACTTCTTTATTACAAACATGTTGCCTTAGTGGGCTTTATTATTTAAGGACTATAGCTTCAATTCATTTACGGAAGTATCTGATAATCAAATAAAGAAAATGACATCATGAAGTAACATTTACTTCAGGAGGTGTAGAGTCCATGAAGGAATTTGTCTCAGGAATACCTTACTAAGACATAGTTTGAGAATGTTTATTACTTGTCTCATATCAAACCCTGAAACATAAGAGACTGGTAGAGACTCAATTTCCTCATCTAACTCCACTCTTAAAGGAAGTATTTAATTTGTGCCTCACAGGCCCAATAATTAGATATAAGGCCAAGGGGAAAGGGAAGGAAATTAACATTATTTTAAGAACCTACTCTGTGTTGAATTAGACAAGTTTTTTAACCAGAAAAGTATATCTCCTTGCTTTTGAATCCCTATGAATCTTTGTCTGATGATCCTGCATGAATTCTTGTAATAAGCTTAATTGGTCTCTCTACTTTTAAATTCATGTCTCCCACACCATCACTCTCCCCAACCATCCATTGTATCAGCACCATCTTTCTTTAGCTAGGTATCTGTTCAAAGCTCTTTAGAATCTCATCATTCTGCATAATCAAGTCTGAACTCCTTAGCTTTACTTTCAAATACCTGGTACTTTGCAATCAATCTTGATGTTTACTCACATATTCTCTCCCTGCTTCCAACTCCTCCCCACCCACCCACTGAACCTCCCAGCCCATGGATGCCTTATTATGGATGGCTATTGAATGTTATAAAGAAATCTCAACACTTATTTCTAACATAGGATAGTAATTAACTATCTCTTTTAAAGAGGTTATTTGCTGAATCAAACATATAGTGTTCTTTTATTACATATTTTATAATAACATTGACATTTCATGTTTTATACTTTCAAGGAAAAAATCTCCATTCTCCTTTCCAGTCCCATGGCCTTAATACCATCTAATTGCTGATAGCCCTCAACTTTACATCAACAGCCTAGTTCTCATATTTCCACTGCCTACTTGGCATCTCCACTTGGATATAATAGACATTTAAAACTGAACATAACCAAAACAAAACTTTCATTTCCCTATGAAAAACTCCATACCTGGTCCAGTCTCCTTCACCTCAGTAAATACTACTACCTTCCTTACAGTTGCCCGGGAAAGAATCTTTTCAGTCATTCATAATTTCACTCTTTCCTTCATAATCCACATATAAGCTGTCAGCAAGTCCTGTCAGAAATTTATTAAAATATATCTTGAATTCATTCACTTCTCTCTCTCTCCAACTGTATTATCCCTGTCCAAGTCACTATTATTTCTCCTCTGGACTACCACAAAAATCTCCTAACTTGTCTCCCCGTGTGTTATAAGCTGAACTGTGTCATTCCTACCCCAAATCTGTATGTTGAAATCCTAACACCCAGTACCTCAGAATGTGACTGTATTTGGAAGCAGAGTCTTTAAAGAGGTGATTAAGTTAAAATGAGGTGATTAGGGTGAACCCTAATCCAATATGACCAGTATCCTTATAAGAATAGGTCAGGGACTTCCCTGGTGGTATAGTGGTTAAAACTCCACACTTCCACTGCAGGGGGCATGGTTTCGAGCCCTGGTCTGGGAAGATCCCACATGCCACAGAGCAACTAAGCCCGTGCACCACAACTACTGAGCCTGCGCTCTGGAGCCCATGAGCCACAACTACTGAGCCCGCATGCCACAACTACTGAACCTGCGTGCTGCAACTACCGAAGCTCACGCACCTAGAGCTCATGCTCCACAACAAGAGAAGACACCACAATAAGAAGCCCGTGCACTGCAATGAAGAGTAGCCCCCACTCTCCGCAGCAAGAGAAAGCCCACGAACAGCAACAAAGACCCAACACAGCCATAAAAAGAAAAAAGGGAAAAAAAAGAATAGATCAGGACACAGACATACACAGAAGGAAGATCATGCGAAGACACAGGGAAAAGACAACCCATCTACAAGCCAAGGAAAGAAGCCTCAAAAGAAACCATCCCAGCTAGCACCTTGATCTCAGACTGTAAGCCTCCAGAATTATGAGAAAATAAATTTCTTTTGTTCAAACCACCCCAGTCTGTAGTACTTTGCTATGGCAGACCTAGCAAGCTAACACATTTTATATTGGTTTTCTGTTGCTGCATAACAAAGTACCACAACGTTAGCAGCTTAAAACAACACCCATTTATTAGCTCACAGTTCTGTAGATCAGAAGTCTGGCATGACATGACTGTGTTCTGTGCTCAGAGTATCAAAAAGGCTGAAATTCACGTGTCAGCTGGACTGAGTTCTAGTCTGGAGGCTCTGAAGAAAAATACACTTCTGAGTTGATTATTGTTTTTGGCAGAATTCAGTAAGACTGAGGTCCCCATTTCCTCGCGGACTGTCAGCCAGGAACTGCTGTCAGGTCCTTGAGGCTACCTGCATTTCTTGCCATGTGGCTCCTTCATCTTCAGGCTAGCAATGCTACCAATCAAAGAAGACTCTGCTTTTAAAGGGCTCACCTGATGACATCATAGCCACTCAGATAATCTCTGTATTTTAAGGTCAGCTGATTTGGGACCTTCATACATCTGCAAAACCCTTTCACAACATTACCTAGATTACAGTTTGAATAACTGAAAGAAGGTACATCTTCCTCAGAGGCCCACAGTCTTGGGGGGCCATATTATTAGAATTTTGCCTAGCACACCCTGCTTTTTCTCTTGTCCTCATATGATCCATTCAGCACATGATTCCTTTAATATAGCTTTTAAAAACATAAAACAGATATAACTCCCTTGCTTGAAACACTCCAATAGTTTCCTATTGCACTGGGAATAAAATTGACCCCTTAACTATAGACTGGACATAGCTTTTTCTACTACTGTATCAACTCAGATAGAGTGCTTTGATCTGCAGCTGTGACAATATCTTAACATTGAGACTGATGCTTTTTTAGAATCTTCCACTGTCACACTCTGATCCCAGAGATTGTATCATATTTTCATTTATAATTTCTATATTAGTGACTCCTAAATGTACTTCTACAGCCCCAACCTCTCCTCTGATTTCTAGTCTCATATATTCAACTTCCAGCTTGACATGTCTGTCTAGATGTCTGATAGGAATCTCAAATTTAAAACATTCAAAACAGAACATTTTTTTGTCTCCCTCCTCCCTCAATAAAAGAACCTATACTTCCCCATCTCTGTAAATGCTTCTATCTTCAATAAAATTGCTCAGGGTACAAACTTCAGTCTTTCTTGATTCCTCTTTCCTTCACAGTCCATATATAATCCATCATCAAGTCTTATCAGTGATATATACAAAATATATACTGAATGCATCTACTTCCCTTTATCTCCACTTCCACTGCCCTGGTCCAAGTCACCATCTTCTCTTGTCTAGATTAGTGCACTATTACTTTAACTGGTTGCCCTGCTTCCACTCTTGCCCACTAAAACCCACTCTCTGCATAATAGACAAATCCTAATTGCTTAAAATGTAAATTAGATCATTCATCTTCACTATAAATTATCCAGTGGCTTTCCATTGGAATGACAACAAAATCCAAACTGCTGACTATGACTCCCCAAACCCTAAGTGGTCTGTCCCTCTACCTACTTCTCTAATGATCTAGCCACATTGGCCAAACTTGTTTTCATCTCAGGGTTTTTGCCTTTGCTGTTCTTTCAGCCTAGGTCTTCTCATGCCTGCCTCCTTCTCATCACTAGGTCTCAGCTCAAGTGTCCCCTTGATTTCCATACGTAAAATATCCTCCCAAACCTACCCCCATTCTTATGCTAGTCACTCTCTATCACATTTCTCTGTTTCATTTCTTCAGTATTACTTATGTCTATCTGAAATGGTCTTATTTACCTATTTAGTGTCTTTCTCTTCCCACTAAACTTATAAGTTCCATGAGAAGAAGAATACTGGCTGTCTGGTTCACTGCAGTATCCCCAGCACCTGGAATAGTGCATGACATGGAGTAGTCACTCAACAAATACTTATTGACTGAACAAACACATGAATGATCATATGGATTTAAATGTACTCCGTCACATTACCGAAACTTGTTTTTTGGACAGTGTTCTTCCCTAAAGGCAGCTAGTCATTTTGCCCTGACTCTCTCTACTCTCCACTTTTGGCCAGTCTCAGCTCCCATCAGTCTTAACATCTTCCTTCCTTACCACTGAGAACTCCTAAAAGGCTAAGTGATCAGGGCTGAGACTTTTTATTGGCTTTTAACATTATGTAAGTTTTGTGTGTACAATATTATACTTTGACATCTGTATACACTACAGTGTGCTCACCACCAAAGGTTTAGTTTCCATTTGTCACCATGCAGCTGATCCCCTTTATTCATTTTGTCCCTACCCCACTTCTCCTCTGGTAACCACTACTCTGTTCTCTGAATCTGTCTGTTTGTATTTGTTTAGTTTGGTTTGTTCATTTATTTTGTTTTCTTTTGTTTTGTTTTTATATCCAAAGAAGGCATACAGATGGTCAACAAGCACATGAAAAGATGTTAAACATGACTACTCATTAGGGAAATGTAAATCAAAACCACAGTGAGATATCACCTCATGCCTGTTAGAATGGCTATCATCAAAAAGGGCAAGAGATAACAAGGGTTGAAGAAGATGTGGAGAAAAGGGAACACTCATACACTGTTGGTGAGAATGTAAATTGGTGCAGCCACTATAGAAAACAGTATGGAGATTACCCCCAAAAAATTCAGAATAGAACTACCATATGATCCAGCTATTCCACTTCTGGG
The DNA here is from genome assembly GCF_949987515.2 of Delphinus delphis. Classification (NCBI taxonomy): domain Eukaryota; kingdom Metazoa; phylum Chordata; class Mammalia; order Artiodactyla; family Delphinidae; genus Delphinus; species Delphinus delphis. The sequence continues at coordinate 55,511,865 of NC_082704.1, read as the reverse complement.
TATTAATCTGAAGAATACAAAAACACTAATTTGAAAAAGTATATGCACCCTTATGATAATTGCAGCATTATTTACAATAGCCAAGATATGAGAATTTTAATAGTTTTTTTTTTTGTGGGTTTTGGTAAATGTCTACAATTAACTCCAATCAATAATGCACTTTTGGGCTTCTCTGGTGGCACAGTGGTTGGGAATCTGCCTGCCAATGCAGGGGACACGGGTTAGAGCCCTGGTCCGGGAGGATCCCACATGCTGCAGAGCAACTAAGCCCATGCACAACAACTACTGAGCCTGCGCTCTAGAGCCCCCGAGCCACAACTACTGAAGCCCCCACGCCTAGAGCCCATGCTCCGCAACAAGAGAAGCCACCGCAATGAGCACGCACACCGCAATGAAGAGTAACCCCCATTTGCCACAACTGGAGAAAGCCCGTGCACAGCTATGAAGACCCAACACAGCCAAAGATAAATAAATTTATTAAAAAAATAATAATAATTTACTTTTTATCAGAACCATGCATAAGACAAGTATGGTGGAAGTCCCTGTTCTCAAACAGAAGATCCAATGTAAGGGCTGTTTTATTGTGATTTTAAATATATATATATATATATATATATATATATACACACACACACACACACACACACACACACACACACACACACACACACACACACACACACACATATATATATATATATATATATATATATACACACACACATAATTTTTCAGCCAAAATGGTTTTCTCTCTTAATAAAGGATTGACACCCAAGAAAGCCAGGGCTGTTATTGAAGAAAAATAGTGAGATTATTATGATACTAGAACCAATGGTTTCTAACTATTAGAAGCAACTATAGACACAACCTTCTCAAGAGAATCACTAGCAACCATGTTATTTGCCATCTTTGTGCTTTCAGGAAGGGACAAAAACAACAGCTCTGTGTTTGGTTAAAGGTCATAAACGCTGTCAATTAAGAGCAATATATCTGGGGCTCCCACCTGCCCACAAGCATGGGTTTCCATTCAACTATCTCCATTTTAACAAATACCCATCTCAATGGCTGGAAAAGCACTAAATTCTAGGTAGCAAACCTAATCATGTGCTGAAATACAAACTTCTCCTTTATAGTAGTGATACAGATGATTGATTACTTAATGAAACCATAGCAAATAGTGTAGTGTTATACTGAAATATTGAAGCTGTTTCTCACCTAAGGATGGAACAGAATCAAATATTATTAGCAGGGAAGAATAATTAGGAAATTAATGACATTGATTGTAGTTTGTAGCTCTATTGTAAAAAAAAATAATCATCTGTTAGCTTAAGATTCTCCAGGATTTGGGATGTTTTACAGCCTATCCAGGGCCACTAACAGAGAAATAAATATCAAGGCCATATAAGTAGCAAGTTAATCACCTACTTATTTTTTAATATCATGCAGTAAAATTGATTTTTTTTTCTTTTGTTGTACAGTTCTATGAATTTTTTTTATTGAAGTATAATTGATTTACAGTATTACATTAGTTTCAGGTGTACAACAGAGTGAATCTATATTTTTATAGATTATACTCCATTTAAAGTTATTATAACGTATTGGCTATATTCTCTGTGCTGTACAATATATCCTTGTAGCTTATTTGGTTTTTACATAGTAGTTTGTACCTTTTAATCCCCTAACCTTATGTTACCCCTCCACCCCTCCCTCTCCCCACCCACTGGTAACCACTAGTTTTTTCTCTATATCTGTGAGTCTGTTTATGTTTTGTTCTGTTTTGTTATATTCATTTTTCTCATTTTTTAGATTCCACATATAAGTGGTAACATAACATGTATACATTTGTGTAACCACCACAACAATCAGTGTACAAAACTGTTCCATCACTCCCCAAAATTCCATTGTCACCTCTTTATAGTCACACCTACTCCTAACTCCCATCCCTGGCAACCACTGATCTGTTTTCTGTTCCTGTAGTTTGATCTTTCAACAATGTTATATAAACAGAACAAAACAGCATGTAATCTTTTGAGACTGAATTATTTTACTCATATAATATTCTCCAGCTTTATCTAAGTTGTTCTTTCCTTTTTACTGTTGAGTATCATTTCATTGTATGAATGGACTATAGTTTGTATACCCATTTACCAATTGCAGTACATCCTGGTTGTTACCAGGTTTTGGCAATTATAAATAGAGCTGCTATAAATATTCTTTTATAGATATTTGTGTGAACATAGCTTTCATTTCTCTAGAATAAATACCAAATAATGTTCAGATTTAGGTCTACCATTTAATTATTTATTTTCTGTTTGTACCATCCATCTTTCTCTCCTCTGTTTCCCATTTCCTGTCTTCTTTTGGATTATTTGAATATTTTTTTAGTTTTCCATTTGGTTTTATCTATTGTATTTTAAGTATATCTCTTTACATAACTTTTTAAGTAGTTGCTTTAGGGATTACAATATATAGACTCACCTATTTCACAGTATATCTAGAATTAATATTTTACTACTTAGAGTGGAATGTAGAAACCATACCACCATACAAGTCCTTTATACTCCCCCTTTTCTGATGTTATTCTCATGTATATTACATCTACATACATTAGCAGCAGCATAAGACAATGCTATACTTTTTGCTTTCAACAGTCAAGCATATTTTAAAGAACTCAAGAGAAGAATTGTCTATTATGTTTGCACATAGTTTTACTCTTTCCCTTGCTCTTTCCTTCTTCCTGGTGTTCAAAGTTTCCTTTCCTTTCTGTTTCAAGAACTTCCTTTAGCCATGCTTTCAGAACATTTCTGCTGGCTATGAGTTCCCTTAGTGTTCCTTCTTCTGAGAATGTCTTTATTTCACCTTTATTTCTGAATAATATTTTAGTCAGATATAGAATACTGGGTTGGCAATTCTTTTCTTTCTAGAACTTGAAAAAAAATGGCCACTTCTTTCTGACCTCAATTGTTTCTGATGAGAAATCTGCAGTCATTTGAATCATTTTTCTCCTGTAGTTAATGTGTCATTTTTCTCTGGCTGCTCTCTAGTTCTCAGCAGTTTGATTATGATGTGTCTGGGCATAGATTTCTTTGGTTTTATCTTGTTTTGAGTTTGCTCAGTTTCTTGATTCTGTGTGTTAATATCTTTCATCAAACTTGGTAAGCAGTCAGTCATTATTTCTTCAACTATTTTCATCACCACATGGTTTCTTCTCCTTTTCTGGAACTCCAATGGCATGAACATTAGCTCCTCTTGTTGTTGTACAGGTCCCTGAGGCTCTATTAACTTTTTTCAATCTTCTTTCTTTCTGTTGCTCAGATTGGATAATTTCTATTCATCTATCTTCAAAATCACTAACTCTTTGTTATCTTCCTTCTACTATTGAGCCCTTCCAGTGATTTTTTTTATTTTGGTTGTAGCATTTTATGTTCTAAAATTTCCATTTGGCTTTTCTTTTTGCTTTACGTTTCTTTGCTGATTCTTTCTGTTTATATTGGTTTAAGAATATCTATGATTTTGTGTCTGAGCACCATAATAATAGCTGCTTTAAATACCTTGTCAGATAATTCAAAAATATGTGTTACTTTGTCTTTGGCATTTGTTAATTTTTTTTCCTCTATGAGTTGAGATTTTGGTAATCTCAACTGGTAATTCATACGCTGAGTAATTTTTTGTACTTGTATTGTAAGCAATACTTTATGTGACTTTGGTTCTTGTTTATATCCTATTGATAATATTTATATTTTTGCTTCAGCAGGCACTTGATTTGGTTAAGTCAAGTGAATGGAGAAAAAACCCAGAGGATTTTTCAACAGCCTCTGAACTTTAGGGGTTCCCTTTTCTTCTTGAGCTAGAACTAGTGGGTTTCTCCTGGATCTCTTTATCTATGTCTCTATCTCTCTGTCTGTTTCTCTCTCTCAGTACTCACTTCCATTTAAGGCATCGTTGAATTCAGGCTACAGGATACCAGAGGAAAACAATGGTAAACTCACAATTGGTTCAGTGACATTTCAAATTCAAGTGTGCTTTCCTTTTCCTCCTGTTGATATTTACTTTTCAGAGACCTCAAATAGCTGTATCATGCATTATGTGCAAGTTTTATTGTTGCATCTATAAGAGAAAATGATTGCTATGTGTTTACTCCATCTTACCTAGAACTGGATTCCTTGCCTGTTTTGTTTGTTTCCTTGTTTAAGGGACAAGCATGAAACATTGTGGTGTAATGAAAATGTCCCATGATTCAGAGTCAGACTACCTGTGCTTTGTCTTATCAGTTGGGTAATTTTTGTAAAGTAGCAAACACACTGTGTCTTGTTTCCTCAGCTGTAAAACTGAAATAACAAAAGTATCTGTCTCAAAACATTGTTGGGAGATTAAAGGAGATAAATGACAGAAGCAGAGGATATATTAAGAGGCATAGAGTAGACAGATTGAGAGACAGACAGAAACAGATGAAAAAAAAGACAAAGAAATTGTAAGAAACAAGGTGGGACAGAAGCTACAGATATAAAACATTCCTTTTCCATCTTCTGCCAAACACACACACACACACACACACACACACACACACACTGCAATACAGTGTAGGTAAAGACACAAAGAGAATAAAGAGTGATAAGAGAATAAGAAGAACAAAGAGAGACATGGAGTCAAGAATGAATATTTGTCTTGCACTCTTTTGAAATATAACAGCCTAAACATTTTACTAAATTTCTTAGTGACATGGGCATTTAAAAGGCTATTATTGCCTTTGGGCTAAGTGTTTTTCATCTTCATTTCATTTCTGAGTTAATTAAAGTCTCATGAACCTTCCATGCTAGAATGTAAGCTCCACGAGGACATGAACTTTTTGTCTGTTTTGATCACTAATGTATCTCAAGTACGTGGACTATTTCTTGACACTTGCTTAGTTCTCCATAAAATGCTTATCAAATGCATGAATAATTCAGTTTATCTTAATTTAGGAATTTTTGCTATTGGCCTTTGATTGTTTAGTTTCTTGATGTTTATGCAGGAAATCTATGCAAATTAATAATGTAAATACATTTTTTAAATGTTTATGTTATACTCAAAGAACAAAGTGAGATTTAAAATCCCTAAGTATCTTTCAAACATTTGTTATGTTAACTTTAAACTCTTTATAAAAAATCTATACACTAAAACAAATTTTATATGAAGTCCTTTATAATCTGTAGCTGAATATACTGGCTATAAAGTTGCACATCATAAAACTGAATTTCTATTTAAATGATTTATAATCTTTTTGTACCTTCAGATTCATGTCTCCAAATAGTCCAAAGAAGAGCTGATTTATTATCTACTAAAAGAAAAATATGGACTGAGCTTCAATTATAGTTGCAAAATATAGCATGGTCTAATGTTTATGTGACTATGCAGGTATACATTTCATTCACTGATAATATGAATCATTTAATATTCGATCTACTCAAAACCAGTCAAAGCTCTTAATGGCACTTGGAACATTTAGCTTGTGAAATTTAATTTTATACCTACTGGTATGCTGCTTTGTACCATTGTTAATCAATTCTTTGAAAATTTGCCAATCTTTTCTGCCCAAGCTAGTTTTTAAATTTCTTTACAAGATGGATCCAGTCACTGTTTTCTCTTGAGTCTTCCATAAGACCTCTTCCAAAGCTTGGTTCAAAGTAGTTTCTCAATTAAACATGTATTCATTGATCAATCTGGTCAACAAATATTCATTGAGGATCTTCAACTTTGTGCCAGTTATTTTTCTAGGTATTACATGCAAATTAGTGATTAGAATCCTGCAAAAATGTGAATAATGCACTAATGGATTATCTTAGTCTGATTAGAAACCAATTTATAGTTTCAAAAGTGGGAAAGTTGGTTGTGCTCCCTCTAAATGAGAGGGCCTTTACACAGAAAACACAGACTTACACTGTATTAGTGAAATAAAAGCAAATTCTAATTTCACCTAGCCCGAAAGTAAGAAAGGAATTCTAGTCTCTTATTACTCCAAGAAGGGTAGAACATATTCAGACAGCATAAAAGGAGGGTGGGCATCATTACAGGAGCCTTCAATTTGGCAGGGAATTTGGCCTGCTTTGTCAAGTTGGTCCAGTCAGGGGAAAAACAGCAATCCTCCCAGTGGGCCTCTGTAAATATATCCAGAAAACCTAGACTCAGGTCTCCAAAGAGAAAACAAGCCACAGGATCTCTTTTTTTTTTTTAAGGCTGAGTGTAGTCATAAGTTTTATATGGACTGTGCATGTAAAATTCTTTTAACAATCTTTAAAATTATGTTGCTAAGAATCAATCATACTCCTATATTTAAAAAATAGCCTTTGCACCTAAGTTCAGATCACCTCTCATAATAAAGTAAATTCAGCCAGATTTTAAGGACTATGGTCTTCAACTAATTTAGGTGACAGTATAATAACCAAAAGGAAAAGATAAAAGAGTAACAAATGAAAGAGGAACTCAGGTGTTAAAAAGGGATTATTCCAGGGACCAGTACCAATATTTGAATTAATTTATTATTGATCTTTCCTGCTATACACATTGATGACTATTCCTTCTTTAGCCATAATTATAGCACGTGTCCTATTCTCACGCTTCCCAAGTTATTCAAAGGACAGTACATTCTGCTAAGAGCTGACATAGAAATTCTTTTCCAGTAATTTAAATTTATATCCTAAGTTTTTTCGCTCTGTTTGGTTTATTATTTTTGGAACCACAGGAATAAAAGAATGCAGGGAGGAATTACCCAAATTACACAAAACTAACTTTTTCACCCACTAATAGATTAATTAATAACTTAGCAAATTAATCAACCTTCAATTTGAGATGTGGTCAAATCTTAAGTGAGTATTTTGATGTTTGCTACTTTAGCTGCCTTTCCAGAGTAGCAAGTTTGTTAGCTACCAAAATCCCAGCCTACAACAATGTAGTGATTATGATTTTGGGATCTATATTCAGACTTCGTGGGTTCAAAGTTCAGATTTAGAATCACCTAATTGTATAATATGGCAAAAATTTCTGAAGCTTACTAAGAACAAATTTAAAAAGTTCAGAACAATAACTGGTTCAAAGTAAACCCTCAGTGAATGCTAATCATCCTCCCTCATTTCCCACCCTCTTCTCCTGGCAAACTATTTCTCCTCTTTTAAGATCCACTTCAGGACAAATTCTTAGAAATGCACAACCTGCCAAGACTGAATCAGGAAGAAATAGAAAATATGAACAGACCAATCACAAGCACTGAAATTGAAACTGTGATTAAAAATCTTCCAACAAAGAAAAGCCCAGGACCAGATGGCTTCACAGGCGAATTCTATCAAACATTTAGAGAAGAGCTAACACCTATCCTTCTCAAACTTTTCCAAAATATAGCAGAGGGAGGAACACTCCCAAACTCATTCTACGAGGCCACCATCACCTTGATACCAAAACCAGGCAAGGATGTCACAAAGAAAGAAAACTACAGACCAATATCACTGATGAACATAGATGCAAAAATCCTCAACAAAATACTAGCAAACAGAATCCAACAGCACATTAAAAGGATCATACACCATGATCAGGTGGGGTTTGTTCCAGGAATGCAAGGATTCTTCAATATACGCAAATCTATCAATGTGATAAACCATATTAACAAACTGAAGGAGAAAAACCATATGATCATCTCAATAGATGCAGAGAAAGCTTTTGACAAAATTCAACACCCATTTATGATAAAAACCCTGCAGAAAGTAGGCATAGAGGGAACTTTCCTCAACATAATAAAGGCCATATACGACAAGCCCACAGCAAACATCATCCTCAATGGTGAAAAACTGAAAGCATTTCCACTAAGATCAGGAACAAGACAAGGGTGCCCACTCTCACCACTCTTATTCAACATAGTTTTGGAAGTTTTAGCCACAGCAATCAGAGAAGAGAAGGAAATAAAAGGAATCCAAATCGGAAAAGAAGAAGTAAAGCTGTCACTGTTTGCAGATGACATGATCCTATACATAGAGAATCCTAAACATGCTACCAGAAAACTACTAGAGCTAATCAATGAATTTGGTAAAGTAGCAGGATACAAAATTAATGCACAGAAATCTCTGGCATTCCTATATACTAATGATGAAAAATCTGAAAGTGAAATCAAGAAAACACTCCCATTTACCATTGCAACAAAAAGAATAAAATATCTAGGAATAAACCTACCTAAGGAGACAAAAGACCTGTATGCAGAAAACTATAAGACACTGATGAAAGAAATTAAAGATGATACAAATAGATGGAGACATATACCATGTTCTTGGATTGGAAGAATCAACATTGTGAAAATGACTCTACTACCCAAAGCAATCTATAGATTCAATGCAATCCCTATCAAACTACCATTGGCATTTTTCACAGAACTAGAACAAAAAAATTCGCAATTTGTATGGAAACACAAAAGACCCCGAATAGCCAAAGCAATCTTGAGAACAAAAAAAGGAACTGGAGGAATCAGGCTCCCTGACTTCAGACTATACTACAAAGCTACAGTTATCAAGACAGTATGGTACTGGCACAAAAACAGAAAGATAGATCAATGGAACAGGATAGAAAGCCCAGAGATAAACCCATGCACATATGGACACCTTATCTTTGATAAAGGTGGCAGGAATGTACAGTGGAAAAAGGACAGCCTCTTCAATAAATGGTGCTGGGAAAACTGGACAGGTACATGTAAAAGAATGAAATTAGAACACTCCCTAACACCATACACAAAAATAAGCTCAAAATGGATTAAAGACCTAAATATAAGGCCAGAAACTATCAAACTATTAGAGGAAAACATAGGCAGAACACTCTATGACATAAATCACAGCAAGATTCTTTCTGACCCACCCCCTAGAGTAATGGAAATAAAAACAAAAATAAACAAATGGGACCTAATGAAACTTCAAAGCTTTTGCACAGCAAAGGAAACCATAAACAAGACCAAAAGACAACCCTCAGAATGGGAGAAAATATTTGCAAATGAAGCAACTGACAAAGGATTAATCTCCAAAATTTACAAGCAGCTCATGCAGCTCAACAACAAAAAAACAAACAACCCAATCCAAAAATGGGCAGAAGACCTAAATAGACATTTCTCCAAAGAAGATATACAGACTGCCAACAAACACATGAAAGAATGCTCAACATCATTAATCATTAGAGAAATGCAAATCAAAACTACAATGAGATATCATCTCACACCAGTCAGAATGGCCATCATCAATAAATCTAGAAACAATAAATGCTGGAGAGGGTGTGGAGAAAAGGGAACCCTCTTGCACTGCTGGTGGGAATGTGAATTGGTTCAGCCACTATGGAGAACAGTATGGAGGTTCCTTAAAAAACTACAAATAGAACTACCATATGACCCAGCAATCCCACTACTGGGCATATACCCTGAGAAAACCGAAATTCAAAAAGAGTCATGTACCAAAATGTTCATCGCAGCTCTATTTACAATAGCCCGGAGATGGAAACAACCTAAGTGCCCATCATCGGATGAATGGATAAAGAAGATGTGGCACATATATACAATGGAATATTACTCAGCCATAAAAAGAAACGAAATTGAGCTATTTGTAATGAGGTGGATAGACCTAGAGTCTGTCATACACAGTGAAGTAAGTCAGAACGAAAAAGACAAATACAGTATGCTAACACATATATATGGAATTTAAGAAAAAAAAAAATGTCATGAAGAACCTAGGGGTAAGGCAGGAATAAAGACGCAGAACTCCTAGAGAACGGACTTGAGGTTATGGGGAGGGGGAAGGGTGAGCTGTGACGGGGCGAGAGAGAGTCATGGACATATACACACTAACAAACGTAGTAAGGTAGATAGCTAGAGGGAAGCAGCCGCATGGCACGGGGATATTGGCTCGGTGCTCTGTGACAGCCTGGAGGGGTGGGATAGGGAGGGTGGGAGGGAGGGAGACACAAGAGGGAAGAGATATGGGAACATATGTATATGTATAACTGATTCACTTTGTTATAAAGCAGAAACTAACACACCATTGTAAAGTAATTATACCCCAATAAAGATGTTAAAAAAAAAAAAAAAAAGATCCACTTCAAATGTAATCTTTGTAAGGTTTTCCTCAGACTCCCAGGTATACTTGGTGCTCACATTGCCTTTTGTGAATGATTAAATTTGAGCAATTCCTGGGAATTCCCTGGCAGTCCAGTGGTTAGGACTCTGAGCTTCCACTGCAGGGAGCATGGGTTCGATCCCTGGTTGGGGAACTAAGATCCCTCAAGCCATGTGGTGTGGCAAACAAACAAACAAAAGAACAAAAACACAAACAAAAAACAAAACAGAAAACACCCCCAAAACTTTAGCAATTCTTATGATACTGAACTTGAATTATTCATTTGTATATCTGCTTTATCATTTGACTGTAAGCTTTTAGCAGCATGTCTGGATGAGTTGGTCATGCCTTTTTCTGGACTTTTGGAACTAGCATATATTTCAGTTATCCCTTATCATATTTTATCGCAATTTGTTGTTTTCCTATCTATCTCACTAGATTATGAGCTGTGCCTTCAGTGATCTGCTCAGTACTTAGCACACAATAGATGCTTAATAAATCCCGGTTGAATACATGGATGAATGCTATGTAAGTAGCAAGTGGGGTGAGATGAGAATGTAGTACTAGAGATGGTACCAGGCATTTTATAAGCCATAAGAATTGCCGGGCTTCCCTGGGGGCGCAGTGGTTAAGAATTTGCCTGCCAACACAGGGGACATGGGTTCAAGCCCTGGTCCGGGAAGATCCCACATGCTGCGGAGCAACTAATCCCTGTGCCACAACTACTGAGCCTGTGCTCTAGAGCCCACAAGTCACAACTATTGAGCCCATGTGCTGCAACTACTAAAGCCCGTGAGCCTAGAACCCATGCTCCACAACAAGAGAAGCCACCACAACGAGAAGCCGACACACCATAACGAAGAGTAGCCCCCGCTCACCACAACCAGAGAAAGCCCATGTGCAGCAACAAAGACCCAACACAGCCAAAATAAATTTATTAAAAAAAAAAGAATTGCCATTTCAAGATCAATCAATTCTTTGACCCAGTAACCATGATTTAAGACAATGGTTCTCAATTCTAGCTGCATGTTACAATCACCTGGGGAACTTTTAGAAACTAATGATGACAAGAACTTACCCCCAAGTGTTCTTATTTAATCAGTGTAGGAGGAGACCAGATATTCATAACGTTTTAAAAAACAGTTTTATTGAGGTATAATTTACATACCATAAAATTCACTCATTTAAAGTGTACAATTTCAGTAGTTTTTAATAAGTTTATGGAGTTGTGCAACTATCACCACAATCTAATTTTTGAATATTTCCATCAACCCACCCTCAAATCCCCCATCCATTTGCAGACACTTCCTATTCCTACCCCCAGCCCGGGCAAACACTAATCCACTGTGTCTGTATAGATTTTCTTTTTATTGAGGTATAATTAACATACCACACAATTCATCCATTTAAAGTATACAATTAAGTAGTTTTAGTATATTCTTGGATTTGTGCAACCATCACCACTATCCAATACCAGAACACTTCCATCACCCTGAAAAAGAAACCAATACACATTGGAAGTCATTCACCATTGTCTTTCCATTCCCTGGAAACTATGAATCTATTTTCTATATTTATGGATTTGCCTATTCTGGACATTTCATATCAATGGAATCTTACAAGCCTTTTGTGTTTGGCTTCTTTCACTTAGCATAATATTTTCAAGTTTCATCCATGTTTTAGCATGTATCAGTACTTCATACATTTTTCTGGTTGAATAATATTGCTTTGTATGAATATAAAACATTTGGTTTATCCATTCATCAGTTAATGAACAATTACTTGGGTTGTTACCACTTTTGGGCTATCATGAATAACGCTAGTATGAACTTTTGTGTATGCATTTTTGCATGAACATTTGTGTTTTTATTTTTCTTGAGTAGAGCCCTGGAAGTAAAATTCCTGGGTTAAATGGTAATTCTATGTTTAATTTTTTGAGAAATCATCAAAATACCTTCCAAAGTGGCCATGCCATTTTACATTCCCTCCAGCAGTGTATGAGTGTTCCAACTTCTCAACATCCTTATCAACACTTGTTATTTTGTTTATTTTTTCTTATAGCCATTATAGTGAGTGTGAAGTGGTATTTCATTGTGTATTGATTTACAATTCCCTAGTGACTAATAATGTTGAGTATCATTTCTTATAGCTTTTGAAGCTCCAGAAATCTGTGTTTTCTTCAGCCAGAAGTCAAGAATCACTTATTTAGAAAATGCAGGTCCAAGATTTGAAGCAAAACACTGTGAGATACTGTGTCTCTGAACTGGAGTTTGTTTGGATAAACGTCAATGATCCTCATGTGTGACAATAACTGGATGAGCTGGGGTCAACAGATGCCTCCTCAGGCTAAGGACATATATAGTGTAAAAGAATAAGGGTGACCTCTTAACTTATACCCTTTCAGAATGTTGACTTAATAATGAAGGTACTGACTTACTTCGAGGAAAATGAGAGTCAAGATAATGAAACTTGGTTTAGAAGTCTGGTGGGGGTAGCAGGTGAAGAATGATTGTAAGTGCAATAATGTGGGTGCCAGTGAGGGCCATATGATGGTGATGGCTTCTGGTACTATCATGGGAAACAGTGACAGATCTCTACGGCAAGATGACCTGTAACTGACTCAAGAAGTAAATGAAATGAAAGAGCTATATCTAAGTTTTTAAATTAGACTAGAAACAGAAAGCATGAGGTGCTTTTGTTTGTGGTCCTGTAATTGAGCAGATGATGGGTAGGAGATGAAGGAGGAAGTTTTTTCTCCCACTTCAGTGTCATGATTGTTAAATAATATCCTGACTATCCATCTAAATGAGGCATAAGGAACCGTGGAAAGGAATCGGTAGCCAGGAAAGGTGATTTCATAGGCTATTATAGAAACTTAAAATGACCAACAAGCCAGAACAGGAACAGCAGACAGAGAGGTGAGAACCATTCATAAATGTGGGCAGCACGTGTGATTTACTAATGCATGAAAAACACCACAGGGTCTCCCTGCAAGAGAGATACGAGAAATAAGACACTTAACAGGACTAGATTTTAGTTGATGATCAAGAGACTATTTTGTTACAAAGTCACCCTATTTTACTATCATGCTGATGTTACCTGAATAATGGTTATGCTATCCTATTGAAATTCGTTCAGTCAAGGCAGATAGGCTACCTTCTAGCCTATTAATCAGTAAGAGCTATTTTCCTTCTCTTTGCTTCTTCCTCCTTCCCTCTCTATCTTCCTGGAAACTTCTTCCTCTTGAACATCTGAGGTAAATTTAAATTTGTCTTTTCCTTGTGGACTTTAGCTTCCTGGTGCCTATTAGGTAACTCCCAACCATAAGCACACTCCAGACAACCTGCCTCTCCAAATCTTGGCTTTGATTAAAATTTCTTCTAGTTTTCAACTGACCTTTTCTGGGCCATTCCCCCAAAGTGTTCTCTGTTACAATTTTAAAGAATCTATTGATAATATACTTCAGCTACATCATGAATTCAACTGGCTATTGTGTGCTAGCTGGGGAATATAGTCACTATTTATGTCATTATTCTTGGTGGGGGATTGCACTGTTATTTCTAAAAACTGGCTGATAAGGGATTCTTTAGAACAATATTGTTCAAGGTTGAGATTTTCCAATATGGAAAATATAAGAGCCAACAATAAAATAAATCAGGTGTAAATCTTGCTGGTGCCTATGTTTCCATTCAAGAAAATATACAATCAGAAACAACATTTTCAAATACAAAGGATAACCTTTCAGATAAAGATTTTTCCTTTTCTAGCTGATTTTAGCCCACAAGGATAAAAATCTACCTAGGTTGATCTACCCAGTATTTGAAGTAAGTAGATAAATTCTCGTGTAGGTTTGGATAGATTTAATCATTCTTACACTGTATTCATATTCTCTTGACAGAAAATCATCCAAATATGTGAATTCAAGCAAAAGTTTAAATACTTTCTTGCATTGTATCTTATGTTTGATTGTGATTCATTTTCTGAATTCTTTGTTGAATCTTATATTATTTTGTAGCCAAAGAAATGCATCTCACTTTCAAGGAGACATACACTTAACTCATTAAAAGACTGAGAACTTGGGACTATCCAATAGGTGGGAACAATGTTTCTCCTTACTACTAGAGAACTTAATAAATATGGAAGCAGGAGTCCATGAGGAAATTATTTAACAGAGGAGGAAAGAGGCCTCAGGTGACTTTGTCAATATCATACAGCTAGCTAGCAGCAGAGCTAGTGCTAAGAACTGTGACATCTTGACCCTTAGAGTTTTCTTCCACAACACATTGCCTCCATGCCTCCATATTTGTGAGAGATACTTGATGTCTATCTAGGTGGTGCATTGCCAGGACTATGGTGAGAAATTCAGAAAACCCTCCCAAGTCTGAGCAGCTAACAAAGTATGAGTTTCATCACAGACAAGTAAGAATAAATGAGTTTGCAAGAAAATTACACAAAGTCCAAAATATTGGTAAAGAATTAGGGACTCATTATGGAAATATAGACATTATTAAGAAATGTGTTGGGAACAACCTAAGTGTCCATGAATGGAAGAATGCATAAAGAAAAGAAAATGTGGTATACACACACACACACACACACACACACACACACACACACACACACACCACAATGGAATATAATTCAGCCATGAAAGGGGAGGAAGTTTTGCCATTTGTGACAACGTAGATAAGCCTTGAGGGCATTATACTAAGTGAAAAAGGGGGAACGAGGGGAAGATGGCGGAAGAGTAAGACGCGGAGATAACCTTCCTGCCCACAGATACACCAGAAATACATCTACACGTGGAACAAATCCTATAGAACACCTACTGAACGCTAGCAGAAGACCTCACACTTCCCAAAAGGCAAGAAACTCGCCACGTACCTGGGTAGGGCAAAAGAAAAAAGAAAATACAGAGACAAAAGAATAGGGAGGGATGGGACCTGCACCAGTGGGAGGGAGCTGTGAAGGAGGAAAGGTTTCCACACACTAGGAAGCCCCTTCACGGGTGGAGACTGCGGGTGGCGGGGGCAGGGGGAAGCTTTGGGGCCGCGGAGGAGAGCACAGCCAAAGGGGTGCGGGGAGCAAAGTGGAGAGATTCCCGCAAAGAGGATCGGTGCCAACCGGCATTCACCAGCCTGAGAGGCTTGTCTGCTCACCTGCCGGGGCGGGCGGGGCTGAGCGCTGAGGCTCGGGCTTCGGTCGGAGCGCAGGGAGAGGACTGGGGTTGGCGGGAACACAGCCTGAAGGGGGTTAGTGCACCACGGCTAGCTGGGAGGGAGTCCGGGGAAAAATCTGGACCTGCCGAAGAGGCAAGAGACTTTTTCTTCCCTCTTTGTTCCCTGGTGTGCGAGGAGAGGGCATTAAGAGCGCTGCTTAAAGGAGCTCCAGAGACGGACGCGAGCCGCGGCTAAAAGCGTGGACCCCAGAGACGGGAATGAGACGCGAAGACTGCTGCTGCCGCCACCAATCAGCCTGTGTGCGAGTCCAGGTCACTATCCACACCCCCTTTCCGGGGAGCCTGTGCAGCCCGCCACTGCCAGGGTCCCAGGATCCAGGGACAACTTCCCCAGGAAAACACATGGTGCGCCTCAAGCTGGTGCAATGTCATTCCGGCCTCTGCCGCCGCAGGCTCGCCCGGCACTCCGTACCCCTCCCTCCCCCTGGCCGGAGTGAGCCAGAGTCCCCGAAGCAGCTGCTCCTTTAACTCCGTCCTGTCTGAGAGAAGAACAGAGGCCCCCCGGCGACCTACATGCAAAGGCGGGACCAAATCCAAAGCTGAGCCCTTGGGAGCTGTGAGAACAAAGAAGAGAAAGGGAAATCTCTCCCAGCAGCCTGAGAAGCAGCGGATTAAAACTCCACAATCAACTTGATGTACCCTGCATCTGTGGAATATATGAATAGACAACGAATCATCCCAAATTGAGGAGGTGGACTTTGAGAGCAAGATTTATGATTCTTTCCCCTTTTCCTCTTTTTGTGAGTGTGTATGTGTATGCTTCTGTGTGAGATGTTTGTCTGTATAGCTTTGCTTCCACCGTTTGTACTAGGGTTCTATCCGTCCATTTTTTTATAATAATTTTTTTATTTTAATAACTTTATTTTATTTTGCTTTATCTTCTTTCTTGCTTGCTTTCTATCCTTCCTTCCCTACTGTAGACAATGGATCATCCCAAATTGAGGAGGTGGACTTCGAGAGCAACATTTATGACTTTTTTCCCCTTTTCCTCTTTTTGTGAGTGTGTATGTGTATGCTTCTGTGTGAGATTTTGTCTGTATAGCTTTGCTTCCACCATTTGTCCTAGGGTTCTACCCATCCGTTTTTTAAAATTTTTTTCTTAATAATTATTTTTTATATTAATAAGTTTATTATATTTTATCTTTATTTTATTTTACTTTATCTTCTTTCTTTCCTTTTTTCCTTCCTTTCCTCCTTCCTTCCTCCTTTCTTCCCTCCCTCCCTCCTTTCTTTCTTTCTTTCTACTTCTACTAATTCTTTCTTTCTACTTTTTCTCCCTTTTATTCTGAGCCATGTGGATGAAAGGCTCTTGGTCTGCAGCCAGGAGTCAGCGCTGTGCCTCTAAGATGGGAGAGCCAAATTCAGGACACTGGTCCACAAGAGACATCCCAGCTCCACATAACATCAAACAGTGAAAATCTCCCAGAGATCTCCATCTGAACACACATACCCAGCTTAACTCAACAACCAGCAAGATGCAGTGCTGGACACCCTATGCCAAACAACTAGCAAGACAGGAACACAACCCACCCATTAGCAGAGAGGCTGCCTAAAATCATAATAAGTCCACAGACACCCAAACACACACCACCAGACGTGGACCTGCCCATTAGAAAGACAAGATCGAGCCTCATCCACCAGAACACAGGCACTAGTCCCCTCCACCAGGAAGCCTACACAATCCACTGAACCAACCTTAGCCACTGCAGACAGTCACCAAAAAAAACGGGAACTAAAAACCTCCAGCCTGCAAAAAGTAGACCACAAATATAGTAAGATAAGCAAAATGAGAAGACAGAAAAACACACAGCAGTTGAAGGAGCAAGATAAAAACCCACCAAACCTAAAAAACGAAGAGGAAAGAGGCAGTCTACCGGAAAAATAATTCAGAATAATGACAGTAAAGATGATCCAAAATCTTGGAAATAGAATAGACAAAATGCAAGAAACATATGACAAGGACCGAAGAACTAAAGATGAAACAAACAACGATGAACAACACAATAAATGAAATTAAAAATACTCTAGATGGGATCAATAGCAGAATAACTGAGGCAGAAGAACGGATAAGTGACCTGGAAGATATAATAGTGGAAATAACTACTGCAGAGCAGAATAAAGAAAAAAGAATGAAAAGAACTGAGGACAGGCTCAGAGACCTCTGGGACAACATTAAACGCACCAACATTCGAATTATAGGGGTTCCAGAAGAAGAAGAGAAAAAGAAAGGGAGTGAGAAAATATTTGAAGAGATTATAGGTGAAAACTTCCCTAATATGGGAAAGGAAATAGTTATTCAAGTCCAGGAAGCACAGAGAGTCCCATACAGGATAAATCCAAGGAGAAATATGCCAAGACACATATTAATCAAACTGTCAAAAATTAAATACAAAAAAAAATATTAAAAGCAGCAAGGGGAAAACAACAAATAACACACAAGGGAATCCCCATAAGGTTAACAGCTGATCTTTCAGCAGAAACTCTGCAAGCCAGAAGGGACTGGCCGGACATATTTAAACTGATGAAGGAGAAAAACATGCAATCAAGATTACTCTGCCCAGCAAGGATCTCCTTCACATTTGATGGAGAAATTAAAAACTTTACAGACAAGCAAAAGCTGAGAGAGTTCAGCATCACCAAACCAGCTTTACAACAACTGCTAAAGGAACTTCTCTAGGCAAGAAACACAAGAGAAGGAAAAGGCCTACAATAACAAACCCAAAATAATTAAGAAAATGGGAATAGGAACATCCATATCGATAATTACCTTAAATGTAAATGGACTAAATGCTCCCACCAAAAGACACAGATTGGCTGAATGGATACAAAAACAAGACCCATATATATGCTGTCTACAAGAGACCGACTTCATACATAGAGATATATACAGACTGAAAGTAAGGGGATGGAAAAAGATATTCCATGCAAATGGAAACAAAAAGAAAGCTGGAGTAGCAATTATTATATCAGACAAAATAGACTTTAAAATAAAGACTTTTAGAAGAGACAAAGAAGGACACTACATAATGATCAGGGGATCGATCCAAGAAGAAGATCTAACAATTGTAAATATTTATGCACCCAACATAGGAGCACCTCAATACATAAGGCAAATACTAACAGCCATGAAAGGGGAAATCGACAGTAACACATTCATAGTAGGTGACTTTAACACCCCACTTTCACCAATGGAAAGATCATCCAAAATGAAAATAAATAAGGAAACACAAGCTTTAAATGATACATTAAAAAAGATGGACTTAATTGATATTTATAGGACATTCCATCCAAAAACAACAGAATACACATTTTTCTCAAGTGCTCATAGAACATTCTCCAGGATAGATCATATCTTGGATCACAAATCAAGCCTTGGTAAATTTAAGAAAATTGAAATTGCATGAAGTATCTTTTCTGACCACAATGCTATGAGACTGGATATAAATTACAGGAAAAAATCTGTAAGAAATACAAACACATGGAGGCTAAACAATACACTACTTAATAACCAAGGGATCACTGAAGAAATCAAAGAGGAAATCAAAAAATACCTAGAAACAAATGACAATGGAGACACGACGACCCAAAACATTTGGGATGCAACAAAAGCAGTTCTAAGAGGGAAGTTTATAGCAATAAAATCCTACCTTAAGAAATGGGAAACATCTCGAATAAACAACCTAACCTTGCACCTAAAGCAATTAGAGAAAGAAGAACACAAAAACCCCCAAAGTTAGCGGAAAGAACGAAATCATAAAAATCAGATCAGAAATAAATGAAAAAGAAATGAAAGAAATGATAGCAAAGATCAATAAAACTAAAAGCTGGATATTTGAGAAGATAAACAAAAGTGGTAAACTATTAGCTGGATTCATCAAGAAAAAAAGGGAGAAGACTCAAATCAATAGAATCAGAAATGAAAAAGGAGAAGTAACAACTGACTCTGCAGAAATAAAAAAGATCATGAGAGATAACTACAAGCAACTCTATGCCAATAAAATGGACAATCTGGAAGAAATGGACAAATTCTTAGAAATGCACAACCTGCCAAGACTGAATCAGGAAGAAATAGAAAATATGAACAGACAAATCACAAGCACTGAAATTGAAACTGTGATTAAAAATCTTCCAACAAACAAAAGCCCAGGATCAGATGGCTTCACAGGCGAATTCTATCAAATATTTAGAGAAGAGCTAACACCTATCCTTCTCAAACTCTTCCAAAATATAGCAGAGGGAGGAACACTCCCAGACTCATTCTACAAGGCCACCATCACCTTGATACCAAAACCAGACAAGGATGTCACAGAGAAAGAAAACTACAAGCCAATATCACTGATGAACATAGATGCAAAAATCCTCAACAAAATACTAGCAAACAGAATCCAACAGCAGATTAAAAGGATCATAGACCATGATCAAGTGAGGTTTATTCCAGGAATGCAAGGATTCTTCAATATATGCAAAACAATCAATGTGATAATCCATATTAACAAAGTGGAGGAGAAAAACCATATGATCATCTCAATAGATGCAGAGAAAGCTTTTGACAAAATTCAATATCCATTTATGATAACAACCCTGCAGAAAGTAGGCATAGAGGGAACGTTCCTCAACATAACAAAGGCCATATATGACAAACCCGCAGCTAACATCATCCTCAATGATGAAAAACTGAAACCATTTCCACTAAGATCAGGAATAACACAAGGTTGCCCACTCTCACCACTATTATTCAACATAGTTTTGGAAGTTTTAGCCACAACAATCAGAGAAGAAAAGGAAATAAAAGGAATCCAAATTGGAAAAGAAGAAGTAAAGCTGTCACTGTCTGCAGATGACATGATACTATACATAGAGAGTCCTAAAGATGCTACCAGAAAACTAATAGAGCTAATCAATGAATTTGATAAAGTAGCAGGATACAAAATTAATGCACAGATATCTCTGGCATTCCTATACACTAATGATGAAAAATCTGAAAGTGAAATCAAGAAAACACTCCCATTTACCATTGCAACAAAAAGAATAAAATATCTAGGAATAACCCTACCTAAGGAGACCAAAGTCCTCTATGCAGAAAATTATAAGACACTGATGTAAGAAATTAAAGATGAAACAAATAGATGGAGAGATATACTGTATACTTAGATTGAAGAATCAACATTCTGAAAATGACTCTACTATCCAAAGCAATCTACAGATTCAATGCAATCCTTATCAAACTACCTTGCATTGTTCACAGAACTAGAACAAAAAATTTCACAATTTGTATGGACACACAAAAGACCCTGAATAGCCAAAGCAATCTTGAGAATGAAAAACGGTACTGGAGGAATCAGGCTCCCTGACTTCAGACTATACAAGAAAGCTACAGTAATCAAGACAGTATGATACTGGCACAAAAACAGAAAGATAGATCAATGGAACAGGATAGACAGCCCAGAGATAAAGCCTCGCATATATGGTCACCTTATCTTTGATAAAGGAGGCAGGAATATATAGTGGAGAAAGGACAGCCTCTTCAATAACTGGTGCTGGGAAAACTGGACAGGTACATGTAAAAGCATGAGATTAGATCACTCCCTAACACCGTACATAAAAATAAGCTCAAAATGGATTAAAGACCTAAATGTAAGGCCAGACACTATGAAACTCTTAGAAGAAAACATAGGCAGAACACTCTATGGTATAAATCACAGCAAGATCCTTTTTGACCCACCTCCTAGAGAAATGGAAATAAAAACAAAAATAAACAAATGGGACCTAATGAAACTTCAAAGGTTAGGCACAGCAAAGGAATCCATAAACAAGACTAAAAGACAGTCCTCAGAATGGGAGAAAATATTTGCAAATGAAGCAGCTGAAAAAAGATTAATCTCCAAAATTTATAAACTGCTCATGCAGCTCAATATCAAATAAACAAACAACCCAATCCAAAAATGCGCAGAAGACCTAAATAGACATTTCTCCAAAGCAGATATACAGACTGCTAACAAACACATGAAAGAAATCTCAACATCATTAATCATTAGAGAAATGCAAATCAAAACTACAATGAGATATCATCACACGCCAGTCAGAATGGCCATCATCAAAAAATCTAGAAACAATAAATGCTGGAGAGGGTGTGGAGAAAAGGGAACACCCTTGCTCTGCTGGTGGGAATAGGAACTGGTAAAGCCACTATGGAGAACAGTATGGAGGTTCCTTAGAAAACTACAAATAAAACTACCATATGACCCAGCAATCCTACTACTGGGCATATACCCTGAGAAAACCATAATTCAAACAGTCATGTACCAAAATGTTCATTGCAGCTCTATTTATAATAGCCCAGAGATGGAAACAACCTAAGTGTCCATCATCGGATGAATGGATAAAGAAGATGTGGCACATATATACAATGGAATATTACTCAGCTATAAAATGAAACGAAGTTGAGCTATTTGTAATGAGGTGGATAGACCTAGAGTCTGTCATACAGAGTGAAGTAAGTCAGAAAGAGAAAAACAAATACCATATGCTAACACCTGTATATGGAATTTAAGAAAAAAAATGTCATGAAGAACCTAGGGGTAAGACAGGGATAAAGACACAGATCTACTAGAGAATGGACTTGAGGATATGGGGATGGAGAAGTGTAAGATTTGACAAAGCGAGAGAGAGGCATGGACATATATACACTACCAAACATAAGGTAGGTAGCTAGTGGGAAGCAGCCGCATAGCACAGGGAGATCAGTTCAGTGCTTTGTGACCACCTGGAGGGGTGGGATAGGGAAGGTGGGAGGGAGGGAGACGCAAGAGGGAAGAGATATTGGAATGTATGTATTTGTATAACTGATTCACTGTGTTATAAAGCAGAAGCTAACATACCATTGTAAAGCAATTATACTCCAACAAAGATGTAAAAAAAAAATAAGTGAAATAAGTCAGACAGAGAGAGACAAATACTGTGTGGTCTCACTTATATGTGGAATCTAAAGCAACAACAAAACCAAAACAAAACAATAAAACAATCTCAAAGATACAGAGAACAACAGCATTGGCGGTTGCCAGAGGCAGGGGTTAGAGGTGAACAAAATGAGTGAAGGGGGTCAAAAAGTACAAACTTTCAGTTATAAAATAAGTCATGGCATGTAATGTACAGTATGGTGACTATAGTTAATAATACTGTAGTGTATGTTTGAAAATTAAGAGAGTAGATCTTAAAAGTTCGAAGTTAAGAAAAAAAGTTTGTAACTACCTGTCATGATGTATGTTAACTAGACTTATTGTGTTGATCATTTTGCAATATATACAAATATTGAATCATTATGTTGTACATTTGAAACGAATATAATTTTATGTGTCTATTACATCTCAACAAATATTGAGAATGGATTGTCTTAAAAACATAATAAATGTATTAGGAAAAAACTACAAAACTTTAACATTGTTTAATACAAAACCATAATGTATGTAACTGGAACACTATATCTGAGTTTAGTCACTATGTCAAGTAAAACAGAATAGAAATTTCTGGGAAAAGTTATAGGGTGGATAAGAAAATTATCTAAGGTATAGAGACTTCTGTAAAAAATCTTTCCAGGCTAGGAAAGTACAGAGTGGGTGGAAATAAGACAAGTATTTATTAAATTTTATGAGTTTATGGTTTAGGTGAACATATTCTATTAGAACTGGAAACTTGAAAGATGTAGTTTTAGGACTCTTTTTTTTTTTTTTAACCAGAGATTTAGTATGTTAAATGAATTATTTCTTGGCCACATATTCCCTGTCCTTGTTACAGTCCCCTCAGGGGCTCTGGCACATGCATCGAGGACTTAAAAAGTAGGCAGCTTTAAGGAGCCACCGTAGTAATGAAAAGTGTAACATGAGGTGCAAAAATACCATTTGTAGCATCAGAGAGTAACAGATATCCCCCGAATTTCACACCCAACTTCCTCCCCAAGTTAGTACAACACATGATATGTGAGTATGGGTTTTATTGTGTGACACATCCATGGTTTAGCTAAAGTGGTTAGACTGATTGATTCCACAGATGTAATAGTGCTCAGCTTTTATGCTCTATCTTATTGAAAATGTGAATTTCACACTGTCACAGAACAAATAGAAGCATGATTTACATTAAGTACCTGATTTCAGGTATTTTTGATAAGTCCATTGCATTTCCAACAGTTACAAAATTTTTGCTCTGGGAAATGGGGGTATGTGATGTGATGTGTGGCCACCTCTCTTTCCCACACTTATGGTAAAAGCAGTGAGAGAATTATAAAAAGATTTATTCCTCTTCTATGTTCTTTGTTTTAAAAATAAATTTATTTATTTTATTTTTGGCTGTTTTGGGTCTTCATTGCTGTATGCAGGCTTTCTCTAGTTGTGGAGAGCGGGGGCTACTCTTCATTGCAGTGCACAGGCTTCTCATTATGGTCGCTTCTCTTGTTGTGGAGCATGGGCTCTCGTCACGCAGGCTTCAGTAGTTGTGGCACAAGGGCTCAGTAGTTGTGGCACACGGGCTTAGTTGCTCCGTGACATGTGAGAGCTTCCTGGATCAGGGCTCGAACCTGTGTCCCCTGCACTGGCAGGTGGATTCTTAACCACTGGGCCACCAGGGAAGCCCCTCTTCTATGCTCTTGTTTCTCTCGGTGGTAATACAGGGAGAGGCTAATTAGGTGGCCCGAGTGGGGGGGGGTGGTTATTCTGTCTGGTAAGTGCCTTTAACTCTCGAGAGAGGGGAGGGAGGATCTAAGAAGACGGAAAGCAAGGCTTTCTTGCTAGAGTTGTCCTTAAGCTCTAAAGGTTTCAGGAAGGACAGTAGAGGGAATTTTATTGACCAGCATTGTTAAGCAGAGCAGGAAAACAGACACAGTTTAAGACCAGGGTCCCTGTCCAGGAAAAGGTAGCACATCTGGCAGAGGTGGAGCCAGTGAGGTATTTCTCAGGAGCCAACCAAAAGACATAGACTGGCTGAATGGATACAACAACAAGACCTGTATATATGCTGTCTACAGAGACTTACTTCAGACCTAGGGACACATATAGACTGAAAGTGAGGGGATAGAAAAAGATATTCCATGCAAATGGAAATCAAAAGAAAGCTGGAGTAGCAATTCTCACATCAGACAAAATAGACTTTGAAATAAAGAATGGGGCTTCCCTGGTGGCGCAGTGGTTGAGAGTCAGCCTGCCGATGCAGGGGACACAGGTTCGTGTCCCGGTCCGGGAGGATCCCACATGCCATGGAGCGGCTGGGCCCCTGAGCCATGGCCACTGAGCCTGCACATCCGGAGCCTGTGCTCCGCAATGGGAGAGGCCACAACAGTGAGAGACCCATGTACCACAAAAAAAGAAAAAAAAGAAAAAAAAAAGAAAGAATGTTACAAGAGACAAAAAAGGACACTACATAATGATCAAGGGATCAATGCAAGAAAAAGATATAACAATTGGAAATATTTATGCACCCAACATAGGAGCACCTCAATACATAAGGCAAATGCAAACAGCCATAAAAGGGGAAATTGACAGTAACACAGTAATAGTAGGGGACTTTAAACACCACTTTCACCAATGGACAGATCATCCAAATTGAAAATAAATAAGGAAACACAAGCTTTAAATGACACATTAAACAAGATGGATTTAATTGATATTTATAGGACATTTCATCCAAAAACAACAGAATACACTTTCTTCTCAAGTGTTCAGGGAACATTCTCCAGGATAGACCATATCTTGGGTCATAAATAAAGCCTTGGTAAATTGAAGAAAATTGAAATCATATCAAGTATCTCTTCCAACCACAACACTATGAGACTATATATCAATTACAGGAAAAAAAAAACTGTAAAAAATACAAACACATGGAAGCTAAACAATATGCCACTAAATAACCAAGAGATCACTGAAGAAATCAAAGAAATACCTAGAAACAAATGACAATGAAAACAGAATGACCCAAAACCTATGGGATGCAGCAAAAGCAGTTCTAAGAGGGAAGTTTATAGCAATACAATCCTACCTCAAGAAACAAGAATAATCTCAAATAAACAACATAAGCTTACACCTAAAGCAATTAGAATAAGAAGAACAATAAAACCCCCAAAGTTAGCAGAAGGAAAGAAATCATAAAGATCAGATTAGAAATAAATGAAAAAGAAATGAAGGAAACAATAGCAAAGATCAATAAAATGAAAAGCTGGTTCTTTGAGAAGATAAACAAAATTGATAAACCATTAGCCAGACTCATCAAGAAAAAAAGGCAGAAGACTCAAATCAACAGAATTAGAAATGAAAAGAAGTAACAACTAACACTGCAGAAATACAAATTATCATGAGAGATTACTAGGGGCCTGCCTTGAATGAGGGAGTCAGACTTAGGGTAGCAATAGTCCAGCAGCTTTAACCCACTTCCTCTCCCCAGTCCACCTAATGCTCCTCAGCACCTTTTATAATACAGAGGAAGGGAAGCTGAAGAATCATAAAGCTGGAGTAGAAACTCCTCCAGGCATCTTCCATGCCCATGCTTTCACAGGTAAAAGGGACCAGTTGCTATATTTTCCCCCTTAATTTCTAAAATAATACATGCTTATTGTAGAAAACTGGGAAAACACAGGAACGAAAAAAATAAATTAAATCATCCATAATCCCACTACCTAAAGACAAATGTCATTCCAGTCTCCTTTCATGCATATGCATAGGGATTTAAAATCATATAGTAATCTGAACATGCTGTCTTGTTATTTGCTTTCTCAACTAGCAATAGTTCACAAATATTTCAATGCCAACACATATTACATTTCAAGTTTTTAATAGCCATGTAATAAAATTGTATCAGACTTTATTCAACAGATCTCTTGTTGCTAAACATTTACTTTGATATTATAAACAGATTTTATAAATATCCCTATAAAGAAGGCTTTGTGCCTTTCATAATTATATCCTTAGAATAAACTAACTGTAGTGGGTAAAATGGTATATATTATTTTGTTAAATATTTTTGATTTGCCCTTTGGAAATACACAAAATTGCACATCTACTATTAGTGTATGAGTGTGCCAAACTCACTGTACCTTTCCCAAAGAAGCACAGATTTTGTTCTTTGAGGAGAACATACAGATTACTGAATTGGACACTACTTCATTAGACATTAATACTACTAATAATAGTTACCATTTGTTGAATGTGTTTTCTAAAAAGCATATATTTTCCCCTAATTTTTAAAATCATCTTAAAGGAGAATACAGATTAATGAGATACTAATAGTACAGATGTGTAGTGAAAAACATATATTGCAATCTATGCTAATTATATGTGTTCACTAGGAGAAATAGCTCAAGATGAAAGTTGACTTTGAAGGTTACTGCAGGAAAGCTTCTTGCATAAAGAATAGTCATTATTATCATCTTTACCTAAGTAATCACCAGGCACATGCTATTGAATTAAGTGCTTCATATGCTTTACTTAATGAGAAAGGAAATAAATGACTTAATTTTCCACATCATGGAGGTTGCAGTTTTAGGAACTGCTGAAAGAACTCAATTCTGAAGATAGTATTTATCTAGCCTCTCCTTTTTCCTAGTGCCTTACCTCTAGCATGGTTTTATTAACTTCTTAAAATCACTGAAAAGGTAATTATTTTGAAAGAGGTCAAAGGCCTATTTGATTCATTTCTGCACTGACACACCAATTAAAGGCACGAATGTAATCAAATGTTGTGCTTAGTCAGAAAAAGCTTGAAAGAAATCTATTCTAAAAAATAAAAGTCAACCTCACAAATGGGTGAAAGATGTTTTATTTTTAATTAACATCTCTATTTGGTTTGAAAAAGGAAGCTGACTGTATGCTATCTGAGAATGATTCTTATCTGTTACAGTAACATGGATTGAGTAGAATGGTTGCCCATAAGGGTACTGAAAATTGAACATTAAGAAATTATCTTTGACTCAGTTACTATTAAAGTTAACACCAAAGGTCATTCACAGTTATTTCTATATGTCTAGGTATTTTCTCATTTCTCTAAATTTTGAACTAAGACACAATATTTTCTCAATGTTCATAATATCTCCTGGAACAGCTTACCAAATTATGAGAAACTGGCATGTTATCTTACTGGTTAAAAGATAAACACATAACCTGTGTAAGAGTTAGCAAATAAAGCTTTTATTAAGGAACTAGGTGGGGCACTGTTGTTTAGGGTGAGTTCCTAAATTTAAGAACTGCCTTTGTCCTACCAAACACTTCATTAGAAATTTGTTTCCAACTGGAATGTTCTACCACATTAAGGGAAATTTCAGACAAAGTGTTAGTAATTAGCTGATGGTGTGCCACACCCAAGCATGTTCTCAGCCAATTTTTTCTAGGTTTGTGAAAACAGTCACACACCAGACATTTATCTCAGATAGGTACAACCATAATCATGTATTTTATGAAAGGTCATGCCGTCTCTTTTTTAAAAGATTATCTGACTCAGAGCTCAGCAAAGAGGTCTTGTGGAAGTACAGCCTAAGATGGGAGGAAACAAACATGGATTAGTAGTTAAATAGCGCAGTCAGTTCTCAAATATTCCTATTCATGGAAGAAAAATAATAATGCAGATTCCAAAAAATAGAAGATAATTAAAGCTTCTCTACATGAGTGTGAATAACTTAGGGTAAGACAATTTTGAGAAACTGGTGAGGAGGGTAAACCTCAGTCAACTGGATGTCAGGTCCTGTACTAAGACCAAAAGATGATGGGGTCCCTGGAAGTCAGGGAAGAATTAGAAGTGTATGTAATTATGCATTTGTGTGTTAGAAGGATTAAGACACCATGATTTGGGTTTTCACTAGTGGTCTGGGGCCAAATGGAATAGAACTGCCTGCTATCTAGCTTTGGGACCACATTCTCATTATATATTTCTTCATGCTCCAGGCATTCATCCTTATGACACGCTCAGTCCTACCACATTCTTGTTGATTGGGACCCTTTTGCAGATGAATTAAGAGCAAGATAAATAAAATCATTTTCAGATACAAGACATTATTCATCCCTTTAGAATTTGGGAAAAAGAATTACAGGGAGAAGAAATACTAGTATTGCTACTATGGAAATTGTATGGCCAAAAAGTCACTTCAGGTTTTCCCTCAATTTCTATAAAAATTTACCTTCATTATTCCCAAGTCCCTCATTGTGATTTCTGAGATATCTAATAACTCAATTATTTTTGACTTTTAATTCATTACAGTGTTGCTCCTTCCAGTGTCCATTCATCATCAACTGTAAGATCTTTGTCTCTATTATGTCTCATAGTTTTTTCTGCTTGCTTTTGAGACTTCTTTTGTTATTTTATTGGATTTATTTCACATTGTTTTGGTGTCTCACTTTTTACTTTGGTGACTTCCCCCATTCCAATGTTTTCCTTTCTTATAAACATAGATTTTGATTTACAATGGTTCATAGAATCAAATTTGTTTAATGTGCTTAGATGACATCAGATTTATTCTCCCTTGATTGTAAATAAAAGTGAGAGAAGATGGCACCATCTAAATATTAAAAAATTCCTCCTACCTTGAGAACATTCTCATTTAGAATCCATTTTTGTTTAGATAATTGCCAACAATGTATATATTTGTCTTGCCCAGTGAAAAACAAGATAGGACAGGAAGAGAATTAAGATGTCAATACCAAAAATCAGCCTATATCTTTGAAGTAACTAAAGAAGAGAAGAATGAGACATAGGGGACAATAGCAAGGTATCACTGAGCCCCATTTTATAGGTTTAACTCAACTCAGACAAATTAAATAGAAAAAAATTTACTGATTGGATTGCTGAACCACTCTTAGTAATCTTGAGCAAATCATGAAAATCTGTAGATGCCAAAAGCCTGGAGTGTTTGATTCTGGAAATAATTGACAACCAGATTTAACCTTGATCCTTAAAGAAGTCAAGAAAATAATATTGTGGATGATTTATGCATACTTAGACGAGCTCTAGGAGACAGCAAAGGTCTGTTGGTAACAAGTCATACCAAATGAGTCTATTTTCTTGAGTTTCTTTCCTTGATGGGGTGACAAGATAGGTAGTAAAGGAAATGCCCCAGATATAGTATATCTTATTCTCAACAATTCATTTGACAAAGTGTCTCATGATGTCCTAGTAAATAAGATGACAAAAGAAAAGCTGGATTGAACAACTGAACTTCAACAGGGTTGATTTGTGTTATTCTGGAAAGACCTCTAAAATGTTGTCGTACAGAATGCTGTTCTCTTTGGCATTTTTATTATTATTTGGATGAAGATGCAGAAAGCAAGTTTATCATGTATGTAAAAGTAACAAAGCTGGGAAGGATAGTAAACATTCTGAATGATAAACTCAATATTGTAAAAGATGTTGAATGTTTAGATCAAGATAGAACTTTATGAAAATGCTAGAAAAAATGCACACCCATCCAGAAAAAAGAAGAGGAAGAAAAATGATATGAAATTGATAAAAAGAAATGTAGTAAGTATAAATGTAAAGTTCTGTGTTTCGTTTAGAAAATCAGAGACCTGAGAGAAACTTGACAGCAATTCATGGGGAAAAAGATATAGAATTTTATTGATCACAAACATCCTTTGAACCAACTAATACGACAAAATGAAACAAAACAAAAAAGTGAATAGAATTTTAGGTGGCACTAGTAAGAGCCTAGTGTCTAGATCTGTAAAATCGGGATAATAATAATAATAAATAATAATGATGATGATGATACCTTCCCCATAGGGCTCTTGCAAAATGAGAAAATCCATGTAAAACGCTTGGCACTGGGTTAAGTATAAACATTCATACACTAGTTATTATTATTATTAACAAGAAATACTATAGTCCTACTTTACTTGTGTCAAATCACATCTGGAACAGTATGCCCATATGAAAGTTACTGAGGAGGGTAGAAATATTGGAACCAATACGAGGCCTGGAGAAAACTTGGAGTGGGGAAGATGAGATAATGATAGCCTTCCAAAATATTAAGAGCTAGTGAAGAATAACTAAATTTACTTTTCATGACTTCAAGCATTACCAGTAGGAGAGATAAATAGGTAGAAGGCACAAGGAGACTCATTTTAGTTCTATAAGGACAAGCTTTCTAATAATCAGAGTTATTCAAAGTTGGAATGGATTACTCAGGTGGTGGTGAGTTTCTTGTCACTTGAAGTAGTCAGACAGATGCTGGATGACCACCTGGCAGTAAACTCTGTAGAAGGGATTCTTGAATGTGGTGTATTTATGCATTCATCCATTTATCAAGTCCATCATGAAACAAATAGTTAAGGAGCCCCTACAGTAGGTCACTATTCTGATAAGCTCTAGCGGACATCTAAGGCTCTTTCCAAGGTAATGATTACATGATTTTGAAGAAACATGTTATCTTAAGCTTTCACAGAGGGACACCTAAGCTCCATGTAGGGGCTACTTTTCTTAGAACTTACTTCTGTTCCCTACCCGCAACAGCCCCTAACATCACTTATTGCAAGAGTAAATAACCCGGTCTCTTATTCCATTGTCTGCACTATAAACCAATGCCTCACGAATCACATCAAGTTGAAAGCTTTGCCATTTCAGCAGTGTGACTGTTTTTTCCAACTCAGCTGTGCCAGAAGGGTCATCCATAGTTTCCAATTCAAGTTTTGCTGCTCCTGTGTGATGTTTCATGTTGAAATGACATTTTCTTTTCAATGTAAACATTTTTAGAAACATGGTGAGGAGATTTCAGTGTAACAAATGTAGCAGAATAGCTATGCCTAGGCTGCTGGGTGAAATCCTTTTTTGAAACAATGTTAGAACAAAGAAATTCACTCTATGTAAAAGGAGAGCTAGCTTAGAAATCATAAACGATATTCACACACTGTGTTCCAGATGAGGTAGTCTTCCTGCTGTTGTCAGCAATATTTGCTGCCAAATCCACTAACTGCTTTAGCCTGACCTTGAGTCGATAAACAATATAATCTTTCATGCCACATCTCACCAGCCTCTGCTAGTCAAGAAAAGCATGCTTCTTTCATAATTACATCACAAATGAAGCTTGCTGTACTAGAACAGCAAAGCACTTGAATTGAAAATCTCTTGTCCAAGACTTCCTAACCAACAAAGCAAAACAACCCCCCTCAAAGCCCCAAACACACAAGGGAAGAACACGGCACTGGGTGATGGGTAAGAGCAGTTTGAACACACACAATATGCCTTAGGAGTAACAGGATAGCACAGAGGTGAGAAGACTGTGACAAAAATAGTCAGTGGAATGAAAGCATAAGAAACAGCTGCAGACTGTTCTTATAAGACTTATAAACAGTCTTATAAGAATAAGGCTTCTTATTCCCAAGAGAGACTTGGAAGTAGTTTAAATGTTGGTGCATGTTCTTTTTTCAAAGGAGGCAAGTAAGAAATTTAACAAATTTTAATGTAAGTGTAAAACATTAAAATAAATAGAAAATATTGTGAACAGTTCACACCTTCTCTCCCCACCACACTCTCAGGCCATTTTCTATGCAGCACACACATAAGTAGTAAAATAATGGCAATTGTCATTCTTCTCTATTTGCTTGGAGTAAGTTGTTCCTTGCCCTGGTCGAGTGACTATTTGCAAGGCTATTCTAATACATTTTTAAAAACTGGGTAGACATTTGTATCCACTCAGCAATACCTGTAATGTCATCATTTCCAAAAGAGGCAGCAAAGTGAAAGGTTATCAATTTAGAAATATTAAAATAAGTCAACAAAGCAGAACTTTCTAGCATAAAACAAAATGAAACGGCTTAACACTGCCACTTATTCTGTCCCTTGTATGAAGGACCAAATGATCCTATCATTTTGTTTCAGGAGGAATATTAGGATGGTATAATGGAGTTGTCCTTGGTGGGAGGGTAGTATGACTGGCATAACTTTGCCTCCTTGAGTGAACAGTAAACGAACAGAAGGGAGTATAATCAGTCACAGTTACATAGAGCTTCATGGCCAACAGAGAGGAGAAAAGTTAATGGTTAAAAGGTTATAAAATGCATATAACATGAAGATCAGCAATGTGTGTTCTTCCTCCACAGAGACTGTAGAAATAGGATATAAGTTTTGAAATGTTGGTTGATGAGGGTTTTTTAAAGGGCCTTGATTTAAAACATCAAATAATATGCTAATACTTAAAAATGGGTAAAATGCTTGAGCAAATAATTCACAAAAATACAAATAATTAGTGAATATCTGGGAAAAAATCACCCTCACTGGAAATCAAAGGTAAAAATTAAACCAATAATAGGATATTGTTTTCCCCTGTCAACTAACCCAACATTGTCAGTATCACTATCATTATCTCAGCCAGTCTTAAAAATGTTGGCGTCCCACTGACTCTTCTCTTTCCCTTACCTCCAATATCTAATCACCAAGTCCTTTAGACTCTTTGCAGTGCCTCATTATGTTTCATTCCCACTGTAAGCACGTTATTTAGAGCCTCAAAACTTCACTTCTTGACTATTGCAGTTGCTTATTAACTGGTCTTTCTACCTTTAAATCTATCCTATACAACACTTTCACGTCAATCTTCCTAAAACAACATTTTATATGGGACACTCCTCTGCTCAAGGGTGAATGTTCCATGAACTAGTGGTTAAAGTAAAAACCACTCCAGCATTTAGAGCCAGTACTTATTTAGTGCTTACTATGGGTCAGACACACACACACACACACACACACACATATAATTTCCCAACACTATGAGGTAAGCAGCATTATAATCCACTTTTACTGGTGAGAAAGCTCAAGATAACACAGTGAGAAAGTGGTAGAACTATGTCTTGAAGTTTCCACTCTTATAAGATATTTCTACTTCCAGTTCCCTGAACACAGCCCTTGAATCCCTGCCTTGGTGTCTTTGTTCATTCCATATTTTCTGTCAAAACAGTCATTTCTTCACTTTATTTAACAAAATTCTGTCAATCTTTTGAGACCATGTTCAAGCTTTCTGTGACTGTTCCAGCCCAGACTACTTCTTCCTTCTTCATAGTCCTCCTTCATTCATAGTCCCATAGCTCTTGTCCTTATCACATTTGGCACTTACTGCAGGGTACCTATGTTGTTATTTATTTGTATATCTGTTTTTTTTATTCATTCTGTTACCTTAATTAGATTAGAGTCCACTTGAGGACCAAAATCATGTCATATACTTTGTTTGACTTATCCTGTACCTAGCACAGTGCCTGAGAACAGTAGATGCTGAATAAATTTTTACTAATAATAGTAATTCATTTGTTTATTAATCAATATTTACTAAACATCAAATATATGTCATTCTAGGTTCTGAGGAAATAAAGATATAATTAGAACGTTGTCTCCTCCCTGCCGCCAGGGTCTCACAGACTGGAGGGAAGAAAGACTTGTAAATGAAATATTACAGTGATATGATGAGTGCTGTATGTATAAAGCACTATGGTAGTACAGGAGAAGTGTTAATCTCTGACTAGGGAGATCTCATAACCTTTCATCTGGTTGTTACATTAAGTCCAGTCTTGAAACAGAAGTTCATCAGGTAGAGAAGAGATTTCTAGTAGGGAGAAACAGCATATACAAAAATTTGGGGGCAAAAAATCATTGTACACTTGAATTGCAAATAGTTGAGTGTGGTTGGAAGGTAGGGTTTGTAGATGGAGGTAGGGAGATGAACCTAGAAATGTAAGTAAGGGCCACAGCATCAAGGGACTTGTATGCTGGACAAAAAAGTATGTTTTTTATTGAAACACTAAAATTTCTCCATTCAGTTTGGCAGCTGGAAGGCCCATTGTGACCCTAGCAAAAGAAATTTCAGTGGAGAACCCTAAGCCCAGCTTACTCTGGACCCTTGGCTCTTCTGGAGGCTAATGTGTCATTTTTCAAGTCTTTACTCCCTACGGAAAGCTAGTTGGCAATTTTCTTTATCAGTTATGGTAGCCACACCTGCAAATTTGGAATTTCCTAAAAGTTTCATACACATTCACACTTACACGTTTTACTCAAGCTTTTCCAGTACATTAGCTTCCACTTTCTGCCCCACAGTCAGACCCTGCTCCTGCTTCTAGACTCGGCTTAGATGTGGTCTCCTCTGGGCAGCTTTCAATGATATAGACCTTGGTGGCCTGACTCCATTCTGCATAAGAGGTTATTCATAATGAGCTCTCAATAAGCTTTTATTAAATTGAATTTACCAGAGCAAAAGTTTTGTTAAAGAAATAGAATATATCAATTAGTAAAAGATTCTTTAATGAAAGCAGTGTTTACTCAATTTTAGTCATTTAATTATCACCTGTAGGATATCTGCCATCTTCACATACCACCTATGTTACCTACTTAATATTCATGAAAATTGACTCGCTTTATCCAAATTGCCAACAAATATATTAACAAGTGCTCAACAACACTAGTCATGAGAAATACAAACTAAGACCACATTGCACTCATGAATAGACCTACCAAAATGGCTAAAATGTCAAAGACATGGCATGAAGTATGGTGATAAGGAGCAACTGGAATTCTGGAACACTGATGGTGGAGACCACTTTGGAAAAATGCCTGCTTAGCTGAAGGCATGCATCTTTTGACTCACCAATTCTATTCTTAGAATTTATCCTACAAATATAGGCATGTTCACCAAAAGACCCAGTTGAGAGTATTCACAGAAGCACTATCTGTAATATACAAATATCAAAAACAGCCCAGGGCTTCCCTGGTGGCGCAGTGGTTGAGAGTCCGCCTGCCAATGCAGGGGACACGGGTTCGTGCCCCGGTCCAGGAAGATCCCACATGCCGTGGAGCGGCTGGGCCTGTGAATCATGGCCGCTGAGCCTGCACGTCTGGAGCCTGTGCTCCGCAACGGGAGAGGCCACAACAGTGAGAGGCCCGTGTACAGCAAAACAAAACAAAACAAAACAAAAAAACCAGCCCAAATGTCTTACCAACAGTAGAAATACATAAGTGAGTTATGATGATACTTACATAATGGAATTTTATACAGCAATGGAAATGAGCAAACTACAACTACTTGCAACAACATGGATGGTTTTCATAAAAATAATGTTGAGAAAAGGGGACAGATACATAAAGGCACATGCTGTAGGATTCCATTTATATAAAGTTCAGATAGAAGCAAAACAATCTATGATATTAAAAGTGTGGGTAGGATAACTGCTGGGGAGTTATTACATTGATAGAGACATGAAGGACTTTCTGGGATTCTGGTACTATTTTGTTTCCTGATCTGGGTTCTGCGTACCAGGATGTATTTACTTTGTGAAAAATCTAATGATCTATGGTTTTTGCATCTTTTCTGAGTATACCATATACTTTAATAAAAAGTCTCCATCTGAAAAAAAAAAGAAATTTCAGTGGAGTTACAATGTGGAAGCCAAATCCAAGGAGGCTGAAGAGTGGACAGACAATGAGAGAGAAGCAGTGGTGAATTTAAAGTACTATTTCTACACAATGGCTATAGAGAAAGTAAGACATATGACAGAGAGAATAGAGGATTGGGGGGGGGAATTCTCTGGGGAAGCTTGAGGGAGGGGATATGTGATGGACTTTGGGTTCTAAAAAAATGGGAGAGGATAATATACAAAGCACAGGCAAAGGGATTATTTAGACTGGAACAGGAAGAGAGAACAGGAAGATGGAAAACAGGAGAAAATGGGTATGGATGTAGATAAGTCTATAAGTATGGAATGATTTACTTAGAGATTATAGCCTAGTGGCTTATGAAGGAGGTGAGATATTTTGCTGAGACTGGAGACATGGGAGTTTGTAGGTGACTTGAAAGGAGGGATAGATAGAAGGAAGAGTCTTGTGGATGGATGTCAGGTAGTAGATGAGATGGTGGATGGTGCTGTCTGGGCTGAGGGATGGAGGAAGGAAAGATCAAAGGAGTCTGGTAATCTGATAGAAAAGCTATGGGAAGTCAAAAGACCAGAGATATTCATAAGGTGGAATATGAGTGTCGCAGAAGGAAGGAAAGGAGAGAACAGAAAGGTTAGAGGTTATTATAGTCATAGAGTGGGATAATGAAGTTTAAAATTTCAGGAGTCAACCATTCCTAGGTAAAGATGAGTCCACGGTTTGATCAGCAGATGTGGCGGTAATAAGGAGAGCTGGGAAATAAAGAACTGTGAAATCTCAGTAGATGCTGGATAACCTTCAAAATATATCTCAAATCAGACCATTCCTCACCAATTTCACCACAACTACTTAGTGCAAGCTACCATCAGCACCAGCCTCTTAGTTGATCTCTTGGATTCCTCTTATGCCCACTCCCTATCCCCCACTCTTGTCAGCTCCTCACACATTGGCCAGAGTACAAATTAGATGTGCTCATGCTCCCTCCCTCCTCTTCTCAAAGCCCAATATTCTACTGTCTTCCCATTACACTTACTTGCCTATAAGTCTTACATGATCTGACCCCCAACCTTTTCAACATTACCACCTAGCACTTTTCCTGTCCTGGTTGTGCTTCAACTGCACTGGGCTCCTTGCTGTTCTAAGAGCACAGTATGCATGCCTTACAGGCCTTAGGGCCTTTGGACTTGTTCCCTATGCCTATAATACAACCTCACAACCATCTCTGCAGATCTCCGCATGACTCCTCCTCTTAACTTCATTCAAGTTTATGCTAAAATCTCCCCACAGAGAAGCCTTTCCTTAACTATCCTATATTTTGGATACTAACTCCTTTTCAGATATATGATTTGTAAATATTTTCTCCCATGCAGTAGGTTAGGCTTTCATTTTGATGATGGTTTTCTTTGTTGTGCAGAAGCTTTTTAGTTTGATGTCGTCCCACTTTTTTATTTTTGCTTTTGTTTCCCTTGCCTTTGGAGTCAGATCCACAAAAACATCACTAAGACCAATGTCAATGAGGTTACCACCTATGTTTTCTTCTAGGAATTTTATGGTTTCAGGTCTTACATTCAAGTCTTTAATCCATTTTGAGTTAATTTTTGTGTATGGTGTTAAGACAATGGTCAAATTTCATTCTTTTGCATGTGGCTGTCCAGTTTTCTCAACATCATTTATTGAAGAAACTGTTCTAGTATAATTTATTCTTATTTTTGTTGTGTGTGCTAGAGATATCTTTATGTATGTCCATACTTATCTGCATCATGGTGTGAGTGAGGGAGAATGGAGGCAAAGTTAAAGGAGAAAATTTGATTCCCATAGGAAACAGTTAAGTTGCAGCTGAAGCCACTTTTAAGCAAAACTGTGGAACAGTGCTTAATGTAAAGCATCCTCTATCTAATTGGTGTAGTTCCCAAACTCTTATTCAAGCCGCACTTCTCATTGGTTCCATGATCTCATGCACTTGACTAAATGAGTGACAGGTTTATTGTTCCAGTTTCCTGGGTTAGCTTACTGTGAATCTGGATAATTGCAATAAGACTACATGAGTTACCTGTTTTCTATTTTCCCTCTAACAAAGGTAGTGAAACCAGAATGGCAAGTACATTAAAAACAACCCAAACACTAAATGTACCACTCACTTCCTTTTTGTGATCTTAAACGTATGAAATGGCAAATATTTAAATTAACTCTACACAATACAATCTCAGTTACAAGGTCTTTATCAAGAAGAAGCAAATCATGCCTTTTCATTAACCTTACTTTCCCAGATCTTTCAGGAAACTCTACATTAGCCTCACCTTGTCTTCAAATAAATGTTCATTTTTTACCACCTTGGTAAACATGTTAATTTATATTAATTTATAACCACCTGTACAAACCTTTATATTTGTAAACATTCCAAAGGTTGTCCTGCAGACCTATGTTGTATGTTATGAATTCCATTGAGGTTTCCTGATTGGCAGTGCCTTTTATTATTATATTTTTAGTATGCACCTCATGGTTCTTAATCTAGAGTCTATCAAAAAGTGGTTGCTTAATATATATCCATCTCTGGCCTCACCCCCTGTCCCCAAGACTTATATATCCAACTGCCTATGAAAACTCTGCTTGGAGGCAACTCAAACTTAGTATGGACAAATAAAACTTTCAATTATCCCCATCTCAAACTGGCTCCTCCTCCAGTACTTCCTGAGTCAATAAATGTCACTACCATTTACTAAACTGCTAAAGTTAAAAAATCTAGGAGTCATTTTTGACACTTCTTTTTTTTCACATCTTTATTCTAATCCAATCCATCAACAAGACGCGTCAGTTTTACCTTCAAATTTTATCCAAAATCAAGACACTTTTGACCATCTCCACTACTATATCCCCAGTCCAAGCCACTATCAACTCTTGCCTAGACTTGCTTACATACTTTCAGTAGCCCTTCACAGGTCTCTTTGCTT
Organism: Delphinus delphis; assembly: GCF_949987515.2. NCBI lineage: Eukaryota > Metazoa > Chordata > Mammalia > Artiodactyla > Delphinidae > Delphinus > Delphinus delphis. The sequence continues at coordinate 55,473,208 of NC_082704.1, read as the reverse complement.
CTACTCTTGACCCCCTACATTCTATCCACTACACAGAAATTAGATCAATCTTTTAGAAACACACACCATGTCATGCCACTCTCCTTCTTTAAATACTCCAATTGCTTCCCATTGCACTGAGAATAAACTCCAAACTCGTCTACTGTGGCTTACAAGACTTTACATTATTTAAGCTCTCTGACCTGTTTCCCATCAGCTCCCACCACTCAATCTTCTCCAACCCCCATGGCATTCGTACTGTTCCAAGAACACAAAAACTCATTCTCTGATTTAAATTCTTTCTACTTGTTTTCCTTTATGTTGTGCAAACTCTCCCCTCAGACTTTTGCATGGCTTGATAACTTTCTTCTATCAGATTTCTGCTCAATTATCACCTCTTCAGAAAGACCTTTCCTGACCACCTTTTTTTGTTTCTTTGTTTTTACTTTTCCCCCTAGATTTATTGAAGTATGATTGAAAAATTAAAATTGTGTATATTTTAGGTGTAAAATGTGATATTTTGGTATACACTGTGTATTCATGTATACACTGAAAAATGATTACCACAGTCAACTTAATTAACATATCTATCACCTCACATAGTTACTTTTTTGGGAGGTGAGAAAGTTTAAGATCTACTCTCTTAGCAAATTTTAAGTATACAGTACAGTATTATTAAGGATAGTCAGCATGCTGTACATTAGCTCTCCAAACTTATTCATCCTGCGTAATTGAAACATCGTACTATGACTAACATTTCCCTCACCCCCAGTCCCTGGCAACCACCATTCTAATCTCTGCATTTATGAGTTTTAAACAGCCAATGGACAGCAAGTTGCATACAGTTGCATGTTCACAGATGTTTCTTACTGGGTTTGTAAACTAATGTAGTGTTAGGTTCCACATTTATGTATCTTTTCAGCCTAGTGACTTCATTTTCTCTCTTACTAGAGAGAAATCTGGAGAGAGAGGGAGAGAGAGAGAGAGTGACTAAGAGAGACACAGAGACATGTTGACAGAGTGGGACAGTCAAAGAGACAACAAAAGTGATAGGAGATAGAGGTGGATTGCAAAGGTTCATGCAGACTTTACACGAAAACTCTCAAGAAAATGGATAAACTTCGTAATGTAAAGTCTACTGAGAGAGAAAAAATGAGGGGCATGGGGAAGATTCCTGAGGAACAATTGACTGGTTTTTTTTGCGGTACACGGGCCTCTCACTGTTATGGCCTCTCCGGTTGCGGAGTGCAGGCCCCGGACGCGCAGACTCAGCGGCTATGGCTCACGGGCCCAGCCGCTCCGTGGCATGTGGGATCTTCCCAGACTGGGGCACGAACCCGTGTCCCCTGCATCGGCAGGCGGACTCTCAACCACTGCACCACCAAGGAAGCCCACAATTGGCTGTTTTATATTCCATTGCATCCGCCACACTGAGTCTTAGATATGAAGCAGAAACAACACATAATTTTTCACCAGAACTGCAGTAATATCAGAGTTACTTAATAGCTTTATAACCTTCAGTAACTTTACTTGGTCTTCTTAAGTTTTAGTTTCTTTATCTGTAAAATAAGGATATTCCCATAGACCTGGTATAGTAACATTTCCTAGTTCAATAATACTTGTTCAATAAATGGTAGCTGGTATCACCATCATCAACACGAAGTTACCTGGAATGCCCCCTAAACTGACCCCTATGACAGTTATCTTGTCCTTAAAACCACAATTCTTTTCCAACAAGGAGTAAAAGCTAGATTGGATGAGAGTTATCCTGGGACAATCTCGTGTAGCACAACTGTCAAGTATTGTTCATTTGCTCCCTAAGAAATATTTTCTCCTTACATTTGTTAGCTGTTGTAATTCATATTTGTGTGAGTGAGCAAAAGTTCATGTGTGTGTGTATATGTGTGTGTGTGTTGGTTTTGTGAGCTATTTAATCAAGAACCTCTAATTAAATGTCATCATTATTACTGTATTTACTGAAGTGATGATATTATTTTACTCTGCAGAGCAGTTGTCTGTTTTGTAGATTCATTTATTCAGAATATGAACCCTCCTTACTTCATAATTAAGCAACTAAGTGGGCTTTCAATTCCTGATATCCCATTATTTAACCTAGCCATTTATGAAAAGGGAAAAAAGAGAAAACTAGAAAGAAAACCACAGAAAGCAAATGAGGCAAATACTTGCAAATCATGGAATGTTAAGAGTCTAAAGGAAATATAGCAATTATCTAAACCATCTAGTTATACAGGAGAAAAATTGAAGTCTATATAAAAATAAAGAGTAAATTTTTAAAATCAAACCAGGCTTCAAATCCAGGGTTTCTGATGTCTAATATAATGATCTTCCTTCTACCTAGCATCCCTGCTTAAAGATATGAAACTGAGCAGTAACAAGAGTTCTGAAAAGGAACTATTCATTGAGAGCACTTAGGTCCACTTCAGGTTACAGAACAAATGAGTAGAGGAGAACACCATGGGAAAACAGATGGGAAAATAAGAGTAGAGAAGGGGTGAGTTCATACCCTGCATTGTTAGCAACTGGCTTCTTTAGTTTGAGGATGGGGTAGGAGCAGCAGCCTTACTGTATGATCGCTCCCAGAACTTAAGTTCTGGAGTGTAATTTGTAACATGAACAAATGAACTTCCAATGCAAATTAAAAAAATTCTATCAACCTTGATTTTATTTTCTTTATTTTTTATCACAGTTTCAGTTTTTGGTGTGTGTCCCCTGAAGTTGGAAAATATGTACCAAATATGGATTGAAAAGAATCTTCCTCTTTCATTCTCACTGGGCTAAAAAATAGTACTTTGTGTGTGAGCGTGTGTGTGTATGTCTGTGTGTATAGCAGTAGTAGTAGAATTCGTAAACAAATTAGAATCCCTAACATAGTCTGAAGATAGCTTCTTTTGAGCTTAAATGATCATCTTAAAGATTTTATTTAGAGGTATTAAAAGATAAAATTTTGCAGAAAGCTCAGGTTTTGCCTGCTTGTTTGCTTTTCCTTCCTTTCCCACAGAATGAATTCTGATGGTTGACTAGATGACTGATGAATTGTGATGATATCTAAGTTATGACTGCTTTGTAAGAAAAAAAGTAGAAAATGTAAGAGAAATTCTGTGGATGAGATGGGGAGGGAACTGTCCTTTCAATGTATTATAGTTTTGCTAGTCATGGCATGATGGCATTATAGGGAGACAGTGGGTATGTAGAAGAATTTATGTTCACTTACTCTGAGACAAAATAGGGTTTTTCTTCAGAAATTTATTTTTATATAACATAAGTCAGGCTTCAGCCTTTCACGTTTGTGGTTGAAGTGGAGACAGGGTGCCATGAAATAGTTGGACCGCTTAAATTCTTGATGGATCTCTAGTTTACTGTATAAAGTAGGCTTTTTCCAACCCACAGTTTTTAGTTATTTATAATTATGTTTATTGCTGTGGTAATGTACTATAGGGGCCTACATAAAATTGCTTTATTTGATGTACTTTATCCTAAGTCCCTATATTCCTAAAAGAGAATCACTTAAAAAGCAAACTATAGCGACTCCCATCGTGGTGCAGTGATTAAGAATCTGCCTGCCAATGCAGAAGACATGGGTGCGATCCCTGGTCCAAGAAAGTCCCACATGTCGTGGAGCAACTAAGCCAGTGCGCCACAACTACTGAGCCTGTGCTCTAGAAGACACAAGCCAAAACTACTGAGCCCGCATGTCACAACTACTGAAACCCACGTGCCTAGAGCCCATTCTCTGCAGCAACAGAAGCCACCGCAATGAGAAGCCCAAGTACTGCAACGAACAGTAGTCCCCACTGGCTGCAACTAGTGAAAGTCTGCTCAGAGCAATGAAGACGCAATGCAGCCAAAAGTAAACAAATTAAATAATTAATTATTTATTTTAAAAGTGACTACTTGAGAAGATAAACAAAACTGATAAACAATTAGCCAGACTTATCAAGAAAAAAAGGGAGAATACTCAAATCAACAGAATTAGAAACGAAAAGGGAGAAGTAACAACTGACACTGCAGAAATACAAAGGATCATGAGAGATTACTACAAGCAACTATATGCCAATAAAATGGACAACCTGGAAGAAATGGACAAATTCTTAGAAATGCACAACCTACCAAGGCTGAACCAGGAAGAAATAGAAAATATAAACAGACCAATCACAAGCACTGAAATTGAAACTGTGGTTAAAAGTCTTCCAACAAACAAGAGTCCAGGACCAGATGGCTTCACAGGCGAATTCTATCAAACATTTAGAGAGGAGTTAACATCTATTCTTCTCAAACTCTTCCAAAATATAGCAGAGGGAGGAACACTCCCAAACTCATTCTATGAGGCCACCATCACCCTGATACAAAAAACAGACAAATATGTCACAAAGAAAGAAAGCTACAGGCCAATATCACTGAGGAACATAGGTGCAAAACTCCTCAACAAAATATTAGCAAACAGAATCCAACAGCACATTAAAAGGATTGTACACCATGATCAAGTGCAGTTTATCCCAGATATGCAAAGATTCTTCAATATACACAAATCAATTAATGTGATACACCATATTAACAAATTGAAGGAGAAAAAAACATATGATCATCTCAATAGATAGAGAAAAAGCTTTTGACAAAATTCCACTCACATGTATGATAAAAATTCTCCAGAAAGTAGGCATAGAGGGAACTTACCTAAACATAATAAAGGCCATATATGACAAACCCACAGCCAACATCATTCTCAATGGTGGAAAACTGTAACCATTTCCAATAAGATCAGGAACAAGACAAGGTTGCCCACTCTCACCACTATTTTTCAACATAGTTTTGGAAGTTTTATCCACAGCAATCAGAGACAAGAAAGAAATAAAAGAAATCCAAATCAGAAAAGAAGTAAAATTGTCAATGCTTGCAGATGACATTATACTATACATAGAGAATCCTGAAGACTCTACCAGAAATCTACTAGAGCTAATCAATGAAATTGGTAAAGTTGCAGGATACAAAATTAATGCACAGAAATCTCTTGCATTCCTATACACTAATGATGAAAAATCTGAAACTGAAATTAAGAAAACACTCCCATTTACCATTGCAACAAAAAGCATAAAATACCTAGGAATATACCTACCTAGGGAGACAAAAGACCTATATGCAGAAAACTATAGGACACTGATGAAAGAAATTAAAAATGATACAAACCTATGGAGAGATACACCACGTTCTTGGATTGGAAGAATCAACATTGTGAAAATGACTCTACTACCCAAAGCAATCTACAGATTCAATGCAATCCCTATCAAACTACCAATGGCATTTTTCACAGAACTAGAACAAAAAATTTCACAATTTGTATGGAAACACAAAAGAACCCGAATTGCCAAAGCAATCTTTACAATGAAAAATGGAGCTGGAGGAATCAGGCTCCCTGACCTCACACTATACTACAAAGCTACAGTAGTCAAGATAGTATGGTACTGGCACAAAAACAGAAATATAGATCAATAGAACAGGATAGAAAGCCCAGAGATAAACCCATGCACATATGGTCACCTTATCTTTGATAAAGGAGGCAAGAATATATAATGGAGAAAAGACAGCCTCTGCAATAAGTAGTGCTGGGAAAACTGGACAGCTACATGTAAAGGAATGAAGTTATAACACTCCCTAACACCATACACAAAAATAAACTCAAAATAGACTAAAGTCCAAAATGTAAGGCCAGACACTATAAAACTCTTAGAGGAAAACATAGGCAGAACACTCTATGACATAAATCACAGCAAGATCCTTTTTGACCCACCTCCTAGAGAAATGGACATAAAAACAAAAATAAACAAATGGAACCTAATGAAACAAAAGCTTTTGCACAGCAAAGGAAACCATAAAGAAGACAAAAAGAGAACCCTCAGAATGGGAGAAAATATTTGTGAATGAAGCAACCAATAAGGGATCAATTTCCAAAGTATTGAAATAGCTCATGCAGCTCAATATCAAAAAAACAAACAACCCAATCCAAAAATGAGCAGAAGATCTATATAGACATTTCTGCAAAGAAGACATACAGGTAGTCAAAAAGCAGTTGAAAAGATGGGCAAGATCACTAATTATTAGAGAAATGCAAGTCAAAGCTACAATAAATTATCACCTTACCCCAGTCAGAATGGCCATCATCAAAAATCTACAAACAATAAATGCTAGAGAGGGTGTGGGGAAAAGGGAACCATCCTACACTGTTGGTGGGAATTTAAATTGATACAGCCACTCTGGAGAACAGTATGGAGGTTCCTTAAAACACTAAAAATAGAACTACCATATGATCCAGCAATCCCACTCCTGGGCATATATCTGAAGAACACCATAATTTGAAAAGATACATGCACCCCAATGTTCATTGCAGCACTATTTACAGCAGCCAGGACATGGAAGCAACCTAACTGTCCATCGACAGATGAATGGATAAAGAAGTTGTGGCACATATATACAATGGAATATTACTCAGCCATAAAAGGAAATGAAATTTAGTTATTTGTAGTGAGGTGGATGGACCTAGAGTCTGTCATATAGAGTGAAGTAAGTCAGAAAGCGAAAAACAAATATGGCATGCTAACACATATATATGGAATCTAAAAAAAATAATGGTTATGAAGAAACTAGGGGCAGGACAGGAATAAAGACGCAGTCGTAGAGAATGGACTTGAGGACATGGGGAGGGGGAAGGGTAAGTTGGGACGAAGTGAGGGAGTGGCATGGACATATATACACTACCAAAAGTAAAATAGATAGCTAGTGGGAAGCAGCCTCACAGCACAGGAAGATCAGCTTGGTGCTTTGTGACCACCTAGAGGGGTGGGATAAGGAGGATGGGAGGGAGACACAAGAGGGAAGAGATATGGGGATATATGTATATGTATAGCTGACTCACTTTGTTATACAGCAGAAACTAACACAGCATTGTAAAGCAACTATACTCTAATAAAAATTAATTACAAGAAAGAATGAAATAATGCCATTTCAGCAACATGGATGAACATAGAGATTGTCATACTGATTGAAGTAAGTCAGACAGAGAAAGACAAATGTCATATGATATTCCCTCTAAGTGGAATCTTAAAAAAAGGCTACAAATGAACTTACCAAAAAACAGAAATAAAGTTATAGATATAAAAAACAAACTTATGGTAACCTGGGGGTAAGAGGGGTAGGGATAAATTGGAAGACTGAGATTGACACATACACACTACTATATATAAAAGAGATAACTAATAAGGACCTACTGTATAGCACAGGGAACTCTACTCAATACCCTGTAATGGCCTATATGCGAAAATAATCTAAAAATGAGTGGGTATATGTATATGTTTCACTGATTCACTTTGCTGTACACCTGAAACTAACATAACATTTTAAATCAACTCCAATAAAAATTTTAAAAAAACACATAAGCTATCTGAGAGAAGTTTTCTAAAAGGAAAAGGTTATGAATTCTAACATAAAAGTTATACACCTCATAATTCCATCCAGTTTCACTTCAACTTAGCTGAACAACCAACCAATGGACCTCCACATGCAGAGCTTCCTGCCTAGACATCATTAGGAAATGAGATGCAGTGGAGAAAACAAAGACATTAAGGGTGTGTCTGCATCATGCATTGTGAAATAATTAATTACTGCTGCTTCTGTGATCATGAGAATTCCAGGTGACATTTCTGCCAGCCCATTAAAGCTCATACTGTGACATTAAAAATATCTGAGCTATTACCTCTTCTCCAATATAAATTTTCCTCCATCTCTTTCAAAAACACCAAAAAGTGAACTACAAAGGGCCCTAATAGATTTTCACATAGCTTTGGAGTCTCTAAGATGCTCCCTCACTCACCGTGGGGTTCATATTGAAATATAAACTGGTCCAATTGGCAAAGATACTCCACGATGGTAATGCGTGAAAAATGTTGAGTGCAGGTAACAACTGGAAACATAGGGGGTGTGTCACAATTTTAACACTTGAGTGTAAACCCAGATATAGGAGTCAGAAAGCATCAAACCAATTAATTCATCTGCTGCCTCATTTTCTGTGTTTAGTTGCTTAATTTCAGGGCTTAAATCTTGTATGATCTTACTTCGTTTTAGATGGAGTCTCTGTTTTGTAGATATAGAAAAAACTACTGATTGAACCTGTGCTAACTCTTTCAAAATTCTTTGCCCCCGAAAAGAGAAATGACAGAGATAACAGAAGATGATCACAGAAGATATGATAAGATGAATCGAGTGCTTACCATATTTTGTGCTATGCATAACCTTGACACTCTATGCCTCATTTAATCTTCGAAACAATTATATAATGTAGATAATGTAATTATCTGCATTTTACAGATAAAGAAAACAAGGGTAAGCAAGATTAAATTGATTGTCCAAAGCCACACAGCTTTAAGTGGCAGAGCTGGAATTCAAACCAAGATCTATCTGAGACTTGGGACAATACACTGAAAAAGTAGATATCATAAAAAAGAATTATTCAATTAAAATTAGTGCTTGTATATGGTGCTACTATAAATGAACCCCAAAGAGGTCATCTTCATAGCATAATAGTCATACTAAGTTATTAAATTATAGAGTAATGCAAAACCTAATCCAGACTACCCACTCAGATTTTAGATATTGCTGACAGTCATGGGCCAGCTCTTCAGAGCATGATATACTGAAGTTATATCCCACTTCAGAAACTTTCTTCCTCCTCTTTTAAGTACCCAACTTTGAGTTTTATAGAGGCTGCATTGTAACACTTTGCCTATTCTATATGTTCCCATATAGAATCGGGCTTCCCTGGTGGCGCAGTGGTTGAGAGTCCGCCTGCCAATGCAGAGGACACGGGTTCGTGCCCCAGTCTGGGAAGATCCCACATGCCGCGGAGCGGCTGGGCCCGTGAGCCATGGCCGCTGAGCCTGCGCGTCCGGAGCCTGTGCTCCGCAACAGGAGAGGCCACAACAGTGAGAGGCCTGCGTACCGCCAAAAATAAAATAAAATAAAATCTGTCTATGAAATGATTAAGGACCAAAACAATTCCTAAATTCTTACACTAAAGTGTCGAAACCAACAACAATGTGTTTTAAAGTTAAGGCCCTATTGATACTTATTTTTAAAGTGTTATTTAAAATAATCTGTTTATATTTCTATTATCTATTCTAATGATTAACTTGAACTAAGTTCTCCTTTGATTTCCTTAGAATCATTAATACTTATCAGAAAACAATGACCATGTTTGTTAATTTGTATGCACAGCTTGCTTTGTAAATTTTTAATTTCTTACATATTTTATAGCAGAACACTTCTTATACTTAAGGTACAATGTAATATTTATGTTCATAAATGACTACCCAGCACAATAGATGTTAAAATGGTAATCTGTGTACAGAATATTGCTAACAATACTTTCCAGTCATCACTTTGTCTTTTATCTTGAACAGTATACATCCTAACTAATAAAAAAAGGCAAAATTCTCTGAACAAAGTTTATCCCAGTATGAAGGGTTTTATACCTGATTAATATAGTGACTCTGGGTCATCAATTGAAGGCTAAATTATCATTATCGTCATCATTGTGTAGGATGGTTCCAGGAAACTTCTTGAAGCATAGTGCTTAATCAGTGCAAACAAGTTCTTCAAACACCCTCTCAATGATGACATGAAGTATGCCATGAGTGGAGCCATAAGCAATCTGATGCAATGACACAGACAAGCTAGGTTTCATTTTCTCTACCTATTGTGGTACAAGACCTGAGTTGAATTTTGTCTTTCACAAAAAATTGTATCATGATATTTCTATATTCTACTACAGGCAATGCAATTGAAACCATTTCTATATTTTCATTTTCTTTTTTAAATTCTTTTTTATTTATTTATTTTTTAAACATCTTTATTGGAGTATAATTGCTTTACAATGGTGTGTTAGTTTCTGCTGTATAACAAAGTGAATCATCTATATGTATACATATATCCCCATATCCCCTCCCTCTGTGTCTCCCTCCCACCCTCCCTATCCCACCCCTCTAGGTGGTCACAAAGCACTGAGCTGATCTCCCTGTGCTATGCTGCTGCTTCCCACTAGCTATCTATTTTACATTTGGTAGTGTATATATGTCAGTGCTATTCTTTCACTTTGTCCCACCTTACCCTTCCCCCTCCCTGTGTCCTCAAGTCCATTCTCTATGTCTGTGTCTTTATTTCTGTCCTGCCCCTAGGGTCTTCAGAACCTTTTTTTTTATTTTTTAGATTCCATATATATGTTTAGCATACGGTATTTGTTTTTCTCTTTCTGGCTTACTTCACTCTGTATGACAGACTCTAGGTCCATCCACCTCACTACAAATAACTTAATTTCACTTCTTTTTATGGCTGAGTAATATTCCTTTTTATATATGTGCCACATCTTTTTTATCCATTCATCTGTCAATGGACACTTAGGTTGCATTTTTCTTTATTAATTTTGATAAAAGAGTTGGATTGCAACACTTGATTTTCTTTTTAAAAAGATTATTTCGGACCATTTGTCAAACACTTTTGTTGAAGACAAATGGGAACCTTCATGATAGCCCTTGGTTTCATTTTCTCAGTACCCATGAGTGTTGTCATGGTGACAGCATGTGTATTTTTTATACTTGTCTATGTATGGCCCACAGTAGGCACTTGATAAAACCTCATTGAATGAATGGGTACATAATCTATTAAGGATTCAGATGAAAATATAGATGAAAATATACAGTATGGGAGATGTGTCACCCCTGTAAAATGGCTAGTATATTAGTTGGGTCCATGTTGGTATCCTGGATCTTTTTTTTCTTACTGTGCACATTCTCCATAGATTATCTCATATGCTGTCATAATTGGAACAACTATCTCAGTTTGTGACTCTCAAATCTCTATCACTTCTCTTAGATATTTCTCCTAGGTTCCAGATTAACTATCCAGTTGCTTACTGAACACTTCCACCTGGATATTTATCTCCCATTTCATATACAACACATCCATATTTGAACTCAACTCTATCCTCACATCTCAAATCGGTTTTTCTGTGTTCCCTGTCCCAACAAATGTCACCACTGTCTATCTAATTGTCCAATTAATAATCTGGATGTCATCTTTGATTCCACCTTCTCCCTCATCTCCTACATTTAATCAACTGCTGACTCAGGTTGATTCTATCTCTTTTTAAAATTTATTTATTTTTGGCTGCATTGGGTCTTCGTTGCTGCGTGCAGGCTGTCTCTAGTTGCGGTGAGTGGGGGCTACTCTTCGTGCGCTGCATGGGCTTCTCATTGAGGTGGCTTCGCTTGTTGAACTGCATGAGCTCTAGGTGCGCGGGCTTCAGTAGTTGTGGTGCGTGGGCTCAGTAGTTGTGGCTGGCTGGCTCTAGAGCGCAGGCTTGGTAGTTGTGGTGCACGGGCTTAGTTGCTCTGTGGCATGTGGGATCTTCCCAGACCAGGGCTCGAACCCATGTCGCCTGCATTGCCAGGTGGATTCTTAAACACTGTGCCACCAGGGAAGCCCTGATTCGACCTTTTTAATAAGTCTTCAGTTTATCAATTTCTTTTCATACTCACCTTAAATAAAAATAACATTATTTCTTACATGAACTACTGCAAAAATCTCTTAACAGGTAGCCTTTCTTACAGTTTTGCTCCTCCCCAAATTCATTTTCCACAGAGTAGCTAAATAGAAACACTCAGTTAATAAACTCAAAAAGCATTTTACCATATAATAACCAATAGACCAGCTCATATTTATTCACCAAGCTTCAGCTTTATTTTCTTTTTACTTTGATTTTGGATAAGTACAATTTTCATGCTTACAGAAAATCCCATACTTCACTTATCCTGGTACTTATCACATTATATCATAATTATCAATTTACTAGCCTGCATACCCCCATAGATTGTGAGCTCCTGGAAGGCAGGGGCCAGGTCTGTTTCATATACATGTCACCTAGCCAGTACTTGACACATAGTAAGTACTTAATAATGATTTGCCCTGTGAATAAAAGAAGGAAGAAAGGAATGAGGAAAAGAAGGGAAGGAGGGAGGAGGAATGATGAAGGAAAGAAAGAGAAAAGAAGAAAGAAAGAAAGAAAGAAAGAAAGAAAGAAAGAAAGAAAGAAAGGGTTAAAACCATCCATCCAATTATTCCAGTTTTACTCGAGGCTGAGAGACAAAGTAGTGGAGTCTTTAAAAGGCATGGATGTTGTTCAGAGTCTATACGTCATTGGAATCAATCAACTGAGGAAATGGGGGAATTGGATATGCCTTCAAAAGAGGCTTTTGTTCTTTGTTTTTTAACATCTTTATTGGAGTATAATTGCTTTACAATGGTGTGTTAGTTTCTGCTTTATAACAAAGTGAATCACCTATACATGTATATATACATACATATATCCCCATATCTCCTCCCTCTTGTGACTCACTCTCTCCCGCCCTCCCTATCCCACCCCTCTAGGTGGTCACAAAGCACCGAGCTGATCTCCCTGTGCTATGCGACTGTTTCCCACCACCTATCTATTTTAAATTTGGTAGTGTATATATGTCCATGCCACTTTCTCACTTTGTCCTTCCCCCTCAAGGAAGGGGGAGGGGGAAGCTTATCCTTCCCCCTCCCCATATCCTCAAGTCCATTCTCTACTAGGTCTGCGTCTTTATTCCCGTCTTGCCCCTAGGTTCTTCATGACCATTTTTTTTGCTTTCTTTTGTTTTGTTTTTTAGATTCCATATATATGTGCCAGCATACAGTATTTCTTTTTCTCGGTCTGATTAATTCACTCTGAATGACAGACTCTAGGTCCATCCACTTCACTACAAATAACTCAATTTCATTTCTTTTTATGACTGAGTAATACTCCATTGTATATATGTGCAACATCTTCTTTACCCATTCATCTGTTAATTGACACTTAGGTTGCTTCCATGTCCTGGCTATTGTAAATACAGCTGCAGTGAACATTATGGTACATGACCCTTTTTGAATTATGGTTTCCTCAGGATATATGCCCAGTAGTGGGATTGCTAGGTCATATGGTAGTTCTATTTTTAGTTTTTTAGGGAGCATCCATACTGTTAGCCATAGTGGCTGTTTCAATTTACATTCCTACCAGCAGTGCAAGATGGTTCCCTTTTCTCCACACCCTCTCCAGCATTTACTGTTTGTAGAGTTTTTGATGATGGCCACTATGACCAGTGTGAGATGATATCTCATTGTAGTTTTGATTTGCATTTCTCTAATGATTAATGATGTTGAGCATTCTTCCATGTGTTTGTTGGCAATCTGTATATCTTCTTTGGAGAAATGTCTATTTAGGTCTTCTGCCCATTTTTGAATTGGGTTATTTGTTTTTTTGATACTGAGCTGCATGAGCTGCTTGTAAATTTTGGAGATTAATCCTTTGTTGGTTGCTTCATTTGCAAATATTTTCTCCCATTCTGAGGGTTGTCTTTTGGTCTTGTTTATGGTTTCCTTTGCTGTGCAAAAGCTTTTAAGTTTCATTGGGTCCCATTTTTTTATTTTTGTTTCTATTTCCATTTCTCTAGGAGGTGGGTCAAACAGGATCTTGCTGTGATTTATGTCATAGAGTGTTCTGCCTATGTTTTCCTCTAAGAGTTTTATAGTGTCTGGCCTTACATTTAGGTCTTTAATCCATTTTGAGTTTAATTTTGTGTATGGTGTTAGGGAGTGTTCTAATTTCATACTTTTATACGCACCTGTCCAGTTTTCCCAGCACCACTTATTGAAGAGGCTGTTTTTTCTCCACTGTATATTCTTGCCTCATTTATGAAAGATACGGTGACCATATGTGTGTGGGTTTATCTCTGGGCTTCCTATCTTGTTCCATTGATCTATATTTCTGTTTTTGTGCCAGTACCATACTGTCTTGACTACTGTAGCTTTGTAGCATAGTCCGAAGCCAGGGAGCCTGATTCCTCCAGCTCCATTTTTTATTCTCAAGATTGCTTTGGCTATTCGGGGTCTTTTGTGTTTCCATACAAATTGTGAAATTTTTTGTTTTAGTTCTGTGAAAAATGCTGTTGGTAATTAGATAGGGATTGCATCGAATATGTACATTGTTTTGGGTAGTATAGTTATTGTTACAATGTTGATTCTTCCAATCCAAGAACATAGCATATCTCTCCATCTGTTTCTATTATTTTAAATTTTATCATCAGTGTCATAGTTTTCTGCATACAGATCTTTTGTCTCCTTTAGTTAGGTTTATTCCTAGATATTTTATACTTTTTGTTGCCATGGTGAATGGGAGTGTTTTCTTAATTTCAGTTTCAGATTTTTCATCATTAGTGTATAGGAATGCAAGAGATTTCTGTGCATTAATTTTGTATCTTGCAACTTTACCAATTTCATTGATTAGCTCTAGTAGATTTCTGGTAGAGTCTTCAGGATTCTCTATGTATAGTATCATGTCATTTGCAAACAGTGACAGCTTTACTTCTTCTTTTCTGATTTGGATTCATTTCATTTCTTTTTGTTTTATCATCGCTGTGGCTAAAACTTCCAAAACTATGTGGAATAATACTGGTGAGAGTGGGCAACCTTGTCTTGTTTCTGATCTTAGTGAAAATGGTTTCAGTTTTTCACCATTGAAGACAACGTTGGCTGTGAGTTTTTCATATATGACTTTTATTATGCTGAGGTAAGTTCCCTCTATTCCTACTTTCTGGAGGCTTTTATCATAAATGGCAGTTGAATTTTGTGAAAGCTTTCTCTGCATCTGTTGAGATGATCATATGTTTTTTCTCCTTCAATTTGTTAATATGGTGTATCACATTGACTGATTTGCGTATATTGAAGAATCTTTGCATTCCTGGGATAAACTGCACTTGATCATGGTGTATGATCCTTTTAATGTGCTGTTGGATTTTGTTTGCTAATATTTTGTTGAGGAGTTTTGCACCTATGTTCCTCAGTGACCTTGGTCTGTAGCTTTCTTTCTTTGTGACCTATTTGTCTGTTTTTTGTATCAGGGTGATGGTGGCCTCATAGAATGAGTTTGGGAGTGTTCCTCACTCTGCTATATTTTGGAAGAGTTTGAGGAGGATAGGTTTTAGCTCTTCTTTAAATGTTTGATAGAATTCGCCTGTGAAGCCATCTGGTCCTGGGGTTTTGTTTGTTGGAAGGTTTTTAATCACAGTTTCAATTTCAGTGCTTGTGATTGGTCTCTTCATATTTTCTTTTTCCTCCTGGTTCAGTCTCATGAGGTTGTTCATTTCTAAGAATTTATCTATTTCTTCCAGGTTGTCCATTCTATTGGCATAGAGTTGTTCGTAATAATCTCTCATGATCCTTTGTATTTCTGCAGTGTCAGTTGTTACTTCTCCTTTTTCATTTCTAATTCTATTGATTTGAGCCTTCTCCCTTTTTTCCTGATGAATCTGGCTAATGGTTTATCAATTTTGTTTATCTTCTCAAAGAACCAGCTTTTAGTTTTATTGATCTTTGCTATCATTTCTTTCATTTCTTTTTCATTTATTTCTGATATGATTTTTGTGATTTCTCTCCTTCTGCTAACTTTGGGATTTGTTTTTTATTCTTTCTCTAATTGCTTTAGGTGTAAGGTTAGGTTGTTTATTTGAGATGTTTCTTGATTCTTAAGATAGGATTGTATTGCTATAAACTTCACTCTTAGAACTGCTTTTGCTGCATCCCATAGGTTTTGGGTCAACGTGTTTTCATTACCTTTTGTTTCTAGGTATTTTTTGATTTCCTCTTTGATTTCTTCAGTGATCACTTGGTTATTAAGTAGTGTATTGTTTAGCCTCCATGTGTTTGTATTTTTTACAGTTTTTTTCCCCTGTAATTGATATCTAGTCTCATAGCATTGTGGTCAGAAAAGATACTTGATATGATTTCAATTTTCTTAAATTTACCAAGGCTTTATTTGTGACCCACGATATGATCTATCCTGGAGAATGTTCCATGAACACTTAATAAGAAAGTGTAATCTTCTGTTTTTAGATGGAATGTCCTATAAGTATCAGTTAAGTCCATCATGTTTAATATATCATTTAAAGCTTGTGTTTCCATATTTATTTTCATTTTGGATGATCTGTCCATTGGTTAAAGTGGGTTGTTAAACTTCCCTATGATGATCGTGTTACTGTCTATTTCCCTATTATGGCTGTTAACATTTGCCTCATGTATTGAAGTGTTCCTATGTTGGGTGCATAAATGATTACAATTGTTATATCTTCTTTTTGGACTGATCCCTTGATCATTATGTAGTGATCTTCTTTGTCTCTTGTAATAGTCTTTGTTTTAAAGTCTATTTCTTCTGATATGAGAATTGCTACTCCAGCTTTCTTTTGATTTCCATTTGCATGGAATATCATTTTCCATGCCCTCTCTTTCAGTCTGTATGTGTCCCTAGGTCTGAAGTGGGTCTCTTGTAGACAGCATATGTATGGGTCTCGTTTTTGTGTACATTCAGCCAGTCTATGTCTTTTGGTTGGAGCATTTAATCCATTTACATTTAAGGTAATTAATCAATATGTATGTTCCTATTTCCATTTTCTTAATTGTTTTGTGTTTGTAATTGTAGGTCTTTTCCTTCTCTTGTGTTTCCTGCCTAGAGAAGTTCCTTTAGCATTTGTTGTAAAGCTGGTTTGGTGGTGCTGAATTCTCTTAGCTTTTGCTTGTCTGTAAAGGTTTTAATTTCTCCATCAAACCTGAATGAGGTCCTTGCTGTGTAGAGTAATCTTGGTTGTAGGTTTTTCCCCTTCATTACTTGAAATATGTCCTGCCATTCCCTTCTGGTTTGCAGAGTTTCTGCTGAAGGATTAGCTGTTAACCTTATGGGGATTCCTGTCTGTGTTCTTTGTTGTTTTCCCCTTGCTGCTTTTAATATGTTTTCTTGTATTTAATTTTTGATAATTTGACTAATATGTGTCTTGGCCTGTTTCTCCTAGGATTTATCCTGTATGGGACTCTCTGTGCTTCCTGGACTTGATTAAATATCTCCTTTCCCATATTAGGGAAATTTTCAACTATAATCTCTTCAAATATTTTCTCAGCCCCTTTCTTTTTCTCTTCTTCTTCTGGCACCCGTATAAGATGAATGTTGGTGCATTTAATGTTGTCCCAGAGGTCTCTGAGACTGTCCTCAATTCTTTTCATTTGTTTTTCTTTATTCTTCTCTGCAGTAGTTATTTCTACTATTTTATCTTCCAGGTCACTTATCCATTCTTCTGTCTCAGTTATTCTACTATTGATCCCCTGTAGAGAATTTTTAATTTAACTTACTGTGTTTTTCATCACTGTTTGTTTGCTCTTTGGTTCTTCTAGGTCCTTGTAAAACGTTTATTGTATTTTCTCCATTCTATTTCCAAGATTTTGGATCATCTTTACTATCATTATTCTGAATTCTTTTTTAGGTAGACTGCCTATTTCCTCTTCATTTGTTAGGTCTGCTGGGTTTTTACCTTGGTCCTTCATCTGCTGTGTGTTTCTCTATCTTCTCATTTTGCTTACCTTACTGTGTTTGGGGTCTCCTTTTTGTAGGAGGCAGGTTCATAGATCCTGTTTTTCTTTTGGTGTCTGTCCCCATTGGCTAGGGTTGGTTCAGTGGGTTGTGTCAGCTTCCTGGTGGAGGGGACTAGTGCCTGTGTTCTGGTGGATGAGGCTGGATCTTTTCTTTCTGGTGGTCAGGTCCACATCTGGTGGTGTGTTTTGGGGTGTCTGTGGCCTTATTATGATTTTAGGAAGCCAGTCTTCTTATATATGGGGCTGTGTTCCTGTCTTGCTAGTTGTTTGGCATAAGGTGTCCAGGAATGTAGCTTGTTGGTCATTGATTGGAGATGGGTCTTGGCGTTGAGATGGAGATCTCTGGGAGATTTTTGCCGTTTGATATTACATGGAGCTGGGGGTCTCTTGTGGACCAATATCCTGAACTTGGCTCTCCCACCTCAGAGGCACAGCACTGACTCCTGGCTGGAGCACCAAGAGCCTGTCATCCACACCACTCAGAATAAAGGGGAGAAAAGAGAAAAAGAAAGAAAGAAAGAAGATAAAATAAAAATGTTATTAAAATAAAAAATAATTATTAAAAAAAATATTCTAAAAAGTAAAAACAAACAAAATAATGGATGGACAGAATCCTAGGACAAAAGGTGAAAGCAAAACTATACAGGCAAAATGTCACACAGAAGCATACACATACACACTCACAAAAAGAGGAAAAGGGGAAAAAATAATCTATCTTGCTCCCAAAGTCTACCTCCTCAATTTGGGATGATTCGCTGTCTATTCATGTATTCCACAGATGTAGGGTACATCAATTTCATTGTGGAGCTTTAATCCGCTGCTCCTGAGGCTGCTGGGAGAGATTTCCCTTTCTCTTCTTTGTTCTCACAGCTCCCAGGGGCTCAGCTTTGGATTTGGCTTTGCCTCTGCGTATAGGTCGCCTGAGGCCGTCTGTTCTTTTCTCAGACAAAATGGGGTTAAAGGAGCAGCTGATATGGGGGCTCTGTCTCACTCAGGCTGGGGAGAGGGAGGGGTGTGGATGCGGGGCGAGCCTGCGGCAGTAGAGCCCGGTCGGACATTGCAACAGCCTGAGGCGTGCTTTGTATTCTCCCCGGGAAGTTGTCCCTGGATCCCGGGACCCTGGCAGTGGCAGGCTGCACAGGCTCCCGGAAGGGGAGGTGTGGATAGTGACTTGTGCTTGCACACAGGCTTCTTGGTGGCTGCAGCAGCAGCCTTAGGGTGTCATGCCCGTCTCTGGGGTTCGTGGCTGGCGCCTGTCTCTGGAGCTCCTTTAAGCAGCGCTCTTAATCCCCTCTGCTTGTGCACCAGGAAACAAAGAGGCAAGAAGAAGTCTCTTGCCTCTTTGACAACTCCAGACATTTTCCTGGACTCCCTCCGTGCTAGCTGTGGCTCACTAGCCCCCTTCAGGCTGTGTTCACACAGCCAACCCCAGTCCTCTCCCTGGGGTCTGTCCTCCGAAGCCCGAGCCTCAGCTCCCAGCCCACGCCTGTCCCGGCGGGTGAGCAGACAAGCCTCTCGGGCTGTTCAGTGCTGCCCGGCACCAATCCTCTCTGCGGGAATCTCTCTGCTTTGCCCTCCACACCCCTGTGGCTGTGCTCTCCTCCGCGGCTCCGAAGCTTCCCCCATCCACCACCCACAGTCTCTGCCTGGGAAGGGGCTTCCTAGTGTGTGGAGACTTTCCTCCTTCACAGCTCCCTCCCACTTGTGCAGATCCCGTCCCTATTCTTTTGTCCTACCCAGATACATGGGGAGTTTCTTGCCTTTTGGAAGGTCTGAGGTCTTCTGCCAGCGTTCAGTAGGTGTTCTGTAGGAGTTGTTCCACATGTAGATGTATTTCTGAAGTATTTGTGGGGAGGAAGGTGATCTCTACGTCTACTCTTCTGCCATCTTGAAGCTCCTTTCCAAAAGAGGCTTTTCATGATACATTTAAGAGTGGGATGAGACATGGGTAGGTATTCTGGAGAAAACATTTTTGACTGAGGACACAGGTTTTATTTATTGTTGTTGTTCTTGCTGTGTTTTGTTCTTAATTCCAAGTCAAGATAATAGCTGCAAGATCTTAGTATATTGAAAGCCAAGATGTGCCATAAGAGCTGTACCATGATTGTCATCCTTTTGGTCTGGAGTGATGAGTGTATCTGCTCTTTGTCTCTCTCCAGCAAGGGCTAGAGAGTCCTAGCTGGGTTCCTAACTTTCCTAATCCAGAGTGTCATTAAGTTGATTGTTTTTGAAGTCTATTGAATGATTCATGTGGGCTATGAGGGCCTATATTTGTAGTTTGTTCTATCACTTTACATGGCTATTCTGTGATTGGCACTTCTTGTACTTTTACATTTATGCAAATTATATGTTTAAAGTATGTTTCCTAAGCAAGGACCCCTGATTTTTGTAGTAAACATGGTGAAAGATCACATCCTAGAGGCCGACAAAAAAACCCTATAATATGTCATGATATCCTTTAGGGGCAGGTCAGAGACAAAGTGCGGATGAGAGAGGAAGAGAATGACTGCTTAACTCTTTCATTTCCTGAAAGCAAATAAGACAGAGTTGCTTGTTCATCTTATTTAGGGAAAGGGAATTTAGAATTATGTAGCTTTGCTACAATAAGGATGGCTTTGTTTCTCTTCTTTTTGTTACTCCTGGCCACACCACTTTCTTTGGAAGGAACATCTGAAAATAATCAACTTGGAGCCTCAAGTTGGCTTTGTGCCCCAACAAAATAAGCCTTGAAGTGAGGACTTCTTATAAAACCACATAGAAAGTATTCACCAGGTGCTAGAAAACGACAGATTCTACCTGTCCATAAAAATAATTCAAGCAGAGAAGACCAATCAATGTGAATAAATAAATTCAAAAAATGAAGACAGTAGAAACTTTGCATCTGGATTAGTCTGACAATACAGATTCCCTGCCTTTTTTTAATATCAAGAAACAAAACTAGAAAGTCTCTTTCTTAAATTTTTACTTGAAAAAATTTCCCATTACTTTTCTGACTACAAATCTTGATTTATTTAAACACCATTTTCAAACTCAAAAATACATAAACCGTAGAACAACATTCACAGTTAAAGTTTTGGTTCAACTGAAAAGCTCAGCTATTTAACCAGCAAGTCTTTTGTCTTGCAAAATCTGTTTCAATTCTTTTTTTCCAAAGTGCGGTTAATCTGACAGGAGGGAATGAGAAGAGGAAAGAATGTTTAATGAGGAAAGTGAAACAGAAAGACAGACAGACAGAGAGAGAGAGAGAGAGAGAGAGAGAGAGAGGGAGAGAGAGAGAGGAGAGAGAGTTAGTTTGCCAGGGAAGCAGGGCTTCCCTTCACTTTTTCCTAGCAATACTTTCTACTTACTCCTTTTCATCAAAATCTGTCACCATTTAAAGTAACAGTTACAAAGCTAGAAAGTTTCCTTTTATTTTAAATGACTGGTTTAGTTTTTTTTAACGTAACACAAATAATGTATGAACATATTCTTATTGTAGAAAATTTAAACACTACAGACATATATGCTGTAAAAAGTGGCAGGTCCATTAGACATGCCCACCCCATCCGAATCCACTCCCCAGTAGTAGCTATTGCTAACAGTTTGATGTTTATCTTTCCTATCCACCTTAGAAAACATTTTTAAATCTTAAAAAATATTATACTTCCAAAAAGCAAGGACCATGTTTACGTGTTTTTTAATTTTTACCCAGAACTTCATACACTGCAATCCCGTAAAGCTTTTGGTTTCATTTTGCAGAGGAATTTTACAAAAGACATGTTTATCTTAGTTTCTCAGGCAACGAAGTACCAAAAGGACCTCCACAGAAGGCTGTTTCAATTATTAAACCATTTCACTTGGACCCAGAAGAACAGTGGGTTATTATAGGCTTCAACATACATATTCTTAATTAAGTGGGCACAACACATATTTTTCATTGATACCAGAAATATATTTTCCTCAGTAAGTCTACTCAGACAGAGTGTAGAAGAGCAAATACCTAATGAGTTTAATCAATTCACTACTAATGTTGGTTCTCAAATTAAATGTTTTAAACCCTCAATTGCTGAACTGTTTGTGTGAGGAATTTACAAAACTGCCTCAAGTCTCTTCTTTACTGTTGTTGGATCGATAGGCTATATATTAATAATAGTGAATTTTCCTGAAGAGTCAATTAATAAACATGTATTTATTAGGCATGTGCTATATGCTTGTTCATGAGCTAAGCATTGTGGGGGATGCAAAGGGGTCACTTACTCACATTCTCTTTGTCCTCAGTGAGTCTAGCTGGTAAGATAAAGCACAAATACATCAAAAAGCTAAAAACAAAACTGTGTGGTATTGAGTATCAATGCAAAATAGGTACCTGGAGATGGCCTCACAGAGGCAGTGGCACATGGGCTAGGGCTTAAAATTAGGTAGGTAGAATTTAATTAGCTTATTAGAAATGTTAAAAGCAAGGTTCTTGGAATCCAACTACCTGGATTACATACCCTGGTTTCAAAACTTGCTGGTCATGTGATCTTGGAAAGGTACTTATTAATCTTTTTGCTTCAGTTACCTCATCAGTAAAATAAAGATGTTAATAATACTACTTACCTCATAAGATTGTGGTGAGTATAAATTGAGATAATACCTATAAAACACTTAGTACTAGGTATATAGTACATAATTGATAACTCTTAGCTATTTCTATATAGATTATCACTGTGATGAAAGAAATATTGAATTGTCCAATCTCTGTGTAGCATAGCATTATACAGCGACATTCTTTCATTCTTTTTAAAGCTCTCATTTAATATACTTATTAATTAATCTTAAATTGTACCTTTTACTTTTCACTCTGTACTTTTCTGTACAATTTGGATTTTTTACATTCAACTCTTTTTTATACAGCTTTATTAGGATATAATTTACATACCATACATTTGCTCATTTTAACTGTATGATTTTAAGTGTATGATTTAATGAGTTTTATTACATTTACAGAGTTGTGAAATCATCACCACAATCGAATTCTAGAACATTTCCATCACCCCTAAAAGAAACATCATACCCATTTGCTATAGCAAACTATTATATCTCATGTGCATGTTTCATTGTTTTTAATTTTTAAAAAATTAAGAGAGAAAAAATTTAATAAACGAGAAGCTGATGGTAAACCTAGGAATCAATTAATAAACTATGACTGCTTCTTTCCAAAACAATGCCACCACACAAAATTATACTTTTAAAACTTGGCTCACTGTGTCAAATTACACTATTTCAGTAGTAAGTTTGCCTCCATTTCTAAAAAACACTTCTAGAGCTTAAAACAACCCCTTTATGTAGTTTAAAAATACACCTGGGGAAGTTGTTCTAAAATATTTTCAGTCGATTGGCCCATTTAATGGGGCAAAAGAACTACCCACTCCATTTGCTCCTGCTTTTCTCCAGAAAACCCAACCAAATCTCCACAGAATTAGGAAAAGGCCCACTTTTGATGAGATGCAATGAGGTAATGTCTGCATTTTTATTAAAAACAGAAATTCTGAATGTATAACATTAACTGAAGAATAGGAATTGTTATATTATTTTTATTAATGGTATAAGATAGCCTATGGGCCACTTGGAGGACCCATATGGACCATGAATTGCAAACCAAAGTTCTGTGTCAGAGTGATCTCAGAAGTGTGACATACTGGGAATGATCACATAGGCATAGAGTCAGGCAAACCTAGGCTTGAATTTTGAGCCACTCAGTAACTGCAAGACCTTAAGCAAATCACTTAACCTTTCTCAGCCTGTTTCCCTTTCTTAAAATAAAGGAGTAATACCTACCTTGTTGAGTTATTGTGAGCATTAAGTGAGAACATGCATGGAAAGAACATAGCATTTAGCAGAAAACAAATATTACTTTCTTTCCTCTGCCTCCTTTATTTTCTTCCCTCCTTCCTCCTTTATCCCTCTGTCTTTCTCTTCCTTGTTCCTTCCTTCTTTCCTTTCTTTTTTCTTTTGTCATGGCATTTGTTTTCTTTCTAATGGCTCTGAGGAAATTGTATAAAATGTCCCTTTTAAAAGATCAACACTCAATGAATCCATTTCTGTACACAAAAAGTCACAAGAATGTGATCATAACATTCAAGCTGGCTCATTTCATATCCAAAACTTTTCTCATCATCTTCTGCCACTACCTTTTTTCCCCTTAAGTATAGCTGAGCTTTGATGATTCAAATCAAGTTTCATGTAAAAACAGGTTCTTCAAAGTCGTATCATTACATATATTCTTGTGTTTTCAAACCACTCCCTCTCAATTCCTGCTTATTTTATGTTAAATTATATTTTGATGATTGGTTTTTGGAAGGTGCCCTGTACAATACATTATTTGCAGAAGTATACCTGATTTGATATTTGAATACTCGACAGTTCTCTGAGGTAAGAGTTGTGAACCTGGAAAATGACTGAAATCTCTGTTTTATATTCACATGATGGCAGTAAAATGTTAATGGAAAAATCTTTGCTTATGAGTTTCTCACACTTCACTGTGTTGTAGTAAATATGGCTTAGCATGAACTCACATTGTTACTGGAACTGTGCCTACAGAAACTGCCCTGGTAATGTGTTTGCATGGCACATAATTCAGTGCATGTTGTAACTTGTTCCTAACTATTGTACATACCAGTTTGAACAATGTGCAATATCCAAGCATAAAATTAAGGCCTATGTTTTTCATTATGTCTGTTGAATTTCCCTGATTTTAAGAGTAGTGTGACCCTCAAATCATAAAACAATAAAAATCAACATAAAACATAAAAGTCAAAGGTGCCTGGGAAATACTAGATAAAATGAACAGGTGAGACTTGTTAGTTAATTTCACCACTACTTGGTTACCTGGGAAGTCAGATCCACTTCTAGTCAAGCCATAGCAAAGACAGTGTTCTTATCAAAGAGTTAATGCCCTGCCCTGAGATATGAGCTCTGGCACTTAGGAAGTGCCCTCACTTGTTCAGACCACTCTAACTTATTGAAGGGTAGCTACAGAGAACAGCAGCACAAAGTAACAACACCTCCTGGAAACTAAAGTTCCAAAATTAGAGGTAGGCATGGCTGAAATGTAAGGACCAAGTGGAGGGAGAGAGTAATAAACAGAGAGGTAGAAGGTAAGGGGAAAATCATGAGGGCATTCGACCATTTGAAAGACTTGGATTTTTACTTTGAATGTTATGTCATTTGAGAGTTGTGAGAAGGGGAATTACATGATCTGATTCCTGTTTTAAAGAAATTATTCTGGCTTGTTTGTTGAGAATACACTATAGTGGGGACAAGGGCAGAAGAAGGAAATCAGTTTGTAAGGTGTTGTAATATCACAGGCAAGAGATTATGGTAGCTTGGATCAGAAGAAGTGGTGAGAATTTGTCATATTCTAGACATATTTTTAAAAGGATGGAGGGTAGTAGAATAATAAAGACCTTATATTACAAGCCCCTAAAAGCTCAATACCAATATAGTTAACAGAACTTATACCACCACAACTCATAATCACAAGATAATAAATGTTTATGGGAATTAGGAACATAAAGGCATATTTCTGTTTTGAAACCACTGTCCTATCAAATCTCCCACCCTCCCCTGATTAGTTTCTTAGATGATAATACTCAAGCTGGTTTTACATGACTTCTCAGATCAATTGTACTATGGGTCAATCATTACCCAGCCAATTGGCGTACAATTAATCAGTCCTATCCTGTCTTAATGATCGAATAAGGCCTGATTTGAGTAATAATTTCATAGAATTTTCAAGCTCAAAGGTGCTTTGGAAATCATCTAGTTTAGAGATTACCAACCTTTTTGAGTATAGAGACCCTTTTTAACTTTGCAAAATGTGGTGGCTCTCCCAAGATAATGGTGGCACTTTTAGTAGCTGTTGATTGAGAAAATACATAATAACAAAAAGCTACAATTGATTCAATACCAGTTTTGAATGAATGTGTATTTTATTAATCTCAACAGCATTTACATACACATATTGCAATACCTATTATTTACGTACTATACAAACTATGTTCAATGGACATATGAATTCATGTACTCCTCCCCCTCTCCTACCTCAAAGACTCCTTGGTTCACAGGTTCAAATCACTAAGATTCAATTCTTACTTTCTACATTCCATGGCCAATTTTGCAGGTGGAAAAATTTACATTCAAATGGGCTGAGTGATTTGAGGGTGTTAGTTAGCATCAGTACTGGGACAGGAGAGCAGAACTGTAGGGAAAAGGACAAAGTTTTATACTTGCTAGGAGAACCTAACTTGAAGCACAGCTCTCAAGCTAGTCCCCTATTCTCTTCAAGCCTCAGTTTCTTTATCCATAAAGAAAAGACAAACCTTAGAGAATTGTGCTGAGCATTAAAAGAGATGACGCACATGTCTTTTCATAGAAATGTGCTATACAATGGAAATATTTTACCATTACTAGAACCGGACTCCCTGTTGAGCCATTATGAATTATTTCTATCAGTTTTATGACAACACCTGGCCATGTCATTGTGATGATTCTGATGCTGAAATCAAATGAAACACATGACATCAATTTGTTCAACACTAGATAACAGCTCAAACCACCATTCAAAATGAAGAAGACTGAATGAGTGTCATGATGTGGACATGATCTCAGTTAATGACCAATATTTATATTTCCTTGTTTTCTCTGCTTTGCTGTGTCTGTTTCTGAATTCAGGAAGACTCAGTTGGATTCATTCCAGTGTCACAAGGATGGTTCAACATACACAAATCAATCAATATGATACACCACATCAACAAAAGAAGAGACAAAAACTGCATGATCATCTCAATAGATGCAGAAAAACATTGGATAAAACTCAACATCCATTCATGACAAAAACTCTTAATCAAAGTGGGTATAGAGGGAACACAATTCAACATAACAAAAGTTATTTATGATAAACCCACAGCCAACATAATATTCAATGGTAAAAAGCTGAAAGACTTCCTGCTAAAACCTGGAACAAGATAAGAATGCCCACTCTTACTACTTTTATCCAACACAGTATTGGAAGTCCTAGCCACAGCAATAAGACAAGAAAAAAATTATCCAAATTGGAAGGGAAGAGGTAAAATTGTCATTATATACGTTACTATATATAGAAAACCCTAAAGACTACACACAAAAACTACTAGAACTGATAAACAAATTCGGCAAGGTAGTAGGATACAAGATTAACATACAGAAATCAGCTGCATTTCTTTACACTAACAATGAAATATCAGAAAAGGAAAGTAAAAAAACAATACGTTTTAAAATCGCATCAAAAAATACTTAGGAATAAACCAGATCAAGGAGGTGAAAGACTTATATGCTGAGAACTATAAAACATTAATAGGGGCTTCCCTGGTGGCGCAGTGGTTGAGAGTCCGCCTGCTGATGCAGGGGACACGGGTTCATGCCCTGGTCCGGGAGGATCCCACATGCCGCAGAGCGGCTGGGCCTGTGAGCCATAGCCACTGAGCCTGCGTGTCCGGAGCCTGTGCTCCGCAATGGGAGAGGCCACAACAGTGAGAGGCCCGCATACCACAAAAAAATAAATAAATAAATAAAAATAAAGTAAATTGAAGATGATTTGAAGAAATAGAAAGATAGTCTACCCTCTTGGATTGGAAGAATTAATATCGTTAAAATGACCATACTTTTCAAAGCAATCTACAGATTTAATGTGATCCCTATCAAGTTACCCATGACATTTTTCACAGAACTAGAACAAATATCTTAAAATTTATATGGAACCATAAAAGACCCAGAATTGCCAAAGCAACCCTGAGGAAACAGAACAAAGCAGGGGGCATAACGCTCCCAGACTTCAGACAAAGCTACAGTAATCAAAACAGTATGGCACTGGCATAAAAATAGACATATGAATCAATGGAACAGAACAGAGAGCCCAGAAATAAACCCACACACCTGTAGTCAATTAATCTTCAACAAAGGAGGCAAGAATACACAATGGAGAAAAGACAGTCTCTTTGGCAAGCGTTGTTGGGAAAGCTGGACAGCCACATGTAAATCAATGAAGTTAGAACACACTCTCACACCACACACAAAAATAAACTCAAAATGGCTTAAAGACTTAAATATAAGACATGACACCATAAAACTCCTAGAAGAGAACATAGGCAAAACGTTCTCTTACATAAATCATACCAATGATCTCTTAGGTCAGTCTCCCAAGGCAACAGAAATAAAAGCAAAAATAAACAAATGGGGACCTAATCAAACTTATAAGTTTTTGCACAGTAAAGGAAACCATAAAAAAAAAACAAAAAGACAACCTATGGAATGGGAGACAATATTTGCAAATGATGCAACTGACAAGGGCTTAATTTCCAAAACATGCAAACGGCTCATACAGCTCAATAACAAAAAGAAACAAACAACCCAGTCAAACAATGAGCAGAAAACTGAAACAGACATTTCTCCAAAGAAGACATACAGATGGCCAATAGGCACATGAAAAGATGTTCAACATCACTAATTATTAGAGAAATACAAATAAAAACTACAATGAGGTAACACCTCACACTGGTCAGAATGGCCATCATTAAAAAGTCTACAAATAGGAC
Source organism: Delphinus delphis (assembly GCF_949987515.2). Classification (NCBI taxonomy): domain Eukaryota; kingdom Metazoa; phylum Chordata; class Mammalia; order Artiodactyla; family Delphinidae; genus Delphinus; species Delphinus delphis. The sequence continues at coordinate 55,445,105 of NC_082704.1, read as the reverse complement.
TTCCCCAGCGGTCCAGTGGTTAAGACTCCACGCTTCCACTGTATGGGGCATGGGTTCAATCCCTGGTTGGGGAACTAGGATCCCACATGCCACGAGGCATGGCCAAAAAAAAATGTCTACAAATAACAAATGCTGGGGGTGTGTGTGGAGAAAAGGGAACCCTCCTACACTATTGGTGGGAATGTAAATTGGTGCAGCCACTATGGAGAACAGTATGGAGGTTCCTCAAAAAACTAAAAACAGAGTTGCCATATGATCCAGCAATCCCACTACTGGGCATATATCCAGAGAAAACTATAATTTGAAAAGATACATGCATGCTTATGTTCATTGCAGCACTATTTATAATAGCAAAGGCATGGAAGCAACCTAAATGTTCATCAACATATGAATATATATATATATATATATATATATACACATATACACACATGATGGAATACTACTCAGCCATAAAAAAGAATGAAATAATGCCATTTGCAGCAACATGGATGGACCTAGTGATTATCATACTAACTGAATTAAGTCAAAAGGGGAAAGACAAATACCATATGATATCATTTATATATGAAATATAAAATATGACACGAATGAACTTATCTATGAAACAGAAACAGACTCACAGACATAGAGAACAGACTTGTGATTGCCAAGGTTTGGGGGGTTAGGGGAGAGATGGATTGGGAGTTTAGGATTAGCAGATGCAAACTATTATACATAGAATGGATAAGCAACAAGTTCCTACAGTATAGCACAGGGAACTATATTCAATATCCTGTAATAAATCATAATGAAGAAGAATATGAAAAAGAATTTATATATATATATAAATATAACTGAATCACTTTGTTGTACACCAGAAACTAACACAACACTGTAAATCAACTATACTTCAATAAAAATAAATTAAAAATAAAAAGGAAGACTCAATGGTGTTTCTCTCATAATCGGAATTCTTCTTGGGTGTTTCTGGTACTATTTCTGTTACAAAGTGGTCAATAAATTATATGGACTTTAGAATCAAAGATAGTGGTTAAATGGAACTTTCTGAAACTCAGTATTGGGGGCATATAAATTTAGGTTAGAAGAAACTTCGAGCTGGTTATTTGCCTGTGATGATCACATGTTATGTCAGTAGCCATTGCTATTAGTTAGCATATATGAGCCAAATCACCTTTGCTATTTTCTAAGGTGAATTTAAAACAATATTTCCATAATTAAGAGCAAATAATATGAAATCTAGACATTTTGTTTTAGTCATACTCTCAAATCAAGCATATCATGTTTTCCAGGCAACTACACTAGACTATGCAAACAGATTTTAAATATGTGGATATGAAATCTAATGACATCCTGGTAAGTGTGTATCTTGGAAATATGTAAAGTGGGAAATAATGTCCAAATTGTGTTAAGTAATTCCCTAGGTATTTGTACAGCCTGTGATGCACACACATATGAATGCTTTGTAACAGATGAATTAAGTCATTAGATGCCATCATACCATGCAAAAGCTATTTCTCTAGACTATGGATAAGAAGTTTGAAGCTTGAGGGGGAGCAGGTGGGGAGCAGTTTGGAGAACATGGTGAGTGAGTACATGGATAGACTTCCTAAAGAAGTTATATAACACAACTTTTTTGTTGCTCATAGTTTGCTGGTGCAACTTCCTTCCTAGTCGAGGATGAGGACTATGCAGGTTCTTTTCAGATTTTAGCTAAATTGAAGGTTATTGAGTGTGAAGAACCAAATTCCTTGGAATATGTGTTCCTAAGAGACAGGAAACTTGCCTCAGACATGCCTCAACATTAACAAGCAATCAATCCTTTGATGTCCACCCCATATTTCTGACACAACTCGATATTTGAAAATGAGAAGAATCTTTGGGCTACTGTGGAGAGAGAGAGATAGAGAGAATATTTACAGCAATTTCCCCCCAAAATTAATCGCAACAACAGTGGATAGTTCTAATGTGATGTGATTTTTGATCTCTCTGTATTTCCTGATACCTATTGCAAAGTGTCCATACTATATGGTATTGAAAATGTCATTGATAGAGTGTCATTTCTTTAGTTTAAAGTTTATTCTCTTTAAAATATAAATTCCCTGGAATGAGGTAGCATTTTAAATTGTCAATTGTCATTTACACTTTGGTATTTTAGGCACTGGAGCTTGGGGGATGTTTCTATCTAGACGAAAAAATAAAAAGTTATCAAAGATAGAGGTCTTCCTTCACAATTTTACTCTGCAATATGTTGCAATTTGGAATATTTCCTTTTCCCCTGCTGCCATAGACCTGTAATTAAATATCCATCTCATAAGGCTATCATGGGACTAAGTGAGGTAATGCATGTAAAACACCAAGCACAGTGCTTGGCAAAGAGCAAATTCTCAGTAAACGTTAGCTATAAAAATCCCTTAGCCATTTAACAACCAATAGCAACTGGGAATCAGCGGACTATGCCTAATGGAGCTGAGAGAAAGGGAAAAATAATATCCTATGCATTCATAAGGTATTTTTCCCAAAGACCTCTACAACACTTTCTGTTTAATTAGTGTGGCATCAACGTGAGGTAAGTAAGAGGAATTTTACTTTTAAGCTACTAAAAGTAACTAGGCAATTTATTTAGGGTTACAGAATAAGTCACTGGCAAAGTCTGAAGACCCTCAGGTCTTGTAACTCTTATTCCAATGTCCTGTTATCCATGCTAAATGGCTTCACTGAGGCCCAAATTCTGGAGGTATATGGACTTCCATATGGTGTCAATTTTATGAAAGTAAACCGGGCCTTATGACACAATCAGGCAAATCGTTTTATTCACTGAAAGTATAAAACTGAGAGCAGCAATAAAGATAATGGTTTAACAGTCAAATCTAAGGAACAGAATTTTAAAAGGCAAAAATAAAAATAACACATTAACACTTTATCTAGAATTTGATGCAATCAAATGCTGAGGTGGGGGTTGCTGTGTAGGAAAGGAAAATGCCTGTCAATAGAAATGAATTATTTTCTAGAAACAGTTATTTTATTTTTTCAAACATTTCTTTTTCTTTGCGGTACGCGGGTTCCTCACTGTTGTGGCCTCTCCCGTTGTGGAGCGCAGGCTCAGCGGCCATGGCTAATGGGCCCAGCCGCTCTGCGGTATGTGGGATCTTCCCGGACCGCGGCACGAACCCGTGTCCCCTGCATCGGTAGGTGGACTCTCAACCACTGTGCCACCAGGGAAGCCCTTTTCAAACATCTTTATGCTTAAACAATTTGTAGACTGATTTAGCAGAGTGGTCTCAGAAACATGATTTCCTATTTTCCACCCACAATTTTTTTTTTTACCATTGACTAATTGGCCTACGATCACACTATAGTAATGTAAGGTGATCTCAGGATTAGAAAGGTCATGTGGAGATGGGGCTTTTCAGAACTATATGTTAACTTTGAAAAGTTTGTTCTCTCTCTTTTTTTTTTTTTTTTTTTTTTTTGCGGTACACGGGCCTCTCACTTTTGTGGCCTCTCCTGTTGCGGAGCACAGGCTCCGGATGCGCAGGCTCAGCGGCCATGGCTCACGGGCCCAGCCGCTCCGCGGCATGTGGGATCTTCCCGGACCAGGGCACGAACCTGCGTCCCCTGCATCGGCAGGCGGACTCTCAACCACTGCGCCACCAGGGAAGCCCTGTTCTCTCATTTTTAGTTAGAGGAACATACAGCATTAGAGTGGAAATTTTTAGTAATGCTTTCCAAAGGTCAACTGTTCTTAACAAAACCTCTAGTGTTCAGGTATGGACCTTGCACAGACCAGCAGTTATTAGGGCTGGAATTATAGCATCAAATCAGGTAGTTGAGTAATAGTCCAAGACACATGCCAAGTACTACTTCTGCAAAAAGCATATTTACTAAACAAAGGGTCACTCCTTGAACTAGAGTTCTTCCTATGCAAGGAAACCCAATAAATTATCAATATATTGGATCATATATTCTGCCACTTCTCCAAAGTACCTACACATTGAGATCTACTTTCAGCTCAGTGTTTACCAACTGATGCATATTCCAAACATATTCAAAATAAGTTATAAAGTGTTACATTTTAAAATTTCAGTTTATCAGTGTCATCTTTCTCTGACGCACCTTTTTTTTTAACATCTTTATTGGGGTATAATTGCTTTACAATGGTGTGTTAGTTTCTGCTTTATAACAAAGTGAATCAGTCATACATAAACATATGTTCCCATATGTCTTCCCTCTTGCGTCTCCCTCCCTCCCACCCTCCCTATCCCACCCCTCCAGGCTGTCACAAAGCACCGAGCCAATATCCCTGTGCCATGCGGCTGCTTCCCACTAGCTATCTACCTTACTACGTTTGTTAGTGTGTATATGTCCATGACTCTCTCTCGCCCCGTCACAGCTCACCCTTCCCCCTCCCCATAACCTCAAGTCCGTTCTCTAGGAGGTCTGCGTCTTTATTCCTGCCTTACCCCTAGGTTCTTCATGACATTTTTTTTTCTTAAATTCCATATATATGTGTTAGCATACGGTATTTGTCTTTTTCTTTCTGACTTACTTCACTCTGTATGACAGACTCTAGGTCTATCCACCTCATTACAAATAGCTCAATTTCGTTTCTTTTTATGGCTGAGTAATATTCCATTGTATATATATGCCACATCTTCTTTATCCATTCATCCAGTGATGGGCACCTAGGTTGTTTCCATCTCTGGGCTATTGTAAATAGAGCTGCAATGAACATTTTGGTACATGACTCTTTGAATTTTGGTTTTCTCAGGGTATATGCCCAGTAGTGGGATTGCTGGGTCATATGGTAGTTCTATTTGTAGTTTTTTAAGGAACCTCCATACTGTTCTCCATAGTGGCTGAACCAATTCACATTCCCACCAGCAGTGCAAGAGTGTTCCCTTTTCTCCACACCCTCTCCAGCATTTATTGTTTCTAGATTTTTTGATGATTGCCATTCTGACTGGTGTGAGATGATATCTCATTGTAGTTTTGATTTGCATTTCTCTAATGATTAATGATGTTGAGCATTCTTTCATGTGTTTGTTGGCAGTCTGTATATCTTCTTTGGAGAAATGTCTATTTAGGTCTTCTGCCCATTTTTGGATTGGGTTGTTTGTTTTTTTGTTATTGAGCTGCATGAGCTGCTTGTAAATTTTGGAGATTAATCCTTTGTCGGTTGCTTCATTCGCAAATATTTTCTCCCATTCTGAGGGTTGTCTTTTGGTCTCTGACGCACCTTTTTTTTGAGATAACAAAGTTCTAGTCAAGAGTAGATAAAATGACTAAAGGATTTCTGTGTTTTGTTTTTACCTACTCAGTGAATCAACAGCATCACTTAAAAATAAGTATATGGGTTATACATACAAAGAGATACTGTACATACATATATCTCAAAAGAGGAGGCACAAACTTCTGTTGCAAATCAAACACCAATCCTAGGTTTCTACTATTTTCAACTGGATGTTATCCAGATGCTTAGATAAAGAAACTGTTTTGACAAAATACTTAAAATCTGATATTTTGGTGAAAGGTTAGTTCAAGGGGAAAAAAACCCTTTCAATTAGTGACATTATTTTCCATATGCCTATTGCATAGTCAGATCACTCTGCCACTACTTTCTGTTTTCAAGATGAGTTTAAGGCAACATCATAATAAAACAGTATTATTCCATCAAGTTCCAGCTTTCAAAATACAATAAAGCTATATATTATTTTATACTCCTCAAATTCAAAGTATGCATTGATTCATATGAAGGTTGGAATGAAATTTATTTATGAAGAAACGATTTGCTTCGGAAAATAGCGGAACAAAATATAAATGTTCAAATTCCTTTTGATGATTTTCAAGAAATCATCTGCTTACTTACAACTTAAAATACTTGCCTCTCCCTCACCTACTTCCGCAGCACTTTATACTTATTTCAACCATCACTTTTATTTTGTTATCTTATGAACACTGTTCTCATAAATGTCTCCCTAGTAGATTATAAGCTCTTTGTCAACAGGGAATGACACCTTATTTTTTTTTTATTATTTTATATTTTTAGTTAAAATGTACTGTTTACAATGTGCCAGGCATGGTTCTAAATGTTTTTACATTTATCATCTCATTTTTACGCTTCACAAAAATCTATCCAGTAGATATCATCAAGAGCTCTAGTTTTGAGATAGGGAAATTGAAGCTTGAAAAAGTTAAATGAGCTTGTTTAAAGCCTCAGCAGTCTGACACGAGTGCCTTAGTGGGCTGTTTGGGTCCCACTTGGGAGGCAAGGGTGAACCAGAAGAAAGGACCACCTATTAGATCTAAATAAGAGCCACCCAAGAGTACCATATGGGTCTTCTGTAGCCAGAAAGTAGTTTATCCCCATTTAACAGGTATTTAGTCGTCTTAATTCACTTGCAAACCCCTCAGGTAGAGGTAACAGGAAGAGTAAGTCATTTGGGTGCTCAGACCAAGCCTTAGGATTAAAGTGCTTCAGAAGGCCAATAGAAATGCAGGGGGGGGGGAATGGATAGCTAACTATTTCCACTAGCCCCTGAATGTGGGAGATAATAGGGACAACTTTACCATAATTTCTAATCTCAAGCTTGCAAATAGACAGGTTTTCAACAAAGTACCTAGGAAGAGGTTCTCCAGTATCCAGTTTTATTTTTAAAATCTTATATTTTATAATGTATTTATATCTTGAAATGTGTGTTATCTTGAATTAGCTCATTTAGCTTAATTGAATAAATAAATGAGAACATTTTATAATTAGTACAAATATTTTATATGTAAATGAGTGCTTTTAAAATGCTTGAATATTTTGTACTCTTAATTGGCATAATTAAGATTGCAAGGGGAGGGCTTCCCTGGTGGCTCAGTGGTTGAGAGTCTGCCTGCCGATGTAGGGGACACGGGTTTGTGCCCCGGTCCGGGAAGATCCCACATGCCGCGGAGCAGCTAGGCCTGTGAGCCATGGTCGCTGAGCTAGCGCATCCGGAGCCTGTGCTCCGCAACGGGAGAGGCCACAACAGTGAGAGACCCGTGTACTGCCAAAAAATAAAAAATAAAAAAAAGATTGCAAGGGGAGAAATTTTCTTTGTTGATTTTCTTAGTATATTTTTTCTCTTATACTGTAACTAAAGACCATTGTAAAAGATCATAGATTCTATTTTTGTGGTGTTTTCTCTTTATATTTCTTGTGAAATCTTGTCAAGTATCTGATGCTTTGATTTAGCTTAGTTCACTACATAAGACCAAATACTCAATTGTTCTACCTTATTTTTCCCATCCAGATGAATAAATCATTTTTAAAATGGAAACATTTTTCTGCTTTAGAAGCTTTTAGCTTCACAGTAGATGAAGAGATTCATGTCTTGATTTTTACAATGTACAATTTCACTCTTTTCATGATAAAATGTCATATTGGAAGAAGATAATATTTCTCTTTGATCATGATTCTTTACTCTTTTCACAATTTACAATGTGAATGAACATTTTTATATACATTTATTTTTAATTTATCATGAAAGCCCAGCATATTAGAAAGTGAACAGAAAATAAAGACAAGTTTCTACTTATCTCTACTTTATTCACATAAATGATTAAACATGGAAGTTCTGGAAACGGACTGTTTAGGTTTAATTCTGAACACAACTAGTTATGAGCTGTGTAACTTTGGACAAATTATTCTCTCGGTGCCTCAATTTCCTCAATAAACTGACAATAATAGTACTTAATCTCATAAAACTGATGTGAGAATTAGCCAAAGTATGCATGTAGAATAGTGCCTGACACCACACAGTAAGCACTTGATAAATGTTAGCTGTTATTTTACTCAGGTGGACATATGCACATTGTGGTGGTGGATAGACACTGGGAAAAATGAAAATAATTAGTAATAAACTTTGACCTCAGAAACAAAGGTCAGGTGATTGCTAAGTTTTTCAGTCCTTTTCTCCCCACCTATTATTGGGAATCAAAACTTTGGTTATTGATTTAAAATTGAATTACTTAACCAAAGTAAAGTTTTCATAGCAGTTAATGGAGAGATATCTGAATCATACAGCTTAATTTTATTGTTTCCATTTTTAGCTTAAGAGAAATATTTTTTTCAGAGTAGACATTGCTGACCACAGTCCAGTCTCACTCTCTCTCTTTAAGAAACTATCATTAGAAAGCACTTATCCCAGTAATTATATAATTGCATCAGTGGGTTTTTTTGTAGCAAGGCTCTTCATAACTTTCCATAATTACATGTATCTATCATTATATAATCATCTTTTAGAAACAATATTGATAGAATATGGCCTTTGATATCTTTCACATAAGAAATGCAATGCATGAACTTATTCATAGCTACATGAATCTTGGCAAGTCACTTTACTTCTCTGGACCTCAGTTTCTCCATTTGTAAAATGTGGAAATTTAAACTAGACTAGACTCTAATTATTTTTTTCAACTTATAAACTTCTAAAATTTAATCTATACATTGACTAATACATATTTGAGAGCCTAGTGCATGCAAAGCATTGGTCTGGCTGCTATTGATATATTTTTTTCACGATTTCCTGTCAATATTTTATTTACAACAGTGGGAATCAGGCTTTTTTAGAAAATCTCAGTTTAAAATCCATCATTAACATTTTATCAAAACATTTTCTGAGATTTAACTAAAAAACTCTACTCTTTCCCCCTCCCCACCAGGCATTCAACACAAGTTTAAACCTATACAAAGAGAAAAATTTACCAATTCCTATCAGACTACATTATTTTCTGAGACCATGCTGTTCTTTTGATATATTCTAGGGAGGATAATTGATCATTTTTCAAGTTGTGCTATTTTGCTTCTATTTTGAAGAACCAAATACTTCATTCTGTTTTCTATCGTTTACCAATTGTTGCCAAAGACTGAATTTTTTGTTTCTGCAGACACTTCTACAATCAATTTCTAATTGTTAATGGCACCCTCAAATCAGATAGCTGAAGGGCTAATTAGAGGGCACTGCTCCTCTGTTGCTCCATCACTTAACTGCTGGCTTACCCTTCCTCTACCCTCGCCAAACCCGTGCTTGTGAGAAAGATGGGGTGGAAGGAGAGAGGGAGGAAAGGAGAGAAGAGGGAAAAAGAGAAACCTTATCATTCAAATCTCGGTGCCAAAGTGCTTGCGGTTTCTTCGTGTGTGTCTGTGTGTGTGTGTGCCTGTGTTTGTGTGTCTGTGTGTGTTTGTGTGTGTGTGTTAATAGTAGTACATAAATCTGAAGTAACACCAGCCTTTCCCTAGTGGTTGCTGGAGGAAGGGGTTAGACATGGTATTTAGTTAACAAATTATGAATAGGTTTGCCTTCATACCCACATCTAGAATACCAAAGGATTTAAGTAAGCCAAAACTGTGTGGAAATTTTACATACCTAGAATTATATTGCAAAAAAGAAAAAAGAATTATATTGCAATGCTGTATTTTATATAAACTGAATAAAGCAATGTCCCTTAAACTATCCTTTGCCTCACTACCCATTCTCAGAACAGATACACCTTCTGATGCTTTATAAAACATGGTGGTAAATAAAGCCCTATTCATTTGATGTTTCAAGAAAAATTAGAACAATTCAAGCTCTCAAAAAAGGTAATAGATTGATCAGAGCCTATCAGATCCAGAAGGGACCTTAGAGATAATCTATTCCAATCTGTCATTTTATAGACAGAGACCAACAGAAATTCACCCAGCTGATTAGTGGCAATGCCAGGACTTTAACCCAGAATTCATGGCTCCCATTTAATGCTCTTCAGACCACAATATGCTGTCTCATAGCTATTCAATTTTGAGATTTGAAGTTTCTCTCCAAATTTATTTTCCTGGATTTTTTTCAATTCCCCTTTCTGTGTCCATCTTTATGAAAGCCGCACAAAGAGTTATTTGACATTGACTCCTAAGTGCTCACTATGTCAGTGGAGTTTTCAGATTTTAAATTAGATAATGTCAGTACAGTTTGAGTGTGTAGGGAAATGTCTCTGTGTAACTATGGTAGAAGATGTTATTATAATAATTTGTGGAGAGGCAGCACCTTGATTACTTGTTCATGTTATTAAACTCTTCATCAAAGTTCTCATAATGAAAAAAATGCACTTGTCTGACTTACAGGTAAGACTGATTCCAACTAAATTCATTCTACTCTAACAACTCCTCCAAAGCTGTATCTTTTTATTTCTTTTTTTCAAACTTGCCTCAGCTTTTAGCATTGTCTTAAAATTACTTGAGGAATGTAAAGGCCAAAATAACTGCACACACCCATAATATAAATGCAAAGTTATGAACTAAAATGTAAAATAACTCATATAGAAACTTGGGTCTCCTACTAAAGTGTCCTCACAATAACCACAGGTCCTTCCTAGATGGTCCCACTTTATGGCAAAAGGAATTCCATTAATAGCATCTAATTCCCTCCCTGGAGATTTCAAACAGTTTGGAACAAGATTTTCTAATGGTAAGTAAATGAAGTAGCTGGTGTTTTATTAATGAACAAGGTGTTTTGTGAGAAGATGCTTGGAGGATAAAGGATTATCTTGTGACAATAGAGCCATTCATGCAGCTTTCACTCCAGGCACTCAGAGTTACAGAAACTCTGTGGCAGAAAGATTCAATCCTTAGGGGTGAAATTACTCAGGCTAAGGCTGGGCCTCAAGCTGATGCTGACATTTAATGAATATCATTCATATAAAATATAGTACATGCTTTTTATCACGGAGATAGTAAATGGAACAATATTTTATTTTCCAATATAAACATCTATAGATACTTCAATAGATACATCCTATAGAATGACTCATATTTAAAGATTGAATGCATTTGTGTCAGATGCTTCCCCAGTTCTCTCTCATCTCTGCCTCTTCCCTAAAGCCATTCTGAAGCCCCTCGACAATCAACATGGCTGAAAATGGAAATGATTAGGTGATCTAGACAAGTGAGAGAGGCTATCTTATAAGTCACTTGAAAATTTGTTTGATGGAGTACTAGACAATGGCATCAAGAACATTAAAAATGATCTGATTAGGGCTTCCCTGGTGGCGCAGTGGTTGAGGGTCCACCTGCCAATGCAGGGGACGCAGGTTCGTGCCCTGGTCCAGGAGGATCCCACATGCCGCGGAGTGGCTAGGTCCATGAGCCATGGCCGCTGGGCCTGCGCGTCTGGAGCCTGTGCTCCGCAACGGGAGAGGCCACAAGAGTGAGAGGCCCGAGTACCGCAAAAAAAAAAAAAAAAAAAAAGATCTGGTTAGTATCTTGTCTAATAAATCAGCTTCTCTGATTTAACCAACTTTTCTCACACTCCGGCTCTTTTTTATTCCACATAGTTAATTGGATTGGGGTACCCTGTGAAGGAATACATGTTCCATGAATGCTGGTTCCCTCTCTTGAAACACTTTATCTGTATTCTGTATTTACAGGCATTTTGTTGCAATTGCATTTTCATCTTAAGGTTTAAAAAAATACAATACCCAACTGAGCTCTGTCACAAGAAGAAAAGAGTAGGAGGGCTTTTGCATTAGTAGAGACTAAAAATATGTGGAGAACACCCAGGCAATAATGAATTCTAGGTTTCAAAATCATTTCTTACAGTCCTTTGTACACACTGCTTGCTACCTGCATCTGAAACACCCAACTCATTTCATTACTCCTGGGTTTACATCTAAACTTAGATGTCCCTTCCTTTAAAATGCCTTTCCTGACTTCTCAAGACTAGGTTAAATTCTCCCCTTGCATGCGTCAACAGCACCCCATAATTAAACCCATCATAACATTTACCACACTGCATTGTAACTGTTGAGTTTTTCTTACCAGGATGTTCTCAAAACCTAGAACAGGGAATCACACAGAGGTGGCTGATTCCAGAATATGTTGGCTGCATAAATGAACAGATGAATGACTGGATGGAGTATGCCCAGACCTTTGAGAAGGCTTATCCCATTATCTTGTACTCTTTTTTCTCAGTAAAAATCAATGGATAATGATTTCAATAATGTGCTCCAATCCATTTTCATTTGCAAAACAACTTGTGAAGTGTTAACAATTTTTCAAATCATCTTGCTTGTTTCTGTGTAGTGTTTTCTGTACTCACCATGCCTTGTAGAATTAACCCAAACTCAGTGGTTTAGAAGATTTGGGTGTCAAAACTGGCTGCTTAGTTTAACTAGGTAATGAAAAATATTTTACAGAGGCTTAAGGGTGACATCTAAGTCTACTGTTGAAATCAGTTATTCTACTTAATGGTAAAACTCTGAACAAGGAGGTGTTTTGTGAGAAGATGCTTGGAGGATAAAGGATTATCTTGTGACAATAGAGCCATTCATGCAGGTGGAGATAAAAAAGCATTTTATTTCTTACAGGCAAGCATATTTGAAGTAATGCAACTGATGATAAAGATGAGATGTAATTTTAAGTGATCTGACTTTTGAATAAATCAATTACCTTTCTAATTATCATCTGTGCTGAGAAGGTGGATTTCTAGTAGTCTTTTTCAAAAATTTTTGATGACTCATGGATGTACTAGAGACTAGAGCATGCTGCAATTTGTAAATATGAGCAACGCAAGTGTGTACAAATTCAAAACCGGTTTAGTTGGGTGTGTCTGACATTCATGAAAACTTAGTTTTACTCACATGCTGAGCAATTAAATTAAGATCTTTAGTCCAAATACCTTGTGGTGGGAACTGAATCTGGGAATTGGGTTCTAGTAAAGTAACTTCATTGTAAATAAAAAGCTTTTTCTTTTACCAATAATAATTTAAATTTCACTATAAGAAGAAAACTGTGGATGTGACTTCTTATGAAACACCCCAGGATTTATAAAACTTTTACCTTGTCATCTAATCCAAAAATAATATGCAAAATCCACTATAATATTTTAGAGAATTCATGATTTTCTACTTATGACACTGCTAAATCAGAACACCAAAGGGGAATTTGGTCAGGGAACTATAAATCAAATCATTAAGCTAAAATTTGTATTTTAACACCCAAATCCAATTGCAGATTCAAAACCCTAATTTATAAATAATATGCAATATGTCACAGAAATAAAATAGCACAATGAGCCAAAATTTAAAAACTTTTAATACATAATATATTGGAATAGTCTACAATTATTCTGTAAGATTTAATTAGAGGCATTAAATTGTTATAAGGAAATGTAAATCCTTTCAGAGAATTCAGAGGTCTTCATGAAGGAGATTAAAATAATGATTTCTAAAACCTTGTAATTTGTATTTAATTTTAGGCTTTATATGCCAAGAGAATAATATGTGGAGAAACCCCAGGAAACAGTGAATAAATGCACTAGTAAATTATATGTATACACACCTATATCTATATGTATCTATCTACCTATGGAGAGAGAGAGAGAAAGTGGGGAAGGGAGTCTTGAAGCAATACAGTTCTTTCAAATTTGACTGTTCCTGACATAATAGATATGTACATACACACTACAAAAGCATCTTGACATTTCTAATAAGCCAGACATGAAAAATGTAATGCTGTGGTCTTTATTCTTCAATACTAAGCAGGGCCGTGTTGACCCACAAAAATGTCAATCTTGTGATGAACCATTGTGAAGTGTTTTCATGTGTGGGGTTTCCTCATTTTTTTGGTGACATTCCTAGGGTCAGTTTAGGGTTCATAATAGGTGTTTTGTTCCCTGAATCAGCATCTCTATTTGGAATATTTCTAGTTTGACCTTGAGTAGAAGGGAATACTTTGGGCTTAATTAATTTATCTATGTAAATATCAGAAAAGCCTGTGGATCATGGATGGCTTCATAGAAAAGGCTATAATATTTTACAGTTCTCTTAATTGTCACTAATACTAAGCACCATCTAAAAGCAACTGACAGAAGCATTAGTATAAGTGAATATTGCTCAAAATCTGGTTGTCATCTGAAAAAAATTTTGCAGTCTAGAAACTTCCAGAATAGATCCCTCTGTTTTCTTTTGGTAGGCCAAATGAAACTTTTTGAAGAAATGAATAAACAGATAAATGAATGAGTAGAATGGAGGAAGAAACACTGGTTCCCTCAAGAGAGATGTATGTTGGGGCAGCTGTTAGATTTCTGTTGGGAGGTCTTGTCACATATTTCGTCTGAGTATTAAGAGTGCACAATAAATATCTATGAAGTTCAAGAGGACTATAAGATGCGTAAAAAAATGAACATGAAATTCTACTTTAAAAAATTCCACCCACCTGAGTATTTCCCCCAAGTAATACTTCAGGAACTGGTAGAAAGAGACCTGGTTTTTATGTGTGAAGCTATAAAATACCATGTAGATATTGCATGGCACAATAAAAGTAATTATCAGTAATAACAAGAACAATGCAATGGCAGAGCCAGCTTCCCCTCAGTTGAAACGAACCCTAACCAGCTGGGGACGTTCAAGAGAATGATCTTTGTTACAAAAGGTTTATTTCAGTGTTATTTCTACTGCTACATAATTCCTGCTATGTTTAGGGGAACTTCCCAGTTCCTCTCAATTTGCTCTAGTAACAGCCAATTGCAATTCAGCTCCAAACTCCCTTGTCTTTGTTAATCCTTTAAAACAGTAAATTTTTTAGGCATCAGGATAAAGGGATAGAAAGATTATTACCAATTAAATGAAAAAATAAAGGCTGAAAAACTTAAGACATCCAATTCAAACATTGTAAAATATGTTTCTACAGGATATTTGTTGTGTAACCTTTATATCCAGTCATAAGCACAGTAACTCACACCATATGTATCAAGAAACTTAGATGTTGCAAAACTTCCAATGGTCTGTGTAGTATGAGAGCCCTAAAAATATTCCAGGCAGTATGGAAAAAACATTTCTAGAAGTTGGAAGGACACTCCTTTATAAAATATTATTTAATTTTACCCTTACTCATTTGCTTAGGTGTTTAAAATTCACAGCTCTGGACTGAGCGGTATAGGTGGAAATCAATAGTTATATTCAGATAAGTCACAAATTCTTACAGTGGTGTTTATATTGCTGAGTACTCATAAACACCCCCACATATCATTATAAAAAAGATTTGTAGGGCTTCCCTGGTGGCACAGTGGTTGAGAGTCCGCCTGCCGATGCAGGGGACACGGGTTCGTGCCCCGGTCTGGGAAGATCCCACATGCCACGAAGCGGCTGGGCCCATGAGCCATGGCCGCTGAGCCTGTGCGTCCGGAGGCTATGCTCCGCAACGGGAGAGGCCACAACAGTGAGAGGCCAGCGTACCAAAAAAAAAAAAAAAAAAAAGAAAAAAAAAGATTTGTAATTGTTTGAGTGAGGAGTTAGTTTCATGTTTTCTGTGATTACTATTTGGAACACTACAGCTTTGAGATTCAGATTCTCACTGAATGAAAGGATGGTTTTGAAGTTCTTTAGAATTGCTCTTAGGTTTTGGGAGATGACAGCGAAATAATTGGTGGATCTGGGGCAAAAGTTGATTCATTAAGAAAAATACAATCAGTCAAATAGACATGTTAGTGCTGATTAACAAAACACATGGATCTATTGGCCAAATTTTAAAATGTCTCTTCTATACTTAAAACAGAGGCACAACTTTGTATTTCTAAATACAATATAATTTTGCTGGTAAGATTCCAGGAACCCAGACTACAGATTCATTTTCATTTTTTCATTCACATTCATTTGTTCTTTACAAAACTATTCTTTTTTAGATTGATAAAACATAAGTATATTTAAAAGGCTTAATGTGTGCTTTCTGTCCATACAAAATCTCGTTACACACACACAAATGTAAAGACAATCAAAATTGTATTCACCTGATTAAAAACAGCCAGTGTACATTACATTACATCCTGATCAATTAACCAGCCACATCAACTTTTACTTCCAGAACTTCTCTATTATCATAGACTAAAAAATGATAGAACAGGGCTTCCCTGGTGGCACAGTGGTTGGGAGTCCGCCTGCCGATGCAGGGGACACGGGTTTGTGCCCCGGTCCCGGAAGATCCCACATGCCGCGGAGCGGCTGGGCCCGTGAGCCATGGCCGCTGAGCCTGCGCGTCCGGAGCCTGTGCTCTGCAAAGGGAGAGGCCACAACAGTGAGAGGCCTGCATACCGCAAAAAAAAAAAAAAAAAGATAGAACAAAGGCCAATTCAAACATGCTGCAAAAATGAATTAATGTTATATTAGAAGGCCATAGTCACTTTGAAAGGTTCCTCTTCTCTTAAAACCAGTTTCACTCACATTTACTTAAAAATGGCTGTCTGCTTAGCAGGTAACAGTAACAGTGGGTAATGACTTAAGACGCTTGGGGAGGAAATTGTGGGCCTGATTCATATTCCTTTTCCAGTTCTCAAACCAATTCTCAACAACGTCAGGGTGAGGCCACAGTCTGACAGTTCACCGAAGAAGGCTGATCTAGGATTCGCTGTGGGCCTGCAAATAAACCTTGTACAGGCTGTGAGTCTATCACGGCCTCACTTCTTCTCTCCCTCTTTTGTCCTCCAGGCGCCCCGCGAAGGTGAGCCTGTGGCTGTGCCGGGAGGACAGCGCCCAGGTGTTAGCAAGGCAGGCGCAATTAGCGTCTCCCGGCTCCGCGCCTCCACCCAGCGGCCCTCATACCCAGCGCTCCTCCGGTGGCGGGCGGGGCGGCCGCCAAGGGAAACGTCAGAATGTGCGACACGTCACGACAGGCTGTCGTCAGGGTCTTGAGAGGGAGGGGAGCCAGGCTCGTTCGGGCAGCACAGGCCCCCGTCAGGAGTGGGGTTCGGGGTGTGACGGGGAGAAACCCAGCTCTGGCTCGTCCAGGGAACCCAGGCCGCCTCAGCCAGCCCGTGGCGCCGGGTCCCCGACGCGGCCCAGCGTCCCCGACCCTCGGCCGGGCCCGGGCCCTGGCGCCCCCTGCCCCGCCGCCTCCTTTGGTCGCAGGGGCCGAGGCGTTACCTCGGGTCCTGTCGGGCAGCAGCCGACGACACTTACCTCCTCTGCGCCCGAGACCCAGAGGCCTGAGACCCCGAGGCCCGAGGCCCGCTGCCGCCGCCATCGCCTCAGCCGTGGGGCCCGAAGGCCTCGCCCCTCCCCTCCCCCCAAAGTATTTATTGACCGTCTACTGTATGCAAAGCCTGTGGTGAATGTTGTGATTCTCTATCCTCACAGTTTATATGCTAGTAGGGGAGGTAAAACTTGTTCAAACACAATCACAATACAGGCAGTATGAGATAACTGCCAGAAAATGGTAGTAACAAAGGCCACAAAGTGAGAGATGATTTTTGTCTAAATTCAGTCAGACAGGCTTTAGAGATGTTTGATTTAGGTCTTAAAGAGTGAACAGGATTTCAACAGAAGAAGAGGAAAGACCAAGACTTCCTTAGGGAAGGAATGGTATGAACAGAGTTACCAAGTTAGAAAAGTATTAGGAATGACCCATGAAAAGGTAAGTGGAGCAGTTTGGCTGGAGCATTGAGCATGTATGAGAGTAGAGACATGTCTGAAAAGTATGTTGGGGCTATATAAGAAAAGAACCTTTGTAGTGGACATTTATTGTGTAGGGATATCCAGCATGTTTTACCTCTTTTAGAAATTCTGTGTCAGAATTAATTTTCCTCTAATATGGCTAGTCTTGATAGATATTTAAGTCAAAGTGTCCTACCCTTCCTAGCTAAGGAGTGGACATGTAAACCAAGCTAGGTCCATTTAATGTTCTCCTGGAGGCTGGGTTTAAGCAGAGTAAAATAATGAGAGAAAAACAGTTGATTGGTTCGTCCATTTCTTCTTCTGCTTGAAATTCTGGATCTTTCCTAGTTTATGTTACTTCTAAGTCTGATTCTCTTCAGTTGGTCCTTCAATTCTGTGAGCTACCCTCTCTCTTTCCAATAAGTATTTGATTTTTTCTTTCTTTTTTTCTCCTCGGCGAATTTTGTTGCTTACACCAAAGAACCCGATGAAACCTTGAAGGCAAACCGGTTTTACACTGAAGGAAACCTTGAAGGCAAAGTTAAGGAGGGGTAATTATCTAATCAAACTGCACATTGGAAACAGTATTCTGGAAACACTATGTTGGATGGGTTGGGAGAGAGACTCAGTGAAGGATACCAGTTAGGAGGCTGTTCTAGTAGTTTTAGAACTAGGCACTGAGGACCTGGACTAAGGTGGTTGCAGTGATAATGAGAAGTAAGAGATATGTATGAGAGACATCATTAATAAGAGAGAAGAGGTTTTGGATACTGATTTGACATTAGCTTTGCAAGAGACAGAAAAGTCAAAGATCATGCTGAGATTTCAAAACTGAAGGACAGTATGATGAATGAGAAATCTGTGAGAGACTGAGGAGAAACAACTAGAGAAATACAATGAGAATCAGGGTGTTGCAATATCATGTGAACGAGTGGAGGAGAGATTGACAAGTTGTAGGGGATGATCAACAGTGTCAGAGGCTATGGAAGAAAAATTTCTAGAAATAAGAAAAATTCTCATCATTCTTCAATTTAGCTGAAATCTCAGAAGAACAAGAAGAGTTTTCATTATTGACCGGGAGAAAAAGCTATTGGATGTAGCATTATTTGTGACCCTCCAGAGCAGTGGTTCTTAACTTTTTTATGTTCCATGTATCCTTTGGCAGTCTGGTAAGGCCTAGAGATCCCTTCTCACAGTAATGTATTTAAATGCATACAATAAAATATGTAGGCTTTTAAAAGAAGTCAATTATATAGAAATGTAGTTATCAAAATATTTTAAAATTTGGTGATGCAGTAACATATGTCTAATTTATCAGTGGACTGAATAACAAGATAATGCACTTAAAATACAGGCAATTTAAAATTAGGTTTTATTTTCCAAAAGACATATCAGTGTGAAGGTTGTTGTTGCTTAACTTGAATAAAAACACTAAACTTTGGAGTGGTCTTTGGCTCACTTCCTTCTGTGTGTTGATCAATTATCAATTATAGATAGGGAATATCAGAAGGTGACTTATATACTTGGCTCACCAATGTGAGAACATGTGACTTCAGTGTTTGGTGGCTGAATGACCAGTAGGAACAGAATAGTCCAATAGTTGGCTATCTATATGGACAAAGCATCTGTAGGCAAGAAGACTGCAATCATGTACAGTCTAATAGCTACCCTAATTCCAAAGTAATGATGAGTATAAATGGTATTTTAAGATATATTCAATGACAGTTATGTGATATGAAAATATCTGTGGCTCATGTTGGTGACAGACTCACAGGTACTACTAATCCTACTGTGATTTTCTACCTATATTCATAATAGAGGCACATGTCAATTTTCAGTTAGAGGTTAGTGAAAATCAAAATTTAATTTTTTCTGATGCAAGTTCTGAGAACCCTGAATTCTTGTGGGTGAATATCATCTTAGGAGCCCCTGCTTAAAATGCAGTTTCAGTTACAAGAAAGAAGTGGAAGTAAAATGAAGTGGGATGGTAGCCAAATTGCAAAACGGTAAGTGTAGATTATTGAGAAGTTTAATTATGGGACAGAGGAAGAGAAATAGAGCTCAAAGAAGTCAGCAGATCAAGACAAGAATGTATTTGTTTGCCTGTTTTAATTTGAGGGTGAGGAAACCAAAGCATGCATGTGGGTTAAGAGAAAGGAAGGGGTAGAAAAGATGAAATAAAAGATCACAGACAGAGAGAAGGCAATTGATGGAGCAAGGCTTCAGAGATGTTGAGATGAAATGTGATCAAGGGCATAAGTGAAAAAGCCTGGAAAGGATAAACACACTTCCTCAGATATAAAGAATAGAACATGGTCTTCTGTAGATTTGGAAGAATGAAACATTTATTTCCCTGCAATTTCCTTTGCATAAAAGTTGTTTCAATTTATGAGATGTTTCCTAAGATCAGCTTTAGAAAAAGTTGTGTATAACTGATTATTTCATAGTATACTGGCACCTTAGAATATTATTTTTTCTATGGCAATGACTTTTAAAAATCTCTACTACTTCACTATAAACAAAGATCATACATTTCCTTAACCACACAATTATGATTCCCACAATACCCCAATACCGTAAGACTTCCCTTCTACCCAGGTCCTACTTACTTTCCAAGTAATGCATTCTCTCTTGTAGCTATTCTTTCCTCTTGATATCTTTCTGTTTCCCATCTACATAAAAGTTTGCTCCAGTGAGCTTTCCTTGATTTCTAAATGTTACTTTTCTATTTTTCTATTAATCCAGCCTCTTTGATTATTCTCTTAGATTAATTTTCAAACCACATAATAGAGTAACAACATAATCTATTAACATCTTGTACAATCCCTAAGGTAGATGTTTTTATAATGGGAATTGGTCATCTTCAAAAAGAATTGAAATCTTGGAAAACTTGGATTCAATTTGACTTTTTCTGATGAGCCTTCTCTGGAAAATTACTGCATTGCCTCTGCTCAATGGCCAGACATGAACTGGATTCACATCATTGATGATTAAATGTTTGAGGAGGGGAAATAGAACCTACTGTCTTGTCATTTGTTCCATTTGCCTATGTTTGATCTCACTGTACAGCATGAGGAGTAGTTTCTGGAACATTATTATTGCTAGGATAGTCACTATTTATTGACAATAAATACAATATTGATATTCCCTTACTAAACGGGTAGAATATATAGAGTTTTGTTTCCCTGAAATCTTTCTAAGAATTCCCGCTGCTCTGATAATACACTTCAATTTTTTATACCTAAGATACTGCCTAATAAGAGATAATCTGTTTAAGGAACTGGAATAAATGTTTTGTTGGATTTGTGTAATGTGTATTATTATTTGAGCAGGCTGACTCCTAGAGGGCAGCAGTCTTGAATGACACATAGCACTTAAATATTTCAATAGTAGGTCAATTGACTCAGTAAAGGGGTTATTTTCCATTCTCTCAAAGTTTGTGATCATCCATCTGCTTCTCATTGTGTTTCAGGTCATCTTAACCCTTCAGAGACAATATTATCATCATCAATATATGTTTATTGCACCTGAGGCAATGTGGGGTTACAGACGACAAATTAAGAATGGCCTTTGCTCTTGAATAACTTATAGTCCACAGAATCCTGAAATGACACATGCCTTAGCCAATTGGTTTTGGCTTCCCATTTCCCTCCCACATTCTGGAACATCTCATTGCTGTCCTTCCTGTTCCAGGCCAGAGCCAAAAATTCACATAAATAAGAGGGTGTTATAAATGTTGATTTTGCAATCAACAAAATTTTCTGTCAAAGGCACCCACCATTAATTATTTTTTAGGTCTATGACCAACACATACTGGGCCAGCCCTGACTTTTCTAGTAAAACTCATATCCTGGGCATCAACCAGGTTATCAGTCACAATAATTACATACTTCATTTGTTACTTTAACTTCAAATTGAGAGGCCCAACCCAGTGTCACTTTTAGTCCAATAAACAATGAGCTTAGGGCTTACTGGCTTAAGTTTAACAAAGGATGAGACATAATTTCATAATTAAAGTGGCATCTAAATGGTGATTTTAATACATGAGAATGTTCCTTGTCATCTCCATCTGTGTTTAACTGTATGCCCATGTGTGCATAAGAACACCAAGACTAAAATGACATTTTGATTATGTTAATTTTTTGGTACCATTTTGACTGAACTAGCTTAAAGTGACAAACTACATTAAAATGGCCCTTCTGCAAAGAAGATATACAGACTGCCAACAAACACATGAAAGAATGCTCAACATCATTAATCATTAGAGAAATGCAAATCAAAACTACAATGAGATATCATCTCACAGCAGTCAGAATGGCCATCATCAAAAAATCTAGAAACAATAAATGCTGGAGAGGGTGTGGAGAAAAGGGAACACTCTTGCACTGCTGGTGGGAATGTGAATTGGTACAGCCACTATGGAGAACAGTATGGAGGTTCCTTAAAAAACTACAAATAGAACTACCATATGACCCAGCAATCCCACTACTGGGCATATACCCTGAGAAAACCATAATTCAAAAAGAGTCATATACCAAAATGTTCATTGCAGCTCTATTTACAATAGCCAGGAGATGGAAACAACCTAAGTGTCCATCATCAGATGAATGGATAAAGAGGATGTGGCATATATATACAATGGACTATTACTCAGTCATAAAAAGAAATGAAATTGAGTTATTTGTACTGAGGTAGATGGACCTAGAGTCTGTCATACAGAGTGAAGTAAGTCAGAAAGAGAAAGACAAATACCGTATGCTAACATATATATGGAATTTAAGAAAAATAAAATGTCATGAAGAACCTAGGGGTAAGAGAGGAATAAAGATGCAGACCTACTAGAGCATGGACTTGAGGATATGCAGAGGGGGAAGGGTAAGCTGTGACAAAGTGAGAGAGTGGCATGGACATATATACACTACCAAACATAAAATAGATAGCTAGTGGGAAGCAGCCGCATAGCACAGGGAGATCAGCTTGGTGGTTTGTGACCACCTAGAGGGGTGGGATAGGGAGAGTGGGAGGGAGGGAGACACAAGAGGGAAGAGATATGGGAACATATTTATCTGTATAACTGGTTCACTTTGTTATAAAGCAGAAACTAACACACCATTGTAAAGCAATGATACTTCAATAAAGATGTAAAAAAAATGACAAATTCCTCCTAGAAAAATTAGCTATCAAAAATAGAGAGGATAGGGCTTCCTTGGTAGCGCAGTGATTGAGAGTCTGCCTGCCGATGCCCCGGTCCGGGAGGATCCCACATGCCGCGGAGCGGCTGGGCCCGTGAGCCATGGCCGCTGAGCCTGCGCATCTGGAGCCTGTGCTCCACAACAGGAGAGGCCACAACAATGAGAGGCCCACGTACCGCAAAAACAACAACAACAAAAAGAGGATAATTATGAATTATAGAATTGTCTAGGAATAATTCATAATTCTATTTTCCATTCTTGCTAGCTGAGCTAACTAGTGAGGGATGGAAAAGATGAGGCAATAATATTTATGACACAATGAAGGGTAATCCATTAATATTTTGTATTAATATATAGGTTAACATTGTATTCTCATATATTTTCCAAGAGTTCTTCAATTGGGCCACACACATGTCACTGGGGCACATCTTGGAGATGCTCAGAATCCTTTGAAGACTACAGGGTGAATAGTCAAGTTTTCACTTAGTATAGGTGTAAGTCAGTAAAATTGAGGAAAAAAAAAAGAAAAGAAAAAAAATGGCCCTTCTGTATATGCTCCCTTTAGATCAAAAAGAAAATAATATATTATTATTTCTCCCTTTCCCCTTCACTTATTAAATCCAACTCAACAGCAGTTGCACTAAAGGAATTGTGATATAGTTCTATTTAACACTGTTTTCTTTGTTTAAACTCAATTTTATGTTCCATTAAGCAGGGACAGGGCTGTATACTTCAGTGTTGTCATAGGGTTTTATAATACTGGTTGATACAAATATTTTTTTTCCATAGAGAACAGTTACTTATATGTAAATGGTTAATTTCTTAGAATGTATCCCATTTGAACTCGGTATGCCTACCTCTTCAAAGTCCTAGGCAGGTAGGATTTATCTTTCAGATTTGACACATATAAAACATATTATTCACCAAGGGGATTATTTTCTGATCTTAAACTATAGCTATTTTAAACTCCAAATTAGCTACTTTGATACACTAGTATCAATGTAAATGTTAAGAGTCCAGGCTCTTACTGCTTGAGGCAGGGCAGGCCAATAAATTGAGAGACAAGTTGTTGGGGCAAGGAAAAGTGACTTTATACAGAAAGACAGCAGACGGAGAAGATGGTGGACTAGTGTCCCAAAGAACCATTTTACCCGAGTTAGAACTCAAGCTTATTTTATATTAAAAAGGGAGGGGGTGTGGTTGGTTGCTGCAAACTTCTTGGTGCTGGAATACTTTGTTCTAGCAGCTGTCCACATAGGTCCAGTCACAATGTTTCTATAAACCTCCAAGACAAATGTTATTCTCTGTTCTGCAACTTTTTATCTCTATATGAATGGAAAAGTGTTATACCTTTAAAGGTCAGAGCCTTGAGAAAGGGCTATCCTATATATTTCAGGCTATAGGCATTATTCTTAACCTGTAGTGAAAGCAATCAAATACAAAGGTTAAAGAAAAATAAACAGATCCAATATGGAGTCAAATTTGTTCTACCCTATTACATAAATCCATTTGTCCTATATCCTACTAGTATCTGAGGTTTTTGTTTAAAACAGGAACATAAAAATCAATTTTTTTAAACTCTTTCAGGGTATTGTTTTCCACTAATAACAACCATAGATATCTATAAGTGAGATAATAGATATAAAGCACCTAGCAAAGAAACTGGTTCACAATAAGTGCTCAAAAATATCCATCCCCTCCCTCCCATTCTTTTTTTTTTTTTTTTGCGGTACGCGGGCCTCTCACTGTTGTGGCCTCTCCTGTAGTGGAGCACAGACTCCGGACGCACAGGCTCAGTGGCCATGGCTCACGGGCCCAGCCGCTCCGCGGCATGTGGGATCTTCCTGGACCGGGGCACGAACCCGTGTCCCCTGTATTGGCAGGCAGACTCTCAACCACTGCGCCACCAGGGAAGCCCTCTCCCATTCTTTAATGAAGGACCATTGCCCCCTTTAAACCATGATTATCTATATACATACATTAAATTAAATACATGCGTTTAAGGTGCTATATTAAATGGAATGACTTATCAAAATGAGTCCAAGTAAAAACATGTTTTTTTCTAAATCATTCTCTCCCTCCTCTTTTCAAATATATTTTCATATTAATAATGTGATGATAGTATAGAATGGGAATGTGCTTCCTGGGTGACAGCCATATTAAAACAACAGCATGGGGCTTCCCTGGTGGCGCAGTGGTTGAAAGTCCGCCTGCCGATGTAGGGGACACGGGTTCATGCCCCGGTCCGGGAAGATCCCACATGCTGCAGAGCGGCTGGGCCCGTGAGCCATGGCCGCTGAGCCTGCGCATCCGGAGCCTGTGCTCCGCAACGGGAGAGACCACAACAGTGAGAGGCCTGTGTACCACCAAAAAAATAAAAATAAAAAAAACACAACAGCATGACATTTGGCTATTTTGCTCCTGCTTAAAATTCACAGGGCTAGGAATGTAAATTCTTACTATTGTTATTCTTAATATTTTAAGTCATTTTATATATTGAGGTCTTGAAATTTTCATAGTCATACCGCCTAACAGTAATGGTATAGTGTCTGTGCTGAGCTCCATATGACAGCATTTAGTTTAATTCTTATTCCCTCTGCGTTATATTTCCAACGTGGACTTTCAGAGAATAAACAGATAATAATGTGAAATAAATGAGGCTTTACTACTTTAAACACAATAGTCAGTTTTGCAAGTTAGAAAAAAATTAGAACTTTCCATTCTGTTAGAATTCTCACATAAAACTGTATACATTTTCTAGTAACAGGAGGAATTGTACACTTAATTAACTCCATTGCATATTACAATTCAGGGCAATTTCAAGAATTAGTCTGGAACTAGGGGTTTCAGGTAAAGCAGTTAGAAGAACACAAGACAAAAAAAACCCTGTTTTCTAATTAAATCATTATGGTGGTTTCTGTAATGGTGAATTAAAATAAATTATATGCAACACCTCCAAATTCATGATGCTTTCCATATGGGCTCGGTGGATTATTTACAAAAGTGTCTTGAGAACAGAGTTTTCATTTTGCAAATAGTCCAAAATGCTTAGGAAGAAAAGATGGCATTCTCCCAAGTTTTATAAATTTGAACGTTTCACTTTGCCAGTGTAAAGTCTTAAGGTCCCAAGGGTACTGAAAAATTATGTCCTAATGGCTCTATTTATTACGTGGAAAATGCTTTCGTCATTTTTCACAAATCAAGATAGACTATAGAATCTTGATTTTTTCGACTGTTTAAACTTGCTTGCTTAAAAAAAAAACAAATTCAGTGAAGCAACTGGTTTTTGGCAGAGGATTAACTAGTTCATTTTAATAAACTTGTGTAAATGTATTCCTACATTTTTTTTCCTCTCGAGTATAATATTTGTAGGCAGGCAAGAATCAACTTATAATAGTTTCCATAAGTGTACCTTATTGAGATGTGAATGGGATTTTGACAGACTATGATCGTTTTAAAAGTTTAAAACATGTTTAAAACTTTGTTTTTTAAAACTTCACTAAATAGTTTTGACATGATTAACATTCTACTACTTCCATGGAGACACATTAGTTTAGTTCTCCCTAGGGGGCACAAAAACAGTTCAACATTTAAATGCTGAAAAACGCTGGAAGAAAATAATGAGCTATTTCATGTCTCTTCATCTCCCTCCTAGCCTAGACAAGCTCAAACTCCCCAGGACCATATGTGTTTAATTTTAGAAATGCATTGGGAAATCCAGTTTCCAAGAAAGTGAATAAAAAAGAAATGGAAAGAATGAGATTACTTGTAACTTATGACTCCATTATAATATATCTCAGCCAAAAATATTTTCAGAAGCACAATCACCAAATGGTAATAGCCATTGCTATTATCATATTATCACACAAATTTAATGCATTATGAATCCCAAAGGAGTTTCTTTTTTATGTGGTGTATTTCCATGGAAACTTCACAATTTTAAACGGGTTATTCCTAAGAATAACAATAAACGGAAGTTACATTTTTGTTAGCCATTTCACATGAAGAAAAAAGTAGCTTGATTATTTCTCAGTGGTCACACTAAACTGCAAATGCTTGTGACTCGTACGTATTATTTCTTCTATTCAGAGCACGCTAATGATTTGAATGTACACTTTTCAACATGCCACAAAGACCCTTCCGAGAGTTACCTTAGCAATATTCTAAGAGCTCTTTTCTCTATAAAAATAGTCAGGAATTTACATTTAGATCCATATTTTATCTAAAAGTATTTTCATGACATTTTCAGGTTCAAAATGGCACTGAAGTCAGAGAAAAGAGATTTGATATGCTACTTTTTTGTAGCCCAAGTAATAAATGTTGATGTTTTAACCAATTAATTTAGTAGTTTAACTTTAAGGCTTTTTAAAATCTTAAAACTTTGGACATTTGTTCAAGTTGTGACTCATCCAATTTTCCCCCCATTTTGTAGTATTTATAAATTTAAGGGTAAAACGATTTTGTTAGAAAGTCACTAAGTCACTAGCACCACCTAGTGACTTAGTGTATTTGGAATTATTTTGAAATACTGTTTTCCTACAAGTATTTTTTGAAAATTTTATTTATTTATTTATTTACTTATTTATTTATGGCTGTGTTGGGTCATCGTTTCTGTGCGTGGGCTTTCTCTAGTTGCGGCGAGCGGGGGCCACTCTTCATCGCGGTGCGTGGGCCTCTCACTGTCGCGGCCTCTCGTTGTGGAGCACAAGCTCCAGACGCGCAGGCTCAGTAGTTGTGGCTCACGGGCCTAGTTGCTCCGCGGCATGTGGGATCTTCCCAGATCAGGGCTCGAACCCGTGTCCCCCGCATTGGCAGGCAGATTCTCAACCACTGCGCCACCAGGGAAGCCCTCTACAAGTATTTTTAAGAAAAACCCAGTTGTACAATGATTGCAAGAGATTTGGAATTTTAAATGATTGGAAGAGATTTGGAGTTTTTACTAAACATCATAGAAAAATTTAAATAAAAAGTGGAACTTAAGGGTGAGAGTCTGGGTGGGTCAAAAACTATAAGAAAACATTTATTGGGACATAAATAAATCACTAATAAAAATATAATTATCTCCAGGGATCCAAAGGGAAAGAAAAAATCATATTATCTAGAACCATGTGAATGAATGTAATTTTCTGAAATGGTTTTGAGATTCTGGGATTTCATGGGCCAGTAAAATCCATGCCCCTCCCCCCAAATTATAGTGACCAACAAAAGGTTGCCAGCTTTTAATTTTGCTTATTAAGATAATTACAATTATAATTCACTTTTATTGTCATTTCACATGCATAAAAATGACACAATTTTAGAATAAAAGACAGCCTATTAAATAATGTAATATGATTAGCATTATGAAAAACTCAATATATTGTCCTTATTTTTCTCATTTTGCTGGACTGGCACTGGTCAAATAACAAACTGTTTTTGGGAGGAACCATTACACAGTATCCCAGACAAAAATAAAATAATAAAATTACAAGAAGAAAGGGTTAGGCTATGGTATTTTAAAGGCATTGTAAGGCAGTTTTCACCCTGTGGGGTTGGGGCGGTGTGATTAGTTGTCTTTCACGACATTTTCCCCCTGTCACTTAGCTAGCTTGGCATCAAATGAGATCCAGAGTTCCATAAAGAAAATAAATAGAAAGCCATCAACAAAGCGAAAACATAACCTACTGAATGGGAGAAAACTTTTGCAAATTGTATACCTGATAAGGGGTTAATCTCCAAAAAATATAAATAATTCATACAACTCAATGGCAAAAAAACAAACAATCTGATTAAAAAATGGGCAGAGGATCTAAATAGACATTTTTTCCAAAAAAGACATACAGATGGTCAACAGGTACATGAAAAGATACTCAACATCACTAATCATCAGGGAAATGCAAATCAAAACCACAATGAGATATTACCTCACACTTGTTAAGGTGGCTGTTATCAAACAGACGTTAAATAACAAGTGTTGACAAGGATGTGGAACCCTCGTGCACTGTTGGTGGGAATGTAAATTGGTGCAGCCACTATGGAAAACAGTATGAATGTTTGAACTACCATTGATCCAGCAATTCCACTTCTAGGTATTTATCCAAAGGAAATGAAAACACTAATTTGAAGAGATATATTTATCCCCATGTTCATTGCAGCATTATTTACAATAGCCAAGATATGAAAACAATGTGTGTCCATCAACGAATGAATGGATAAAGAAAATGTGAGATATACATATTATCCCCCCCCCCCAAAAAAAGAGAATGAAATCTTACTATTTGTGACAACATAGATGGATCTTGAGGGCATTGTGCTAAGTGAAATAACTCAGACAGGAAAAGACAAATACTTTGGGATCTCACATGTGGAATCTAAAACAAAAACAGAAAAGCAAAAAAAAAAAAAAAAAACAGCTTGTAGATACAGAAAACATATTGGTGATTGTCAGAAGTAGGGGGTGGGGTTAGCCAAATGAGTGAAGGGAGTCAAAAGGTACGAATTTCCTGTTATAAAATAAATAAGTCATGGGGATGTAGTGTACAACATGGTGACTGTAGTTAATAATACTGTATTGCACATTTGAAAGTTGCTAAGGGAATAGATCTTAAAAGTTCTCATCATGAGAAAACAATTTGGAACTATGTATGGTGACTGATGTTAACTAGATTTGTTGTGGTGATCATTTCACAATGTATACTAATATTGAATCATAATGTTGTGTACCTAAAACTAATATAATGTTGTATACAAATTACACCTCAATTAAACAAGAGTGAAAGTATATTAATAAAGTGATTTATTGGAAAAATATTGAGTGTTCTAGCAGCAGTTAAAATATATATTCAATGATATAAAAAGGTTCTGAACTAAACAAGTTCTTTGCTTTTTATTGACACAAATAAAATTTCTGTCAAAGGAAATGAGCATTTGCATGTGGTTCAATTGTGTGCCCTAACTGCATTTTCACTAAATCTGTTGCCATCACAGGTGTCATATTTTGATCAGGTTGTCTTATGTTATAAATTAAACCTGTGGTTCTTTTTAGTGGCCTAGAAAAATTCCATAGTATTCCAAAATATGATGTAGTGTTACATAGAGTTCTGATGAGACTCAAAGACTCGTTTAGTTCATCCATCTGCCTCTTGGCTACCTTGAAAAAGGATAGAATGCTCCCTGACTAGGAGATGAGATTTAAAAGAATAAATGGGAGAGGAGATAAAAACATGTTTCTTTTCCCCTGTGAGCCAAGCAGTAAAAGGAGTTTGGGATTTTTTTTTCTTTTTTGGCCAATAAAGACTTCTAATTAGCAAAACGTGTAAGAACTTGATTAGAGGATTGCTCATCTTAAATGAGTGTGAGATAAGTAAAATTGTGGTTAAAGAAAATGATAGTGGGGCCATGTTATAGTTAAGCTGCTTGGTGTGACTTGAAAAATACTGACAAAATGTTTCTCATCCCTTAACTCTCTCCCTTCCTAGTGACTTCTTGGGGTACCTAAAATTCAACCATTAGTAAATCATTCCTCTTAATTAATTAAAATGTCCAGAGAATCCTCTTTTCAAATACTCGTTTTATATACTGCTCCTGAGTATCTGGTAACACGAAATAGTTTTGCCAGTTGTGAAGATATGACGTTCTAAATAGTAGGTTCTAATGCAGCATGTGGAGTTGGGGGACTTGAAAAGGAGGAAACAACCAGAAAATGAGACGAGGAAGAAATAAAATTACATTTATGACTACTTTACAGTTTTGTCTAGGGATAGCTCTTGGTACTAGGTAAACTTATTAATAAATTATTTAAATTAGACAGAATGCTTGGGGCAGTGATTGGAAAAAACTAATTTTGTCTTCACATTGTTTTATATTGTGTCAGGTCTTTGCTAATCTATTTGACGTGAAATTTGCTGATTAGAAGAAAAGCTTTTCTAGTTTATGTAAGTTAAGAGTGATTTGAAAAGGAGGCTATTTAACATTATTGAAAATACTTTGCAACTGGCAGAGAAATCACTGCTTGGCTTTCAAAGTGCTTAGTAGACAATTTTGGATCCAAGCCATGCATTACCTTTTCAGAGAATGCTTCAGGGCAGAACCAGGATCCATAGGGTTGGAAATAGCAAATAGCTTTCATTGGGAAATCCAGAAAGGCATCTGTCAGATGTGACTAGTGCTACAAGACACAAAATGTCAACTTTCATTCCAGCTGAGATAACCTTCTCACCAGTGACTTTTAGAATACCACGTGGCTCTTAAGCAGCAGGCATTCATTTGAGTCTTTGGTGGCAAAAGAGGTCTTTCTTTCACATTTCCCTACTAACCTTCTCCTGCCACTCTTCACGATCTTTAAGTTTCCGAGGAGAGGTGATTTAAGAGGGGTAACTTTAAAGCAGTGATTCCTAAACATCTGACTGTTTCAGAGTCATCCGGGGAGTTTGTTTACCATTTTAAAACCATTTTAAGTGCATAGTTTAGTAGCATTAAATACATTCACATTGTTGTGAAAGCATCACCACAATTCATTTCCAGAGCTTTTCTCATCTCCCTAGACTGGAAATTCTGTACCCGTTAAACAATAACTCCACATTTCCTTCTCCTCCCAGCCCCTGGAAACCACCATTTTACTCTCTTTCTCTAAATTTGACTACTCTAAGTACCTCATGTAAGTGAAATCATACTTTGTTTGTCCTTATGTAACTGGTTTATTTCATTTAGCATAATGTCTTTAAGATTCATCCATGATGTAGCATATGTCAGAATTCCCTACCTTCTCAAGGCTGAATAATATTCCCTTATATGTATATACAACATTTTGTTTATCCATGCAGCCATTAGTTGACATTTGCAGCTGTGCCTGCTTCTTCCTGTGGCTTTTCCTATCCTGAGATTTGAGTTAGGTTACACAGAGGCCAATCTCTCAGGCAGCCCACAGACAGGTTACAAAGTTTCAAAAGTTGGTCAACTCTGTATTCTCCAGTTCTGGGAAAGGGATTTGGAACCATCTCCAGGGAGGGAGTGGACAAGCACAAGTAAAAATGTTACAAAATTTCTCACCAATTTGAATGTGGCTTTTTCTTGATTGGACATTCACTTGGTTACTGTAAATCTTTGAATGATTTTTTAGAGCTCCTATAAAGTTATTTTAGTCAGTATCTAGTTGTGTTTTTAAAAAATATTTCTATAGGAGAATGAGGGCCTGGAACTGCCTAGTCTCACATCTTGCTTATGTCACTCTAAACTCTAACCCAGGTAGTTTTTTTTAAGATGAGTATTCTGATTAAGAAGGACTGGGGTAAGACCTGGAAATATACATTTTAACAATTTCCTGCAGTTTCTGGTATATAGCCAGATTAGGACTCCTCTGTCTTGGAGTACAGACATTTATTAGAACAGTAGAGGCAGTACAAGGCCCAATGGCAGCCCTTGGCCTAACTGAGATTCATAGCCACAGGTCCCAATATGGGGACATTACGAAGAGGAGAGCATTTAAGCAAGTATGCACAGTATAATCCTTTTAAAAAATTAATTTTTAATGGAGTATAGTTGCTTTACAATGTTGTATTAGTTTCTTCTGTACAGCAAAGTGAATCAGTTATACATATACATATAGCCACTCTTTTTAATATCTCCTTCCCATTTAGGTCACCACAGAGCACTAAGTAGAGTTCCATGTGCTATACAGTAGGTTCTCATGAGTTATCTATTTTATATATTACAGATGTAGGAAACAAATTTATGGTTACCAAGAGGGGAAGGAGGGTGGGATGAATTGGGAGATTGGGATTGACACAGTACACCCTTTTAAAATGTTCTCCCACAATTTGTGAGAGTCTCTTGGGTCTATATGCTCAATAGAAGAAACTGAACCTATGTATGATTCATAGGGCTATTTTGTGAAGACTATGTGTCAACTGAGTTGCTGCTCTGCCTCAGACTGATGTGTTGAAAAGCAGTTCTGAGAGGAAAAGCTTCTGTCTGGCAGTTTAAAACCAAACAAAAACACCCTAGTAAAGAACAAAATTCTAGCTGGAGGAGCTCTGGAGCAGTTGTGGTGATGTTAACCCTCTTAAAATACATTGGTCAGCCTTTGCTGTGCAAAAGTTTTGAAGTTTCATTAGGTCCCATTTGTTTATTTTTGTTTCTATTTGCATTTCTCTAGGAGGTGGGTCAAAAAGGATCTTGCTGTGATTTATGTCATAGAGTGTTCTGCCTATGTTTTCCTCTAAGAATTTGGTAGTTTCTGCCATTACATTTAGGTCTTTAATCCATTTTGAGCTTATTTTTGTGTATGGTGTTAGGGAGTGATCTAATCTCATGCTTTTACATGTACCTGTCCAGTTTTCCCAGCACCACTTATTGAAGAGGCTGTCCATTCTCCACTGTACATTCCTGCCTCCTTTACCAAAGATAAGGTGACCATATGTGCGAGGGTTTATCTCTGGGCTTTCTATCCTGTTCCATTGATCTATCTGTCTGTTTTTGTGGCAGTACCATACTGTGTTGATTACTGTAGCTTTGTAGTATAGTCTGAAGTCAGGGAGCCTGATTCCTCCAGCTCCATTTTTCATTCTCAAGATTGCTTTGGCTATTAGAGGTCTTTTGTGTTTCCATACAAATTGTGAAATTTTTTGTTCTAGTTCTGTGAAAAATGCCAGTGGTAGTTTGATAGGGATTGCATTGAATCTGTAGATTGCTTTGGGTAGTAGAGTCATTTTCAAAATGTTGAGTCTTCCAATCCAAGAACACGGTATATCTCTCCATCTATTTGTATCATCTTTAATTTCTTTCATCAGTGTCTTATAATTTTCTGCATACAGGTCTTTTGTCTCCTTAGGTAGGTTTATTCCTAGATATTTTATTCTTTTTGTTGCAGTGGTAAATGGGAGTGTTTTCTTAATTTCACTTTCAGATTGTTCATCATTAGTGTATAAGAATGCCAGAGATTTCTGTGCATTAATTTTGCATCCTGCTACTTTACCAAATTCATTGATTAGCTCTAGTAGTTTTCTGGTAACATCTTTAGGATTCTCTATGTATAGTATCATGTCATCTGCAAACAGTGACAGCTTTACTTCTTCTTTTCCTATTTGGATGCCTTTTATGTGTTTTTCTTCTCTGATTGCTGTGGCTAGAACTTCCAAAACTATGTTGAATAATAGTGGTGAGAGTGGGCAACCTTGTCTTTTTCCTGATCTTATTGGAAATGGTTTCAGTTTTTCACCATTGAGGATGAAAAGCTTTTGCACAGCAAAGGAAACCATAAACAAGACCAAAAGACAACCCTCAGAATGGGAGAAAATATTTTCAAATGAAGCAACTGACAAAGGACTAATCTCCAAAATTTACAAGCAGCTCATGCAGTTCAATAACAAAAACCAAAAACCCAATCCAAAAATGGGCAGAAGACATAAATAGACATTTCTCCAAAGAAGATATACAGATTGCCAACAAACACATGAAAGAATACTCAACATCATTAATCATTAGAGAAATGCAAATCAAAACTACAATGAGATATCATCTCACACTGGTCAGAATGGCCATCATCAAAAAATCTAGAAACAATAAATGCTGGAGAGAGTGTGGAGAAAAGGAACACTCTTGCACTGTTGGTGGGAATGTGAATTGGTACAGCCACTATGGAGAACAGTATGGAGGTTCCTTAAAAAACTACAAATAGAACTACCATATGACCCAGCAATCCCACTACTGGGCATATACCCTGAGAAAACCATAATTCAAAAAGAGTCATGTACCAAAATGTTCATTGCAGCTCTATTTACA
The DNA here is from genome assembly GCF_949987515.2 of Delphinus delphis. Lineage (NCBI taxonomy): Eukaryota > Metazoa > Chordata > Mammalia > Artiodactyla > Delphinidae > Delphinus > Delphinus delphis. Next base: position 55,410,732 of record NC_082704.1, on the reverse strand, counting down.
ATAACCAGGACATGGAAGCAACCTAAGTGCCCATCAACAGATGAATGGATAAAGAAGATGTGGCACATATATACAATGGAATATTACTCACAATAAAAATAAACGAAATTGAGTTATTTGTAGTGAGATGGATGGACCTAGAGTCTATCACACAGAGTGAAGTAAGTCAGAAAGAGAAAAATAAATACCGTATGCTAACACATATATATGGAAACTAAGAAAGAAAAAAAAAAGGTCATGAAGAACCTAGGGGTAAGACAGGAATAAAGACACAGACCTACTAGAGCATGGACTTGAGGATATGTGGAGGGGGAAGGGTAAGATGTGACAAAGTGAGAGAGTGGTATGGACATATATACACTACCAAACGTAAAATAGATAGCTCGTGGGAAGCAGCCGCATAGCACAGGGAGATCAGCTAGGTGGTTTGTGACTACCTAGAGGGGTGGGATAGGGAGGGTTGGAGGGAGGGAGACTCAAGAGGGAAGAGAGATGGGAACATATGTATATGTATAACTGGTTCACTTTGTTATAAAGCAGCAACTAACACACCATTGTAAGGCAATTATACTCCAATAAAGATGTTAAAAAAAAATTGGTCAGGAGAAACACAATTGGTAGAGGAGGTGGCAGCTGCCCCAGAAGTCTGGAGAATAAGGGAATGGCAGTCCTAGTAGCATGCAGTGCACCAACAATTGTTGGTCATACGTCAGGCAGAAACAATGGCCTTGGCTAAGCCAGCCCTTTTTTTCAGATGTGTTAAAACATATCTTAATCTTTGCAGTTGCATAAGGGTGAGTGACTTCTGTGAAGGAATGTGTATTGGGATGAAACTCCTTTTATGCAGAACAGGGTTGATAGGCACTGCGTCCTTCCAGTGAGGCCTGGATTTTTGTTACAAGAACAGGTAGGTAAAGAACTGTATTTTAAAAGCAGGGAATATTTCCTGAGACAAAGGTGACAATGTTAAACATTATGAATGGGAACAACTCCTAACAAACATCCTCAAGATTAGCTTCGGTATTATTAGCTGATTACTCTCGTGTGTGTGTGTGTGTGTGTGTGTGTGTGTGTGTGTGTGTGTGTGTGTGTGTGTAAAGATTATTCAGAATCTTTTCAGTGCTAAATATGCATCTAATTTGTTCTCTGGTTAGCAGCTGTGCATGTCATGTGCAAGGCCTCTTGTTGGTTGGTGACTTTGTTTGCCCTGCTCACTGAACAAAGTGATGGAAATGGAAATTGTTTACTATGGTAACCCTAATTCTATTAGGGTTAAGTTATTTGCATGAGAAGTATAAGACTGGAACATCTCATGAAGTACCAGTGGTGTCTCTTTCTCTGGAGAGTTTTTTAAAGAAAGAAGAAATAATTGCTTTAGCTTTGTGGGATAATTCTGCTATAATCCTGGCTAGAGATAGAAAGGTGAACTAGACGCCCTCTCAAAGCTCTTTTAAACTTTAAAGGCTTTCATTTGATGTGCTTGGCACAATTGCTCATATAGTCAATCGCATGGCTCTACATAAATTGGAAATCTGTCTTTACTCCTCTGCAAGTACTGACCATTTTGCTCACCACAGAGTATTTTAGACCTTGAGAGAGGTCAGGATTAACCTCCCCAAGCTACCATGTTGTGTGCAGTTCCGGCTTTAGCAACACTTGTTATGTATCTGGATCTGTGAGCAAGGTTTCTCTGCCATTTCCAACATTTGTGCAGAGATTTGCTAAAGCAATAACATATCATGAGGTAGGGGCCCCCTTTGGCAGAAAGTCAAAAGTTATTTTATTACAATTTATTTTTAATTTTTAATTGATGTATACTTCATTTAAAATACTATATTAGTTTCAGGTGTACATCATAGTGATTCAGTATTTTTATAGATTATACTACATTGTAAATTATTAGGAGATAATGGCTATAATTCCCTATGCTGTACAATATAAACTTGTTGCTTATCTATTTTATAGATAGCAGTTTGTATCTCTTAATCCCATACCGCTAATTTGTCCCTCCTCCCTCCCCTCTCCCCTTTGGTAACCAGAAGTTTGTTCTCTATATTTGTGAGTATGTTTCTGTTTTGCATATGTATGTATATTCATTTGTATTATTTTTTAGGTTACACATATAAGGGATATAACACAGTATTTGTCTTTTTCTGTCTGACTTATTTCACTAAGCATAATATTCTCCAGGTCCATCCACATTGTGCAAATGGCAATATTTCATTCTTATTTATCGCTGAGTAATATTCCATTGTGTATATACATATATATATATATATATATATATATATATACCACATCTTTTCTTTTAATTTAACATCTTTATTGGAGTATAATTGCTTTACAATGTTGTGTTAGTTTCTGCTGTATAACAAAGTGAATCAGCTATATGGATGACTGTATTAAGAAGATGTGGCATGCAGCTGCTTCCCAACTAACAGCTGCATATCACATTTCTTTTTTTTCTTTTTTTTTTTTTTTTTTTTCCGGTATGCAGGCCTCTCACTACTGTGGCCTCTCCCATTGAGGAGTGCAGGCTCCGGACGTGCAGGCTCAGCGGCCATGGCTTACGGGCCCAGTTGCTCCACGGCATGTGGGATCCTCCCAGACTGGGGCATGAACCCGTGTCCCCTGCATCAGCAGGCGGACTCTTAACCACTGCGCCACCAGGGGAGCCCCCACATTTCTTAATACAGTCATCCACTGATGGGCACTTGGGTTGCTTTCATGTCTTGGCTATTGGATATAGTGAACATTATACTATGAACATTGCTATGTTCATAATACATGAACATTGGGGTGCATGTATCTTTTTGAATTAGTGTTTTAATTTTTTTCCAGATATATACCCAGGAGTGGACTTGCTGGATCATATGGTAATTCAATTTTTATATTTTTTTGAGGAATCTCCATACTGTTCTCCATAGTGGCTGGAAATTTACATTTCTACCAACAGTGTACAAGGGTTCTCTTTTCTCCACATCTTCTTCATATTTGTTATATGTAGACTTTTGATGATAGGCACTCTGAGAGGTGTAAGGTGATATCTCATTGTGGTTTTGATTTGCATTTCTCTAATCATTAGAGATGTTGAGTGCCTTTTTGTGTGCCTGTTAGCCATCTGCATGTCTTCTTTGGAAAAAAAGTCTATTCAGGTCTTCTGCCATTTTTTTGATTGGGTTGTTGTTTTTTATGATATTCAGTTGTATGAGCTCTTTGTATATTTTGGATATTAACCCCTTATTGGTCACATCTTTTGCAAATATTTTCTCCCATTCAGTAGGTTGTCTTTTCGCTTTGTTGATGGTTTCCTTTGCTGTGCAAATGTATTTAACTGTTCATACTATTCTCTTTTGATTTTTTGTGTCTCTGTGGAATTGTTATTTCTCTTCTTTCATCTCTTATTTTGTTTATTTGGGTCCTCTCTTCCTTTTGGTGAGCCCAGCTAAATTTTATTAATTTTGTTTATCTTTTCAAAAAACCAGCCCTTATCTTCATTGATCATTTCTATTGTTTATTATTACTATTTTATTTATTTACTCTCTGATCTTTATTATTTCCTTCTTTCTGTTGATTTCAGGTTTTGTTTGTTTTTCTAATTATTTTAATTGTTAGGGTAGGTTGTTCATTTGAGATTTTTCTGGTTTCTTGAGGAAGGTCTGTATCACTATAAACTTCCCTCTTAGAACTGTTTTTCTTCATCCCATAGATTTTGGGAAATTGCGTTTCCATTTTTATTTGTTTTGAGGTATTTTCTAGGTTCCTCTTTGATCTCATCATTGATCCATTGGCTTTTTAGTGGCATGTTGTTTCATTTCCACATGTTTGTTCATTTCCCAGTTTTCTTTCTGTAGTTGATTTCTAGTTTTATGAAGTTGTAGAGATAGAAATCTGGAGATAGAATAGCTAGAGCCTGTGCAGGGTGTGAAGTGAGACTTCCTCTCTGCTCAGTCACTGTCACAGCCCTGTCAGGGACAGGTTCTCATCCCAAGTTGCTGGAGTGGAAGCCCTGCGGGTGAGGCTTGAACTGGCTCTGTTCCCTTTAAGTGTGTGTTTTTCCTTTCCCCCACCATGCACTGGACCTTTGCCCCAAAAAGTAGACTGCTGAAGCAAGCGGGGCTTGTGTGCCTACAGAGGTCAGATGCTCTGCCTGTGTTTGCATCTACGGCTCCACTTAGACAGCCCACAATTGCATATCTTCCCAGTCATGGCTGCCCCAGATCTAGTGCCACACTGTGATGTGGAATTTGCAGGGCTGGGGTATTTGCTGGGCTCGGGCTAAGGAGTGCAGTGAAGCAGTCATGGGAAACTTGGCAGCAGCTAGGGCAGACCTCTCCGCCCTGCCTGGGAGCAAGCCAGCACCCGTGCACTCCTCGCACGTGAAGTCCAGGCTTCTTTAGCCTTTTTATTTTTCCTAGCAGTTTTTCAAGCCAATAAGGGGGTTTGTGTCCTCCATGTAGGATCTCAGAAGTGGAAGAGCCAGTCTGTGGCTTGACCTGCTCACTTCCCAGGGCAAGAGTCTACCCATGTGATCTCCCTTTTCCTCTTAGTCCCCTCCCAGCAGCAGAGACCCTGACCCGATTGTTTCTTCCCATCCTACCCAATTACGTGCGTAGTTTTCTTACAGCCTCGGTTTTATAGGAGTCCTTCTGATAGTTTCCAGTTAGTTTTCCATAAAAGTTTTTCCACATGTAGCTGTATTTTTGGTGTGTCTTTTGGAGGGAGGTGAACTCCACATCCTCTTACTCCATCATCTTGATTTCCGAATCCAAAAGTCACTTTTTAAACTATAAGAACTGAAACCTTTTCAACACCATCACCCACCTCCACCTCTTCCCACACCTAAACCAGTGTATCTTTGATTGTTAGGTGTTTGTGTTGGTTTAGCCAATGGTTACAAACAAAGCCTGGGCTGAACAGAGGAGGAAACAGGCTTTGAACAAACAGTACTTTAGTAGAGCAAAAGCTGTGGTAAGTTAAACCCACCTTAAGCCACTGTAGAACAACTAAGGAGCCCAAGGAGGAATGGGATTGGGGGAGAGCATGGAATTAGAGTATCCCTATATATGTAGTGCGGGGTAGGTATGGCTTTCTACAATCAGATAAATGAGCAAATAAATGAATGAATGAATAAGAAGTTTCAAAAGGTTCTTGACACTTATGATAATGCTTTTTCATCAATATACAACACTACTGAATACAGTAGCTCCTTGCTTCACTCGTTTGCCTTACACAAAACAACAGGAGCAGACAAGAGCTCTTGCCTTACAAATCTCTCAGATGACGAGATGTAATTGTTGGTATAATTGAGGGGGATTATTCTGAACTAATCATTTTTCTTTGGCAAAGTTGATGGCAAAATTCAAAATAGTTTTCTAAAGTTTGAAATGAAGTCACAGTGCTACTTAATTTCTATTGGGGATCCCACCCTGTAGAGGAGCAACACCTAGTGTTGGAATTTAACTATTGTCCTTATTCACTTTATATATTTTTAGCTATCTTCTTCTTCTTTACAATTTCTTGAAGATATGCTGTTGCATTCACTTTAGTGGGGGGAAGAAGAGAATGGATTTGGAAGCACTTTGAGCTCTCAGGAAATGTGCTTAATAAGAATGAAGCATTATTGTATTTTTCATTACCTTATTTTTATATGTTAGAGCATTTTGCTTGTGAATTGAATAAGCCGTGGAGGAAGACAGTTATCATTTAAGTATAGATCTCCTTCATATTTTTGATGTTATCAGAATTTATTTTATTTTTATTTTGGGATTTTTCCCCAACTTCATTGAGGAATAATTGACAAATATAATTTTACATGTTTAAAATGTGCAAGATGTTTTGATATACATATATATTGCAGAATGATTACCAAGATCAAGATTATTAACACATTCATCACCTCACATAGTTAACTTTTTCCTTTTTTTGGTGAGTACACTTAAGATCTACTTTCAGCAACTTTCAAGTATATGATACTGTACTATTATCTATAGACATCATGCTGTACGTTACCTCCTCAGAACTTATTCTTCCTATAACTGAAAGTTTTTACCCTTTAACTTACATGTCTCCATGTTCCCCCCTCCGCAGTCTCAGCAACCACTATTACATTCTCAGTTTCTTTCTTTTTTGAAAATTAATTAATTTATTTATTTTTGGCTGCATTAGGTCTTCGTTGCAGCACGCGGGCTTTCTCTAGTTGTGGCGAGTGGAGGCTACTCTTCGTTGTGGTGTGTAGGCTTCTCATTGTGGTGGCTTCTCTTGTTGGGGAGCATGGGCTCTAGGTGTGCAGGCTTCAGTAGTTGTGGCACATGGGCTTAGTTGCTCCGTGGCATGTGGGATCTTCCCAGACCAGGGGTCAAACGCGTGTCCCCTGCATTGGCAGACAGATTCTTAACGACTGCACCACCAGGGAAGTCCCTATTCTCTGGTTCTATGAAATCAACTTTGTGCCCAGATTCCACATATAGGTGACAGCACACTGTGTTTGTCTTTCTGTGTCTGCTTATTTCACTTAGCATAATGTCCTCCAGGTTCATCCATGTTGCTGCATATGGCAGGATTTCCGTCTTTTTATGGCTACACAGTATTTCATTATAGTTGTATATATATATATATATATATATGTATATATATATATATACATATATATATACATATATATATATATATATACATATATATATATATATATATATATATATATACACATCACACTTTCTTTCGCCATTCAACAGTTGATGGCCATTTAGATGTTTCTGTATCTTGGCTACTGTGAATATTGCTGCAATGAACATTGGAATACAGATATCTCTTTGAGATACTGATTTCATTTCCTTTGGATATATATCCAGAAGTGGGATTGCTGGATCATATGGTCATTCTATTTTTAATTTTTTAGGGACATTCATATTATTTTCCATAATGGCTATACCAATTTACGTTCTCACCAACAGTATATAAGGGTTCTCTTTTCTCCACATTGTCACTAACATTTTTTATCTCTCTTGTCTTTTGTTTTTGTTTTGGCCATGCCATGTGGCTTGCAGGATCTCAGTTCCCTGACCAGATTGAACCTGGGCCCTCCGCAGTGAAAGTGCCGAATTGTAACCACTAGACCACCAGGGAACTCCCTCTCTTGTCTTTTGATAATAACTATTTGAAAAGGTATGCAATGATATCTCAGTATGGTTTTGGTTTAGAGTTTCTAATGATTAGTGATGTTGAGTACCTTCTTATGTACCTATTGACCACTAGTGTGTCTTCAGAAAAATATCTATTCAGGTCCTTGCCCATTTTTAATTAGATTATTTGCTTTTTTTTTGCTATTGAGTTGTATGATTTCTTTATATATTTCTGATATTAACCACTTATTAGACACAGAGTTTGCAAATATTTTCTCTCATTTTGTAGGTTATATTTTCTATTTATTGATTGTTTCCTTTGCTGTGCAGAAGCTCTTTAGTTTGATTTAGTCCCACTTGTTTATTTTAGTTTTTGTTGCCCATGTTTTTGGAGTTTTATTCAAGAAATCCTTGCCAAGACCAATATGAAAGAGCTTCTTCTCTATGTTTTCTTCTATGAGTTTTATGGTTTCAGGTCTTACAGTTAATTCTTTAATGCATTTTGAGTTGATTTTTGTGAGTGGTGTAAGATAGGAGTCCAGTTGCATTCTTTTGTATGTGAATATCCAATTTTCCCAACAACATTTATTGAAGAGATTATCCTTTCCCCATTGCATGTTCTTGGTGCCTTTGTCAAAAATTAACTGACCATATATGCATTGGTTTGTTTCTGGGCTCTATTCTTTTCCACTGGTCTGTGTGCTTGTCTTTTAGCCTATACCATTCTGTTTTGATTACTATAGCTTTGTAATATAGTTTGCAATCAGGAAGTGTGATACCTCCAGCTCTGTTCATCTTTCTCAAGATTGCTTTTGTTGTTTGAGATCTTTTGTGGTTCTATACAAATTTTAGGATAGTTTTTTTTTATTTCTGCGAAAATGCCACTGGAGTTTTGATAGGAATTGCTTTGAATTTGTAGATTGCTTTGGACAGTATGGACTTAAAAAATTAGTTTGTTCTATCAAAAACATAGACTATCTTTCCATTTATTTGTGTCTTTGTCAATTTCTTTCACCAATCTGTTAACAATTTTAGTGTGCAGGTCTTTCACCTTCTTGTCTAAATTTATTTCTAATTATTTTATTGTTTTTGATGTTATTGCAAATGGGATTGCTTTCTTAATTCTATTTGAGATAGTCCATTATTAGTGTATAGAAGTACACTTTTTTTTAACATCTTTATTGGAGTATAATTGCTTTACCATGGTGTGTTAGTTTCTGCTTTATAACAAAGTAAATCAGTTTGCCAACAAACACGTGAAAGAATGCTCAACACCATTAATCATTAGAGAAATACAAATCAAAACTACAATGAGATATCATCTCACACCAGTCAGAATGGCCATCATCAAAAAATCTAGAAACAATAAATCCTGGAGAGAGTGTGGAGAAAAGGAACACTCTTGCACTGTTGGTGGGAATGTAAATTGATAGAGCCACTATGGAGAACAGTATGGAGGTTCCTTAAAAAACTACAAATAGAACTACCATATGACCCAGCAATCCCACTATTGGGCATATACCCTGAGAAAACCATAATTCAAAAAGAGTCATGTACCAAAATGTTCATTGCAGCTCTATTTACAATAGCGAGGACATGGAAGCAACCTAAGTGCCCATCAACAGATGAATGGATAAAGAAGATGTGGCACATATAAACAATGGAATATTACTCAGCCATAAAAAGAAATGAAAATGAGTTATTTGTAGTGAGGTGGATGGACTTAGAGTCTATCATTCAGAGTGAAGTAAGTCAGAAAGAGAAAAACAAATACTGTAAGCACACTGGTTTTTGTATGTTGAATTTGTATCCAGCAACTTTTCTGATTCATTCATTATTTTGGTAGAGTCTCACAATTTTCTATACATAAGATCATGTCATCTGCACACATTTATTACTATTATGGAATTGTTGTCTGTGTCTACCTGTGGATCTGTTAATAATTGGTTGATATATTTGAGTTCTTCTATATTGGATGTGTAAAATTTTACATTGGTATATCCTCTTGATGAATTGACCCATTTATCATTATATGATGATCTCTTTGTCTCATGTTACAGCTTTGGAGGTAAAGTCTATTTTGTCTGATATAAGTATAGCCACCTCTGCTCTTCTTTGGTTTCCATTTTCATAGAATATCTTTTTCCAACCCTTTACTTTGAGTATGTGTGTGTCCTTAAAGCTTGTGTGAGTCTCTCCTAGGCAGCATATACTTGGGTCTTATTTTTCAGCCACTCTACATCATTTAACTGGAGAATTTAAACCACTTACATTTAGGGTAATTATTGACATTTTGTTAATTTCTCTCTTATTGTTTTGTAGTTCCTTTCTTCCTTTCTTCCTCTCTTGTTATCTTTCTTTTTGAATTGATGTGGGTTTGTTTTTTGTTTGTTTTTTGGTATGGTAGTGGTATTCTTTGATTATTTTCTCATTATCATTTAGGTATATATTATGTTTTTGCTTTGTGATTACCTTAAGGCTTTCATAATACATCTTATAATTTTAACAATCCTTGTAAAACAACCATTTAACTTAAATTGCATACAAAAGCTCTACACTTCTACTTGTTTTCCCTGATGTTTTATGTTATTGATGCCACAATTTACATCTTTTTATGTTGTGTAACCAATAACAAAATATTGGAGCTATAGTTATTTTTAATACTTTCGTCCTTAAATCTATATCATAGAGTTCCAAGTGATTTACACACCACCATTGCAGTATTGGATTATTTTGAATTTGACTATATGCTTACCTTTACCAGTGAATTTTACACTTTCATATGTTTCCATGTTATTAATAAGCATCCTTGTTTTTTTCAACTTAAATAACTCACTTTTACATTTCTTGTAAGACAGATCTAAGGATGATAATTTTCCTAAGCTTTTGTTTGTCTGGGGAAGTCTTTTCCCTTACTTCATTTCTGAGGGACAACTTTGCTTCATAAAGTATTCTTGGTTGGTAGTTTTTTTTTTTTTTTTTTTTTTTTCCTTTGAGCATTTTGAATATATCATTCCATTCTCTCCTGCTCTGCAAGGTTTCTGCTGAGAAATCTGCCTATAATCTTATTAGGACTGCCTTGTATGTGATAAGTCTTTTTTCTCTTGCTGCTTTCAGAATTCTGCCTTTGGTTTTTGAGTTTGATTATACTGTATCTTGTTAAAGATCTTTTTGAGTTGAATCTGTTTGGAGATCTTTGAGCTTCTTGTACCTGGATGGTATAAGATTTCTCCAGATTTGAGAGCTTTTCAGACATTATTTCCTTAAATAGGTTTTCTGTCCTTTTCTCTTCTCACTCTTCTCCTTCTGATACTCCCATAATGTGAGTTTCCTTTCAGTTGATAGTGTCCCATAATTCGTGCAGACTTGCTTCACTCTTATAGTTTAATTTATTTTCTCCTCTTATTGGATAATATCAAGAGATCTGTCTTCAAGTTTGCATATTCTTTCTTCTGCTTGGTTGACCCTACTATTGAAGCTCTCTATTTCATTTTCATTTCGTTCATTTTATTCTTCAGCCCCAGAATGTCTGTTTGGTTCATTTTTATGATTCCTATCACTTCATTGAACTTCTCATTTTATTTATGCATTGCTTTCCTGAGTTAATTGAATTGTCTATATTCTCTTGACTCTTGCTGAGCTTCTTTAAAATAATTATTTTGGATTATTTTTCAGTTAACTATCACATTTCCATTTCTTTGGGGTCAGTTTGGGAAATTATTATGTCTCTAGTGGTGTTAATGTTTTCTTGCTTTTTCATGTTTCTAATGGCTTTACATTGACGTCTGTACATTTGAGGGAGCAGTCACCTCTTCCAGCCTTTTCAAACTAGCTTCAGTGGGCAAAGATTTTCACCTGAAGGTGGCTGAAGGGCACTGACTGGGTTATGCACAGTCTCTAGTTCCTGGGGGAGCACAGTGGCTGGTCTCTGTGCATCTCCATCACCTGAGGTCAATGTTGGCAAAGACTGCAGAGATCCTGAAGGTGGCAGTGGTGGCTAAGGCTATTGGGGTCCTCAGAGGCAAAGACTGCTGGGGTTCTCTTGTTCTTTTTTTGGCTTATGGGAGGAAGTTCTAGTTGAGGAGTTCTCTCTTGGCACCAGATTTTGTGTGCTTGCACTCTGAGTGGCATCAGAACTGGGATCCTGGAATTAGGCACACATAGAAGTACCATAGCCCCTGTGTCCTGGGGCACAGGTGTACTTTCTATGGCAATGGTACTAGTTTTCTGAGGTGCAGGCATGTAGAGATGTCCCATAGAACTGGATCTCAGCTCTCTGGGTCTTGAAACTGTGACTTGGTCCTGGGGGATGGGGATGCAGCAGTGGCAGAGACTCTAGGATGACAGGGTGCAGCAGTGGCTTGGGTCCAGGGGACAAGGTGTAGTAGCATCACACCCTGGGGAAGGTGGGTCAAAGTCAGACTCTGGCCCCAGGGTGATAGTCGTAGAATAGCAGCAGCTTGGTTATGGTGGTGGCAGATCAAAGCTGTGACTTAGAATCCCAGGAGCAAGGCCCAGAGCTGCTATAGTGCATCCCAGTGATGGTAGGTCAAAGCCATGGTTTAGAATACATGGGTAAGTTGCAGAACAGCAGCAGCTGCGCCTGATGCTGGTCCATTAAAGCCACATGTTGGGAACACCCAGAGGATGGCATGCAAAGTGGCAGCAGTGTGGATGGGGCCACAGCCCTGACTTACTACCTGAAGTCAGGGTGCAGAGCAGCAGCAGTGCAACTCTGATTATGGTGGGTCAAAGCCACAACTTAGGACCTGGAGGCAGAGTACAGAGCAGCAGCAGCTCTTGTCCTATAGATTCAAGGCACTACAGTGCCCTGATCCTGGAAGGCTGGGCACAGCAGTGACTGGAACACTTGGGAGCAGGTCTCACTGCAACAACAGCTCCAGCCCCAAGGAGGAGACACAACAGTGGGGACTCTAGGCAGCTCCATCAACTCGGTTTAGTATTGGTGAAGATGTTTGGAGTCCTTAGTAGCATTTGCTTCAAACATCCATGGTGTGAGGCTTGTTGGGGTTCTCCTGCTCTTTTTTACCAATGGGTTGAAATCCTTCCAAGGTGGGGCCCTCCTGGCGCCAAACTTCTCTGGACTGCTGGCAGTGGTGACACAGGTAAAATGCTTCCTATGCTTTTCTATGTAGCCACCTTCAGGGTTTTTTTTTTTTTTTTTTTTTTTTTGTGGTATGTGGGCCTGTCACTGCTGCGGCCTCTCCCGTTGCAGAGCACAGGCTCCGGACACGCAGGCCCAGTGGCCATGGCTCACGGGCCCAGCCGCTCTGTGGCACGTGGGATCTTCCCGGACTGGGGCACGAACCTGTGTCCCCTGCATCGGCAGGCAGACTCTCAAACACTGCGCCACCAGGGAAGCCCCACCTTCAGTTTTTTAGCTCCTCAGAGTTTCTCCTGATTCTTCATCGTAGTCCAGAGTTTCTAGGGCTATTTTTGTCAGTTTTAATTTTATTTATTGTTCATGTAGTTTTTTTGTGTGAGAGACAAGTGTTGTGACTTCCTAGCCCTCCATCTTGCAGATGTCATCTCCCTATTTTTAAAATTTTGTTATATTTTAATTTTTTACCTTATTTTATTCTTTCTTATTTTATTTTATTTATCAAGTCACTTAACCTCTCTAAGGCACAATTCCTAACCTGGAAAATAAGAACAATTGTACTTACCCCAAAAGCATTACTTTAAAGATAAATCATGTAAATTAATACTATATCATGGAATTAAATTTTTTTTCTTATTTATATTTGGATATATTTAGAGACCTGACTATACAATTTGCAAACTGTTGTTTGTCCCTGTTAGGCAATTCTTCAAATATATTTGAATCAATTCTTTGCTTCTCTAACTGTACAGCAATATCCTCTGTATATGTTTCTTCAGCTGGAAAATGAGAATGATTTAGATTGCCTCACAGGGCACAGTGAGATAGGCACCTCAAATTTATCCCTACAGTTGTTAGAAATGAAGTCCAATGCTTCTTGCTCCCCCTCTGGTGCTCCCTCAGCATGGTAAGAAAGGAATAGAGTAAGGGCTCAATGCCTAATCCAGAAAATAAGAACAATTGCACGTACCTCAAAAGCATTATTTTGAGGATTGTATGAAATAAAGCTTGTAAAGTGCTTGATACATGCTTAATCAATGTTAGTTACCATTATTCAAAGACACCTCTCCATGCTGAAAAGCCCTTTCTTCTTCCTGAGATCAATGCCTCTCCTTTGCTTCAAAACTCTAGTCAAAACCTTTCGTCTAGAGACAATGAGAATAGTTCTCAAAGCAATTGGTACACCGACCTATCCTACTGAGCAAAGGAAGTGTCCATTTTTAAAAAATTCCATGTGTAAGGAAATGAGAGTAGAGAGAATTTGTCCATTTCTTGGACCAAGATGGTAGAGGTCTTCAGTGAATATTTTTCAACTGACCAACCAAATATATATATATATATATATATATATATATATATATATATATATATATATATATTTTTTTTTTTGCGGTACACGGGCCTCTCACTGTTGTGGCCTCTCGCATTGTGGAGCACAGGCTCTGGACGCGCAAGTTCAGCGGCCATGGCTCACGGGCCTAGCCGCTCCGCGGCATGTGGGATCTTCCTGGACCGGGGCATGAACCCCTGTCCCCTGCATCGGCAGGCGGACTCTCAACCACTGCGCCACCAGGGAAGCCCCCAAATATATTTTTTTAAAATGGGGAACGGAGCCAAGGGTTTGACAAATGTGGTCCTTTGTGGAAAAGATATGCAAATCCTATAGAAAAACATTAATCAATTTCTTAGTAAAACCTGGAGCCTGAAATGGGTAGTGGATTTGAGCAGTTAATTCATTTATTTAAAAATATTATTGCAATTACACTATTATATGTATAATCCATGCTCATTATTGAAAATATAGAAAACACACATAAGCAGGAAAAAATCCTCAATGATTATTTAAATAAGAGATTACCCTTCTCAAAAATTTGGTATATGGATTTCCAGATGTTCTCAGGTGTGCATGTGTGTGTGTGCACGTGTGTATATGCTAAATAAATGAATAAATAAAAATTTTAACAAAAATGGGATATTATTCATTGTTCTTTGTGGTTTTTCACTTATATCTATCTTGACTATCTGTCCATGATAAAAGTTCTAAGCATCTTAAAAGCTTATTTTTATAAAGTTACTTTTTTCATGCAATGTTTCAGGCTGGAGGAATCCTTTAATAATGCCTGCTGGAAACTTCATTTTTGTGTCAGCTGCAATATCTGCAATCAGCCAATTTTGCTACTTAACTAGGGGGACTCTACAGAACTGATTTTGGTCAAATAAGAAATCTAAGTATTGAGGAGGTATCAGCTTCCCAAGGGTAAGTGGTCTTCTTTCTGCTGCCCTCAGCAGTCCTGAAATATTTTTCAAAAGTAAGCATAAAAAAATAGAATTTGCTTCATCCCTTCAGGGGGTAATGACTCAGTTAAGAAACATCTCTCTCAGCAGTAGTTATGTTGGAGGTGCTCATAATAATTTTCTGTTCTGTAATAAAACTTCACTTAGAAATAGCTGGAAGGATTTCCACTTCCGTGGGAATGGGGATGGGGAGAAGGCAGAACCTTTGAAATGATAGAACTACTGAGTGACACCCATGTAACTGCCAAAGAGGACATAGGCTCTTATGGAGAACTTACTAACTACCTATACTGACATTTCTTGGGATTCTGGGCCTGCTGGGCCCAAGGCTTTGCTAGAGAAACATTCCCCAAATCCTGGACTGTCAGTCTTCATATGAGATACTGCATATGTCTTCCCATTCAAAAGAATTCTAGAGAAGACCTGAGGCTTCTGGAATCTGTTTTTAATGTCCACAATCTTAAGTTTGTGGAGCTTTCATGGCTGTTAAACTTCAAAGAGTCTAACTATGTATGATTGCTTCATATCGTTTTTGAAGATGCTTCATGTTCTGCCAAATCAGAAAAAAAGTCCCTACTTCTTCCCTGTGGTATGGTTTTGTGCTATTGAAAACAGAGAAAGCCTGAAGAACTCTCCAGTGGCAGGCCTTCATTTTATGATTTATGGGTGATTTTAAAATTTGAGGTTCCTAATTTCCATGCCAAAAAGAAAAGTATTCTTTTTCTTCTGTTTCCCTAAAATCTACAAAATGTTCACACTGCTCTTTTGAGGTCCCTGTACCTCACTATTTTTACATATAGTGTCCCTTTTTCTTTATAAACACCAGAGTGTTAGAGACTACACAAAGGATTAAGCTGAATATTAGGTCATCTATAACTTATTGAAAAATTTCTCTTATTTCAACTCTTAGACACACCCACCTTTCCTCATCAGTAGTAAGAAAAGGAAGTGGAAAAATAAACCATCATTTTCTGGGTGGTTATTAAACATCAGACACTGTACTGGAAAATTTGCATATGCTATCCAGATGTCAGCTGATATTATCCTGTGCTTTGAAATTTCCATAATTTTGGCACAAGTCCTCTAATATACATTGTGAGGTCTACTGCTCTCCCTGTAATTTCTGTGAATCCTCAGGGAATTATGGTATCATAATCACATCTGTTTTTGAGTTCCTGCTTCCACTAATCTATTGCATAGTTTTTCTAACATCCAGCCAGTTATGGAACTCTGTTCCTATCCCTTGATTTCCTCCCAAATTGCTTGTAGAAGCATTGTGTAGCAAAGAGCACACTTGACTTGCAACTTGGAATCAAAGAGAGATTTTCCACTGATGCAAAATGAGCAACTTGGAACTTTATTTTAGGAATGCCTCTTTTTGCAAGTCTTTTGGCCATACTGCTATGAGGAATTTCTCACCAGTCATCATATTCCACAGGTTCCAGCATGCTTCCATATTGCTCAGCCCTCTCTCCCTCAAGGCTCCCCTTATATCTCCCTGCTACTCTGTTTGCCATGCTCCTCCAGAGCCACTCTCCCTGAACTTAATTCTCTTATTTTGTTACATAAAACAATGGTTCTCTGTCTATTTACTCATTGTATTAGTATGCTACTGCTGCCATAACAAAATACCACAGCTTGGATGGCTTAGACAAGAGAAGCTTATTTTCTCACAGTTCTGGATGCGGAAGTCCAAGATCAAGGTGCCAACAAGGTTGGTCTCCCTCCTTGGCTTGCAGATGTCACCTTTTCTTTGTGTCTTTACATGGTCTTTTCTCTGTGATCACATTCTCCTGGTATCTCTTCTTCTTCTTATAAGGACACTAGACCTGTTGTATTAAGGCCCACCCTTATGACCTCATTTCCCTTAATTGTCTGCTTAAATGCCCTGTCCCCTAATACAGTCTCATTGGAAGTTAGAGCTTCAACATGAATTTTGTGGGACACAATTCAGTCCATAACACTCATCTTAAGACCTATCATTTTTTATCCAAAGACAAATTAACATAATATGAAAAACATAAGTCCGCACATGCTGGGGGCTCACTTTTCAGAAGAACCTACAGATTAGTAGATGATGCTTTGAGATTTCATTCTCTCCATTCACCTCTCCTCTCCTCCTTCTCCTCCTCCCCCCTCTCTCCCTCCTCTTCCTTATTCTTCTTCTTCTTCTTCCTCTTCCTCTTCCCCTTCCTCTCCTCTTCTCCTTCTCCATCTTCAATCTCTCTTTCTCTCTCTCTCCCTCTCTCTCTCCAGCCTAGCAATGGATGATGTAGTAGACTAAATAATGGGCACCCCTAAATACCAGGTTCTAATCCCAGGAACTTGTGAATGTTACCTTACTTAGAAAAATATACTTTGCAGATGTGGTTAACTTTATGATTTTGATATGGGGAAATTATCCTGGATTATCGAGGTGGGTCCTAAATGTAATTATATGTATCTACATAAGAAGAAGGCAGAATGAGATTTGACACACATAGAGGAAAAGGTGATATGAAGATGGAGCAGAGAGAGATTTGAAGATTGAAGTGATATGGCCACAAGCCAAAGAAAACCAACAATTATCAAAAACTGAGTCAAGAAATTGATTCTACTCTAGGGCTTACAGAAGGTGTGAGGCCCTGCTGACACCTTGATTTTAGCCCACTGATACTGATTTTGTACTTCTGATCTCTAGAGCTGTGAGAGAATAAATGTATATTGTTTTAAGCCATCAAGTTTGTGGTCATTTGTTACAGCAGTCACAGGAAACTAATACAGATGGGAAGAGAATAAAGCCCAATTTTCTTATTGATGGAAATTTATGCCACCACCAACTCCACTCCCCAACCACGCACACTTTAGGAGGCAAGAGAAACTATATTTAGGGTGGGGTTTAAATATTTTTTTCACCTTGATATACATACATTATTTTATTCATTTTTATAAAAATCTTTTGAGATAAGAATTATGATCCCTCTTTTATTGATAAGGAAATGAGACTTGGAGATCTCATGTAATTTGTCAGAAGGCACACCATTAATAAGTAGTAGAACCAGGATTTAAACTTAGAGGAAGAAAGTTCCAGGTATTAATGTGTGAGGATATATGAGGGTAGCACTACCAAGTAGAAACTGAAGTAGGAACTAAACTTTAAAGGAAACTTGGCCCTTTATTTAATTGTTTCATTAGATGATTGTAGACATTGCTACTGATACAGAAGACATAATAGTAGTCAATCTTCCAAACAGAAAACTTTCATCAGTTTATACATTATATAAAATATAAACTTTAAGAATTACTTAGAAATTAGGTTCTCATGAAAACACGCACAGGAGTGAAAGAATTTAATTCCACAACAGTGATTATGACACAGTCTTGGAACTCAAGCAGTGCATATTCTAGTGTAGGGTGGTGGGGTGTGGAATTAGCATAAGGATAACTTACTATGATGCAATGTAGCTTATAGGATATAATGTTATAGTCCGTATGATAGATTTGGATCACTCCTTTCTGTCCCTCAGGATTCATCTCTGGATATCTTCTGTGGATATAGGTAGGATTAAAACTATAAGTATGTTCTCTCCTAATATATTTAATGTAGATCATATCTGACACATTAAAATGAATCTTCTTCCTCCAATCCACATATGCATTATATGACAAATTTAAATATTGTAAACATATTTTATGTGAACTATTAATTTTGACTTTATTATACTAAGAGATCTCTGTCCTACTCCTTGCTCTGTAATTGACTGTGAAGGACACAAGGATCAAACTTCTACCCTCAAATCGCTCATTTTCTTCACAGACTACAGAACCATATCAGGGACAATCCCATTTCACCTCATCATAAAAGGTGAAATGAGGGGTGGAATTCTTTTTTTTTTTTAACATCTTTATTGGGGTATAATTGCTTTACAATGGTGTGTTAGTTTCTGCTTTATAACAAAGTGAATCAGTCATACATAAACATATGTTCCCATATGTCTTTCCTCTTGCGTCTCCCTCCCTCCCACCCTCCCCATCCCACCCCTCCAGGCTGTCACAAAGCACCGAGCCAATACCCCTGTGCCATGCGGCTGCTTCCCACTAGCTATCTACCTTACTGCGTTTGTTAGTGTGTATATGCCCATGACTCTCTCTCGCCCTGTCACAGCTCACCCTTCCCCCTCCCCATAACCTCAAGTCCATTCTCTAAGAGGTCTGCGTCTTTATTCCTGCTTTACCCCTAGGTTCTTCATGACATTTTTTTTCTTAAATTCCATATATATGTGTTAGCATACGGTATTTGTCTTTTTCTTTCTGACTTACTTCACTCTGTATGACAGACTCTAGGTCTATCCACCTCATTACAAATAGCTCAATTTCGTTTCTTTTTATGGCTGAGTAATATTCCATTGTATATATGTGCCACATCTTCTTTATCCATTCATCCGATGATGGGCACTAAGGTTGTTTCCATCTCCGGGCTATTGTAAATAGAGCTGCAATGAACATTTTGGTACATGACTCTTTTTGAATTATGGTTTTCTCAGGGTATATGCCCAGTAGTGGGATTGCTGGGTCATATGGTAGTTCTATTTGTAGTTTTTTAAGGAACCTCCATACTGTTCTCCATAGTGGCTGAACCAATTCACATTCCCACCAGCAGTGCAAGAGTGTTCCCTTTTCTCCACACCCTCTCCAGCATTTATTGTTTCTAGATTTTTTGATGATGGCCATTCTGACCAGTGTGAGATGATATCTCATTGTAGTTTTGATTTGCATTTCTCTAATGATTAATGATGTTGAGCATTCTTTCATGTGTTTGTTGGCAGTCTGTATATCTTCTTTGGAGAAATGTCTATTTAGGTCTTCTGCCCATTTTTGGATTGGGTTGTTTGTTTTCTTGTTATTGAGCTGCATGAGCTGCTTGTAAATTTTGGAGATTAATCCTTTGTCGGTTGCTTCATTTGCAAATATTTTCTCCCATTCTGAGGGTTGTCTTTTGGTCTTGTTTATGGTTTCCTTTGCTGTGCAAAAGCTTTGAAGTTTCATTAGGTCCCATTTGTTTATTTTTGTTTTTATTTCCATTCCTCTAGGAGGTGGGTCAGAAAGGATCTTGCTTTGATTTATGTCATAGAGTGTTCTGCCTATGTTTTCCTCTAAGAGTTTGATAGTTTCTGGCCTTACATTTAGGTCTTTAATCCATTTTGAGCTTATTTTTGTGTATGGTGTTAGGGGGTGATCTAATCTCATACTTTTACATGTACCTGTCCAGTTTTCCCAGCACCACTTATTGAAGAGGCTGTCCTTTCTCCATTGTACATTACTGCCACCTTTATCAAAGATAAGGTGTCCATATGTGCATGGGTTTATCTCTGGGCTTTCTATCCTGTTCCATTGATCTATCTTTCTGTTTTTGTGCCACTACCACACTGTCTTGATGACTGTAGCTTTGTAGTATAGTCTGAAGTCAGGGAGCCTGATTCCTCCAGCTCTTTTTTTTTTGTTCTCAAGATTGCTTTGGCTATTTGGGGTCTTTTTTGTTTCCATACAAATTGTGAAATTTTTTGTTCTAGTTCTGTGAAAAATGCCAGTGGTAGTTTGATAGGGATTGCATTGAATCTATAGATTGCTTTGGGTAGTAGAGTCATTTTCACAATGTTGATTCTTCCACTCCAAGAACATGGTATATCTCTCCATCTATTTATATCATCTTTAATTTCTTTCATCAGTGTCTTATAATTTTCTGCAGACAGGTCTTTTGTCTCCTTAGGTAGGTTTATTCCTCGATATTTTATTCTTTTTGTTGCAATGGTAAATGGGAGTGTTTTCTTGATTTCACTTTCAGATTTTTCATCATTAGTATATAGGAATGCCAGAGATTTCTGTGCATTAATTTTGTATCCTGCCACTTTACCAAATTCATTGATTAGCTCTAGTAGTTTTCTGGTAGCATCTTTAGGGTTCTCTATGTATAGGATCATGTCATCTGCAAACAGTGACAGCTTTACTTCTTCTTTTCCAATTTGGATTCCTTTTATTTCCTTTTCTTCTCTGATTGCTGTGGCTAAAACTTCCAAAACTATGTTGAATAATAGTGGTGAGAGTGGGCAACCTTGTCTTGTTCCTGATCTTAGTGGAAATGCTTTCAGTTTTTCACCATTGAGGATGATGTTTGCTGTGGGCTTGTCATATATGGCCTTTATTATGTTGAGGAAAGTTCCCTCTATGCCTACTTTCTGCAGGGTTTTTATCATAAATGGGTGTTGAATTTTGTCAAAAGCTTTCTCTGCATCTATTGAGATGATCATATGGTTTTTCTCCTTCAATTTGTTAATATGGTTTATCACGTTGATAGATTTGCGTATATTGAAGAATCCTTGCATTCCTGGAATAAACCCCACTTGATCATGGTGTATGATCCTTTTAATGTGCTGTTGGATTCTGTTTGCTAGTATTTTGTTGAGGATTTTTCCATCTATGTTCATCAGTGATATTGGCCTGTAGTTTTCTTTCTTTGTGACATCCTTGTCTGGTTTTGGTATCAAGGTGATGGTGGCCTCGTAGAAGGAGTTAGGGAGTGGTCCTCCCTCTGCTATATTTTGGAAGAGTTTGAGAAGGATAGGTGTTAGCTCTTCTCTAAATGTTTGATAGAATTCGCCTGTGAAGCCATCTGGTCCTGGGCTTTTCTTTGTTGGAAGATTTTTAATCACAGTTTCAATTTCAGTGCTTGTGATTGGTCTGTTCATATTTTCTATTTCTTCCTGATTCAGTCTTGGCAGGTTGTGCATTTCTAAGAATTTGTCCATTTCTTCCAGATTGTCCATTTTATTGGCATAGAGTTGCTTGTAGTAATCTCTCATGATCTCTTTTATCTCTGCAGTGTCAGTTGTTACCTCTCCTTTTTCATTTCTAATTCTATTGATTTGAGTCTTCTCCCTTTTTTTCTTGATGAGTCTGGCTAGTGGTTTATCTATTTTGTTTATCTTCTCAAAGAACCAGCTTTTAGTTTTATTCATCTTTGCTATTGTTTCCTTCATTTCTTTTTCATTTATTTCTGATCTGATTTTTATGATTTCTTTCCTTCTGCTAGCTTTGGGGGTTTTTTTGTTCTTCTTTCTCTAATTGCTTGAGGTGCAAGGTTAGGTTGTTTATTCGAGATGTTTCCTGCTTCTTAAGGTGGGCTTGTATTGCTATAAACTTCCCCCTTAGAACTGCTTTTGCTGCATCCCACAGGTTTTGGGTCGTTGTGTCTCCATTGGCATTTGTTTCTAGGTATTTTTTGATTTCCTCTTTGATTTCTTCAGTGATCTCTTCATTATTAAGTAGTGTATTGTTTAGCCTCCATGTGTTTGTATTTTTTACAGATCTTTTCCTGTAATTGATATCTAGTCTCATGGCGTTGTGGTCAGAAAAGATACTTGATACAATTTCAATTTTCTTAAATTTACCAAGGCTTGATTTGTGACCTAAGATATGATCTATCCTGGAGAATGTTCCATGAGCACTTGAGAAAAATGTGTATTCTGTTGTTTTTGGACGGAGTGTCCTATAAATATCAATTAAGTCCATCTTGTTTAATGTATCATTTAAAGCTTGTGTTTCCTTATTTATTTTCATTTTGGATGATCTGTCCATGGGTGAAAGTGGGGTGTTTAAGTCCCCTACTATGAATGTGTTACTGTCGATTTCCCCTTTTATGGCTGTTAGTATTTGCCTTATGTACTGAGGTGCTCCTATGTTGGGTGCATAAATATTTACAATTGTTATATCTTCTTCTTGGATCGATCCCTTGATCATTATGTAGTGTCCTTCTTTGTCTCTTTTAATAGTCCTTATTTTAAAGTCTATTTTGTCTGATATGAGAATTGCTACTCCAGCTTTCTTTTGGCTTCCATTTCCATGGAATATCTTTTTCCATCCCCTTACTTTCAGTCTGTATGTGTCTCTAGGTCTGAAGTGGGTCTCTTGTAGACAGCATATATAAGGGTCTTGTTTTTGTATCCATTCAGCTAATCTGTGTCTTTTGGTGGGAGCATTTAGTCCATTTACATTTAAGGTAATTATCGATATGTATGTTCCTATTCCCATTTTCTATATTGTTTTGGTTTGTTATTATAGGTCTTTTCCTTCTCTTGTGTTTCTTGCCTAGAGAAGATCCTTTAGCATTTGTTGTAAAGCTGGTTTGGTGGTGCTGAACTCTCTCAGCTTTTGCTTGTCTGTAAAGGTTTTAATTTCTCCATCAAATCTGAATGAGATCCTTGCTGGGTAGAGTAGTCTTGGCTGCATGTTTTTCTCCTTCATCACTTTCAGTATGTCCTGCCACTCCCTTCTGGCTTGTAGGGTTTCTGCTGAGAGATCAGCTGTTAACCTTATGGGGATTCCCTTATGTGTTATTTGTTGTTTTTCCCTTGCTGCTTTTAACATGCTTTCTTTGTATTTAATTTTTGACAGTTTGATTAATATGTGTCTTGGCGTATTTCTCCTTGTATTTATCTTGTATGGGACTCTCTGTGCTTCCTGGACTTGATTAACTATTTCCTTTCCCATATTAGGGAAGTTTTCAACTATAATCTCTTCAAATATTTTCTCAGTCCCTTTCTTTTTCTCTTCTTCTTCTGGAACCCCTATAATTCGAATGTTGGTGCGTTTAATGTTGTCCCAGAGGTCTCTGAGACTGTCCTTAGTTCTTTTCATTCTTTTTTCTTTATTCTGCTCTGCAGTAGTTATTTCCACTATTTTATCTTCCAGGTCACTTATCCGTTCTTCTGCCTCAGTTATTCTGCTATTGATCCCATCTAGAGTACTTTTAATTTCATTTATTGTGTTGTTCATCATTGCTTGTTTCATCTTTAGTTCTTCTAGGTCCTTGTTAACTGATTCTTGCATTTTGTCCAATCTATTGTCCATTCTATCTCCAAGATTTCGGATCAACCTTACTATCATTATTCTGAATTCTTTTTCAGGTAGACTGCCTATTTCCTCTTCATTTGTTAGGTCTGGTGCATTTTTATCTTGCTCCTTTATCTGCTGTGTGTTTTTCTGTCTTCTCATTTTGCTTATCTTACTGTGTTTGGGGTCTCCTTTTTGAAGGCTGCAGGTTTGTAGTTCCTCCTGTTTTTGATGTCTGTCTCCAGTGGCTAAGGTTGTTTCAGTGGGTTGTGTAGGCTTCCTGGTGGAGGGAGCTAGTGCCTGTGTTGTGGTGGATGAGGCTGGATCTTGTCTCTCTAGTGGGCAGGTTCACGTCTGGTGGTGTGTTTTGGGGTGTCTGTGGCCTTATTATGATTTTAGGCAGCCTCTCTGCTAATGGGTGGGGTTGTGTTCCTGTTTTGCTAGTTGTTTGGCATAGGTTTTCCAGCACTGTGGCTTGCTGGTCGTTGAGTGAAGCTGGGTGCTGGTGTTAAGATGGAGGTCTCTGGGAGATTTTTGCCGTTTGATATTATGTGGAGCTGGGAGGTCTCTTGTTGATCAGTGTCCTGAAGTTGGTTGTCCTACCTCAGAGGCAGAGCCCTGCCTCCTGGCTGGAGCACCAAAAGCTTTTCATCCACAGGCTCAGGATAAAAGGGAGAAAAAGTAGAGGGAATTAGTAGAAGTATGAGGAAAGAAAGAAGGAAAGGAGGGTAGGAAGGAAGGAAGAAAGAAAGAAAGAAGCAAAGAAGGAAAGAAGGCAAGAAGGAAAGAAAGGAGGGAGGGAGGGAGGGAGGAAGGAAGGAAGGAGGGAAAGAAGGAAAAAAGACAGAAAGAAAGAAGATACAGTAAAAATAAAATAAAGTACAATAAAGTTATTGAATTAAAAACTTCTTATTTAGAAAAAAAAAAAAAAAAGGGACGGAAAGAACCTTAGGACAAATGTTGGAAGCAAAGCTATACCGACAAAATCTTACACAGAAGCATACACATACACCCTCACTAAAAGAGGTAAATGGGGAAAAATCCTAAATCTTGCTGTCAGAGACCACCTCCTCAATTTGGGATGATTCGTTGTCTAAAGGAGGGAAGGAAGGACGGAAATAAAGAAAGAAAGAACGAAGGTAAAGTATAATAAGGTTATTAAAATTAATTATTAAGAAAAAAAATTAAAAAAAAACATGGACGGATAGAACCCTAGGACAAATGGTGGAAGCAAGACTATACAGACAAGATCTCACACAGAAGCATACACATACACATTCACAAAAAGAGGAAAGGGGAAAAAATCATAGATCTTGCTCCTAAAGTCCACTTCCTTAATTTGGGATAATTGGTTGTCTATTCAGGTATTCCACAGATGCAGGGTACATCAAGTTGATTGTGGAGCTTTAATCCGCTGCTTCTGAGGCTGCTGGGAGAGATTTCCCTTTCTCTTCTTTGTTCTCACAGCTCCCAGGGCTAAGCTTTGGATTTGGCCCTGCCACTGCGTGTAGGTCGCTGGAGGGCGTCTGTTTTTTGCTCAGACAGGATGGGGTTAAAAGAGCCGCTGATTGGGGGCTCTGGCGCACTCAGGCCGGCGGGGACGGAGGGGCACAGAGTGCGGGGCGGGCCTGCGGTGGCAAAGGCCGGCGTGACTTTGCACCAGCCTGAGGCGCGCTGTGCACTCTCCCGTGGAAGTTGTCCCTGGATCCCGGGAACCCGGCAGTGGCGGGCTGCACAGGCTCCGCGGAAGAGGGGTGTGGAGAGTGACCTGTGCTCGCACACAGGCCCCTCGGTGGCGGCAGCAGCAGCCTTAACGTCTCCCGCCCGCCTCTGGGGTCCGCGCTTTTAGCCGCGGCTCGCGCCCGTCTCTGGATTCCGCGCTTTCAGCCGCGGCTCGCGCCCGTCTCTGGATTCCGCGCTTTCAGCCGCGGCTCGCGCCCGTCTCTGGAGTTCCTTTAAGCAGCGTTCTTAAACCCCTCTCCTCACGCCCCAGGAAACAAAGAGGGAAGGAAAAGTCTCCTGCCTCTTCTGCAGGTGCAGGCTTTTCCCCGGACTCCCTCCCGGCTAGCTGTGGTGCACTAACCCCTTCAGGCTATGTTCAAGCCGCCAACCCCAGTCCTCTCCCTGCGCTCCGGCCTCAGCTCGCAGCCCCGCCCGCCCCGGCGGGTGAGCAGACAAGCCTCTCGGGCTGGTGAGTGCCGGTCGGCACCGATCCTTTGTGCGGGAATCTCCCCGCTTTGCTCTCAGCACCCGTTGCTGTGCACTCCTCCGCAGCCTCGAAGCTCCCCCCTCCGTCTCCCGCAGTCTCCGCCCGCGAAGGGGCTTCCTAGAGTGTGGAAACTTTTCCTCCTTCACAGCTCCCTCCCACTGGTGCAGGTGCCGTCCCTATTCTTTTGTCTCTGTTTTTTCTTTTGCCCTACCCAGGTACGTGCGGAGTTTCTTGCCTTTTGGGAGGTCTGAGGTCTTCTGCCAGCCTTCAGTAGGTGTTCTGTAGGAGTTGTTCCACGTGTAGATGTATTTCTGGTGTATCTGTGGGGAGGAAGGTGATCTCCGCGTCTTACTCTTCCGCCATCTTCCGCCTTCTCCCCAGGGGTGGAATTCTTACAGGGGTTCTTGGAGGAAGTTGAATTTGAACTGAATCTTGAATAATAATGTGAACAAGTGAAGAAGGGGGAAGGTATTTTCAAAGGGAATAGTCTGAGAAAAGGCATGTATATGAGGTATTGCTGAGAAAACATAATCTTCCCTGTGTTTAGAAATAGAAGAGAAGGGGCTTCCCTGGCAGCACAGTGGTTGAGAGTCCGCCTACCGATGCAGGGGACACGGGTT
This sequence comes from Delphinus delphis, assembly GCF_949987515.2. Classification (NCBI taxonomy): domain Eukaryota; kingdom Metazoa; phylum Chordata; class Mammalia; order Artiodactyla; family Delphinidae; genus Delphinus; species Delphinus delphis. The sequence continues at coordinate 55,384,497 of NC_082704.1, read as the reverse complement.
CGTGCCCCGGTCCGGGAAGATCCCACATGCTGCGGAGCGGCTGGGCCCATGGGCCATGGCCGCTGAGCCTGCGCGTCCGGAACCTGTGCTCCGTGGCGGGAGGGGCCACAACAGTGAGGGGTCCGCGTACCGCAAAAAAAAAAAAAAAAAAAAAGAAGAGAAGGATGGATTAGGGATGAACTCTGAAGAGGAATGTATGCTTTAGTAAGGGTGACCAATTTAGAGGTCAGTTTAGCTTCATTTCCTTTTTGATAGTGTCACTAGACAGATAGATGATAGTAATGTTATAGATTTTAAAAGTCTGGATTTCAGCAAGATATTTGTTTAGGTCCTGGGATAACCTGATCTGGGTAACAGCATTACCCGGAGGTTAATAACTGGAGGACTTTTTACCAACGAGTGGTGATTAATGGATCGATGTTAAACATAGAGGGAAGTCTCTAGTAGTGTGACACTACTAAAAGACATGCAGATCAGATGTGTAGGTTATCCAAGATGTGGAAATAAAGCTGAAATACAGAATGAAAGAATCAGGATCCATAAAGCTCTCTACAGGTAAAAGTTTAATGAGATTAAGTAAAGCATGCTGTATTTTCCTTCATTCATAAATGTTTTCAAACATTTATCTTGAGTACCTACTATATATGAAGCATTAGAATAGGTGGCCGGGATACAAAGATAAAGAAGACATAATTCCTCAAGGAACTCAAAGTCTCACTGGAGGAGGCAGATAAATCAATTTTGTCAGTACAGTGTGATAAGTACTGATAGAGGTAAGCACAGAGTGCTATGGGAAGACAGAGAAAGGGCATTTAAACAAGAAAAGTATTCATGAGGATGTGATGTTTGAGTTGAATTGTAAAGAAGTTAACCAGAATCTAAAGAAACAAGGATAATATTTTAGGTAGAGTAAGCAAATGGCTTTGAAGCAGTAAGACATATTTCAGGAAGGTCTGAATATGTAAGGTCTGACTCTAAGTAATGTTACTGAAGAGTGATACAGAAATGAAATTGGACTTTGAACTCACTGAAATTGAGATCAGGATGTATCTACTCAGTGTTACCAGCAACTAGCATAGATCCTGGCTTGGATGCAGAGCAGCCCATTAATGTGGAGCACATGTCTTTTTTTTTAATTGGGGTATACTTGTTTTACAGTGTTGTGTTAGTTTCTACTGTACAGTGAATACGTCTTCTCAATGTTGCCCTCTAATGACTCTGGTTCTCAATTAGGTAGTCTTACACAGACTTATTTGTCTCCTGCCCAGGTTACATCATGGGAGTGGATAGTTGCAAAGGTCTTAGGGCTTGATGACTCTAAAAAATGGGGCATTCTCCATTGTATCCGACAGTCTGGATTCCCTCTCTTTCCCTTCACACTCAAGCTTCATGAAATGATAACTGTCTATATTCACAATCTTGACTCCTCTAACCTCTGCAACTAGCTGGTTGTGGTCATTTGTTTTTCCTCCATAGCAGCGTACCATGAATGACTCTTTTCTGCTGGCTCTCAAACCTTGTACTCCAATGACCCAATTCCACTAGAACCCTGCTCTGTTAGGGAAATGATAAATGATCTCAAATTAAGGCTTAAGTTGGATATTAGGCCTTCATATCCATGTTAGCAAGCATGTTTTATCAGGGACCAACACTGTTTCAACCCACAGGTCTCTTAGATCTGTGATCCCCAAATCTTGTCTCCTAGTTGCCTATTAGTGTATAACCTGACCTGTGTTCCGATAGTAGCATTGGGGCTCCTGATACTAGAATGCAACAAAAAGGATAGTAACATCTAAAGAGAACCAGAAAACTTGTATTTGACATAAGACATAATCACAGTCAGATTTCATATATACACCAATTATTATCAATATCTTTTCTTTCAATAGCAATTATGGGCAAACCTATATGTGTCACTTCCCCCATCTCAGTAAGATTCAGCAACACCATTTCAATAAATCAGTCTACTTCCACTGGATATGATTAATCACAGTGTCATCTTGACCTTTCATAAAACCACAGAATGTGAGACCCTGTAATGAACTTATAGGTCACCTAGTTCCACTACCTTGTTTTACAGTATGTAGAAACTGAGGCCAGAAAGAGGAATTGGCTTGTACAGGGCTACACAGCTATTACAGCTATTACAATAAGACCTAGAATCACAGTCTCCTGCCTCCAAGTCTTGATATTCTTCTACATTGCCACACTGCTATGGATTATCATCTGAAAACAATTCCTAATGGGATGAATATTTAGCTTCCCACTTTCATTGACTTTCCCCGCCTATGATCCTCTAAGGAAATTATCTAGCATATTATAGCTGTGTTAGGTTTGATAATATATAAAGTTACATTTGTCTCATTCAGCCGTATAGCCAGCTGAAATCGCTGTAGCAAAAAAAAAAAAAAAGCTCAATCTTTATTGACCATTTTCATTTGCAATGCTTCTGTTGATCCCACTGCCCTAGGATGAAGTCATGAATCACTCTAGAAAATCTGCATGCTTATTGTCCAGTGATTACTCAGTGTTATCTAAAAGAAGGAACACTGGGAAGATCAAAACCAACATGTAGATACTGATTTCTGATAGCAGGCCACTGACCAGCAAAATATTACTAAATAAATCAAGTTGTTCAAGACCAGATACTTCCAGGAGATGGCAGTATAAGGCAGGTCTGGATTCAAAGGGAATTGAAAATTGTAGAAAATGGGGCGGGGGAGGGGGGAAAGCAACTTTTCATTTCATAGGAGTGGTTTTAAGATGGGATCATGCCACCAACTAAAACCTGTATACAAACAACAGGCACTAATGTGACAAGTTCATGTAGGTCACCAGTGTGAGATTTACAGGCAATGACCACAGAGCATTTCAAAGAAAATGCTGAGATTAAATACACACTGAAAACTTTTTTCTAAATACCTCTAAGTCAACACTGTGTGTGGTTAATAGTGAGATAACTTACATTTTCAAAGTAAGACTCTGATCATATCATGTGTGGGAAGACTTGCACAGAGTTTATGATATTTACTTTTTATTGATTGTCTGACATGTGTCAGGCATTATGTGCTGGTACTTATATACACAAATTATTGCAACTAACCTTCATCCTCTGAAGTAACTACCATTATCCAAATTTTATAGATTAGAACTTTACAGTTTAGAGAGTTTAATAGTTTGCCTAACAGAAAATATTTACATGTGAGATACAAAAATCCCATCTAACATTTTGTTATTTTTCTTTATAATTTTTGACCTCTTCCTTTGGTACTTTTGTCCTTAATTCTTGATTACTTGAAAGTATGTTTACTTAAGAACGTGTAACAGAGACAGCATAGGTTTTTGCAGCATTGCCAAGAGAAAGATACCGTCTTCATTCTCAGATGAAAGGAAAAACAATTCAGAGCTACCCAACTTGCCAATTAACAATGGCATTATTTTCCTGAGTTTCAATTATTTGTGGTTTACCTTTCTCTGACCTGGGCTCCTGGCTTTTCAAATTGATTGGAGATTTGATTGGCAGATGTAAAAAAGCAAATGCAAACTACGTGTATAAATATACTGGGTTTGCTTTTTGTCAACACACAGTTGGTTGTAAATACAGTATTTTTCATATTAACCTGAGCCAAACAATTTGCTCTATTTACTGAACTGAAGTCTGGCCTCCTCCTTACCTTGTGTAGATCCTGGTGAGCAGGATCACTGTATTCAACCGTTTTTGCATATAGAAAGCTGAACCTATATCTCTTTCATTTAATTTGCCTTTTATTTTCTTTTTCCTGCTTCTGTCATTTGAAGTGCAAAAGAAAATTATGTCAGGCCTTACTAGAAGTCCTTTGGCTGCCCAGAGACCTCAACAGGTAGCATTTTTTTCTGAGAATTATCACAGTGTAAGGTCAAGGACAAATGTTCAATTCTGTCTGTATTCTAAAGCTGATTAGTCTCCAGAGAGCTGACTTACACTCACCAACTTCACTGAAGACTGGCATCTAAACCAGAGCATTAGCTCACTATTTTATAATGATAGTTATAATTGTCAAAGGGATCATAATCACTCATTCTCTGATCAGCCCATTCTCTCTCAGTAGCTTAAATGGGAAGTCAAAACATAATCAGAAGCTTGCTTGTGGATCACAGATATAGAACAAGAGGAGTGAGCTGCATGATTTGCCTAGTCAATAACATCAATCCCTGGCTCTTCTGCTTCCTAGTTATGGGTCTTTGGGTGACCTACTTAACTTCTCATTACCTCAATTCCCTCCACTGTAAAATGGGAATAACAATAATGCTTACTACTTCATGGGATTGCTGTTAGGATTAAATTAATTAATAAATGCAAAGTGCTTAGAACAATACCTGGCACATATTAAATTCTCAAAAATGTTAGCTATTATTATTTTTATTATTTAATATGTCACTTGCACAACAGAAATACCCTGAATTCACTCCACTGGACCTCTCTTACTAGTAATTTATGGACTCCTCCTGGTGCATCTCTTTACCTTATCCGCTTCCCTGGATTTAACTAGTATCTTTGTGTGAATGATGCCCAAATCTATATCTGCATCCCTGTTAGCTCTTCTGAGTGTCACACATATATTCAGCAGCCAACTGGGCACCATCAACTAGACTGGTGCTTCCCAAATTTTTTAATTGCATGGCACACATAGAAAATGGAAATAATTATAACACATTGGAGTTAATGCATGGGTAGTGCACAGCCTGAGGTTTGTAACCTGACCAGCTGGGGACTCTAGCTGCCCCTGGAAAAACCCAGCCATGCTGAGGGCTGAGGAGATCCATGGTTCCATATATTGTAACCCATTTGGGTCAGACAAAGTTCTGACCTAGATGTCTCACCAAGTACCTCACACTCGACTTGTCCTACATAAAGTGATTATGTCTTCCTTAAAGCCAGGTTCTCTACCCATTATAACCTATCTATCCAGATATTAAAGGCAGAAACTGGAACATTTTCTAGATTTCTCCCTTTTCCCAACTTCTAATATTTAGTCATTAAATTATGCTAATTTTTCTGGTCTCTGCCACTCCTCTCCATCCACCATGGCCCTGTTTAACCCCTGATCAGCACTGTTGTAATAGCTTCCTAAGCTATTGTCCTGCCCTGCTCCACCCTACCTTCCATCCTTCACAGAATTGCCATGGTGATCTAAAACACAAATCTCACCTTATCATTCCTCTGCTTAAAATCCTTCAATGACTGCCCATAGTTTAGAACAGTGGTTCTGAAACTTTTCTTCTGAAGTGCCATGCAAGAAAGATGACCTCTCACAAAAACCCTGAAAGGCAGGAAGGTTGGAGGGTGGTGACAAGCACTACAAATTTGAAAATTCTTTGAAGTCTTGTATTTTATCCTAAACTTGTTCACTGGCAATTTTGAATTGTAAATGATAATATATGTTATTTTAATATAGAAATATTGTTTCAAATTACATACTATCAAGTTAAAATTGATGCCTCGTAAGTTTGTCCTCTGCCTTGGCATACTTGTTAACACATCTAGGAAAACCTCAGTGTGAGAAATTGGCAAAGGGTAAAGTCCAAGTTGGCCTCCAGGGCCTTCATGATCTGGCCTCTGCTTGTCTCCATCCTCCCTCTTTTTGCTCCAGTAGCACTGACTCAGGTGAACTTCTATGCCCACATCATGCTATTTCTGAACTCTCTGCCAAGAAACCCTCCATCTACTCCTATTCTCACCTCTTCCGTTCAATCACCTGAATTATTCTAACCCTACCTTTAAGATCCAGTGCATGTGTCTCATCTGTCATATCCTTCAAGACTCATCCCCTGCATGTCCCAGGCTGGATTAGGTACTTTTCCTCTGTACTCCCCCAGTGCTGTGGGTTTATATTGGTCATAATATTTAACCCATTGATATTCTCTCTTTCTCTCTCTTTTACCTTTTTTGCACTCCCTACTAAAATATAAGCTCCTCAATAACAGATTCTGTGCATAAATCACCTTCTAGGTGCTCAATAAAAATTTTAAAAAGTAACTGAATTATGAATAATTTAAACTTCCATTGTGGACCAATTCTCTCTTTGACGAATCCTTTCCTTAGATATGGTAATATCATCACTTTATAACCAAGACTAACTTTAAAACACAGTCACATCTCTCTGCCCCATTAAGTATTTATTTCATACTGTACCTCTTGGAGAAAAAATCCTGAATTATTTGGAGACATTTTATGTAGTCTAAAAATATCATCCCCTTTCTGTCATATACTGATTATTTTTTTAAAAATCAAAACCACTTATTCGATGGTCTGGGAAGAAATAGAAAGAAAATAGAAATATCACAAACAACTATGAGAAATACTAAATAAAGATGCATCAGACAATGACAGAGGAGAAAAGTAAAACTAGAAATTTAGGATTATCAGACTAAAACTAGTTCTATCAGTGAAGGGGCTCATTTCTTATATAGTAGATATCTTGCATTGGTGATCTATCTTGTTTGAATATCATTTCAGAAAGAGATACTTTCTATCATTTCAGAAAGAGATAAATGTCAAACTGTAAGGAGATTTCTATACAAACAATAGATTTTTGTAATGTATTTGTTCACGTGTTATTTTGTTAAGACTGAATTCGCCTAAGCTCCATATATAAATAAAGAATGATGATGGTGATGATATTTATACGTTACGATATCTAGAGCTGTATGTTTCTTTGTCATTTTAAACTTCTCTCCTGTATTTCTGTTTTATCTCACCTTTTAGATGTTTGACATTTTTGTGCTATAGCACGGCTTAAAACCATAGGATCTCCAGTCTTTTATACCTTTGAAAACTAATATTACTCAAATGTAATTTATATAAAAGATACTTTGAAAACAAATCTTCATTGTGGTCTACAATGGAATATTAATCTGCTAATTTTAGGCTATTTCAAGCTAGAATTTTATCCAGAGAGGCAGGATTTTTTTCCATTGGTAGTGGCATGTTGCAGAATGCCATTAAATTTGTTCTCCTGCCCCAGTTGGCAATAATTGGCAGAAATGGTCCCAGCTCAGCAGTGCTCCTCAGTTTCCAAGGTATGTTACAAGCCACACTTTCAAAGCTGGCTGGGTAAGAAGATTGTTGGCACATTTTTTGAATTGTAAATGCAAATCTGTGCACCTTGTAATTAACATACTCCTGAAACAATAAATTATCTCTGAGATGTGAAAGTGGAAACAATAAGTAAATCAGAGTTATTTTTATTTGTGAAAGCATTTAGAGAGTATTTTGAGGGCCACATTTCAAAGAAATGCCATGTAATTGCAAATACTTTTATTGTTTGCAAACCTAGTCCATACTTACCTTACTTCATTATATAGACCTGTTCATGTTTTCAAATGACACAGATTAACATAATGCCTTTCCAAATTTCCTTAGAGAATGCATAATGAATATCCATGGCTATTCAGCAGGAACTCCAGACCATCATTTTCTCCCAAGATACTCTGAATTCTCTGTAAAGGATGAGGGGTGGGTGGGTTGTGTATCACATGCTCTACAAAGTAGAACTTTTAGCCACTCAGTGGCAGCTGCTATTAGCTTCTATATTAAGAATATGTTCAGATGAAAGTTACATAGCAAAACATCGGGGCTTAAGCAAACAATGGCTTATTTTTTCACATAAAAACAAGTCTAGAGGTATGTCATTGCTGGTGTTGATTTAGTTGTTCAACAATGCCATCTGGACCCAAGGAAGTTCTATTTTTTTCTGACCTGCTCTCCTTACTATGTTGATTTTTATCTTCATGTCTGTTGTCCTACTGTCATAAGATGGCTGCTGAAGCTCCAGACATCATGTTTACATTCAAGGCAGAAAGAAGGAGGAAGAGTAAAGGGTCAGTGCCAGTAGACTTCTGCTTAATGTTGCACTAACAGAACCGAGACATATTGTTACTCTTATCTGCAAATGAGTATAGGAAATTGAGTTTTCAGCTGTCTAGCTTCTATAATGGGAAGTAGCAAGGGAGAAATGGATTGGGGGTAGCTAATTAATAAGCTGTTTCCTTTTTTAGGCCTGCTGTGGTAATGTTTCTTGTAACCACCAATGACAGTGCTAATAGTTTCATCAAATAGATTGGTTCCCACTAATGTTTGCACTGAGAGTAGTTTCTTCACCCTGGGATTGAGGAGAAGTCCAACTTACTGGTCCAGAGGATATTTAGAGTCCCATCATGGTCTTCTAAGCCAGCACTTCCCTCTGATCTTACTTCACTGCCTTGGGTCAACTTAGTATTTTTTAATTGAAGTATAGTTGATTTACAAAATTGTGTTAGTTTCAGGTGTACAGCATAGTGATTCAGTATTTTTGCAGATTATATACTCCATTATACGTTATTACAAGATAATGCATATAATTGCCTGTGCTATAGAGTATATCCTTGTAGCTTATCTATTTTATATATAGTAGTTTGTATCTGTTAATCCTATACCCCTAATTTGTCCTTTCCCCCTTGTTGGCTGTGGGTTTGTCATAAATGACCTTTATTATATTGAGATATATTCCCTCTCTTCCCTTGTTTCTTATCCTGCTTGCTTTTTTCATGTTTAGGTATCAGTATGCTCTGACTTTTTAATTATGCTCTTTTGTGTAATTCCTACAGGTTTTTCCCTTGTGGTTACCATGATGCTTATATAAAATATCTTAAAATTGTAACACTTTATTTTAAGTTGATAGCAACTTAACTTCAATGCCTAAGCTTTATACTTTTACTTCTCTACAATGTCACATTTTAGGTTATTGTTGTTACAGTTTACATATGTTTTATATTGTGTAACTAGTAACAGATTATTGTAATTATGGTTATTTTTGCTATATTTTTTAACATTTAAACTGGAGTTGTAAGTGAATATTGCACCACTGTTACCAAATGACAGAGTCTAATTATGACTATGTATTTACCATTACCGGTGAGCATTGCCCTATCTTTTTATGTTTTTATGATGTTAATTAGTGTCTTTTTACTTCCACTCAAAGAACTACTGTTAGCATTTCTTGTAAGGCAGATCTAGTGGTAATGAACTCCCTCAGCTTTTGTTTGTTTGGGAAATCTTTATCCTTCCTTCAGTTCTGATAGACAGCTTTGCTGGGTATAGCATTGTTGTCATTTTTCTTTTTTTTTTTTAATTTTAGAACTTTATTTTATTTATTTTCTTATACAGCAGGTCCTTATTAGTTATCCATTTTATACATATTAGTGTATATAAGTCAATCCCAATCTCCCAATTCATCACACCACCACCACCACCCACCACCACTTTCTCACCTTGGTGTCCATTCATTTGTTCTCTACATCTGTGTGTCAATTTCTGCCCTGCAAACTGGTTCATCAGTACGAGTTTTCTAGGTTCCACATATATGCATTAATATACGATATTTGTTTTTCTCTTTCTGACTTACTTCACTCTGTATGAGTCTCTAGATCCATCCACGTCTCTACAAATGACCTAATTTCGTTCCTTTTTATGGCTGAGTAATATTGCATTGTATATATGTAACACACCTTCTTTATCCATTCCTCTGTTGATGGACATTTAGGTTGCTTCCATAACCTGGCTATTGTAAATAGTGCTGCAATGAACATTGGGGTGCATGTGTCTTTTTGAATTACAGTTTTCTCGGGTTATATGCCCAGTAGTGGGATTGCTGGGTCATATGGTAATTCTATTTTTAGATTTTAAGGAACCTCCATACTGTTCTCCATAGTGGCTGTATCAATTTACATTTGCACCAACAGTGCAAGAGGGTTTCCTTTTCTCCACACCCTCTCCAGCATTTGTTGTTTGTAGATTTTCTGATGATGCCCATTCTAACTGGTGTTAGGTGATACCTCATTGTAGTTTTGATTGACATTTCTTTAATAATTAGTGATGTTGAGCAGTTTTTCATGTGCTTCTTGGCCATTTGTATGTCTTCTTTGGAGAAATGTCTATTTAGGTGTTCTGCCCATTTTTTGATTAGGTTGTTTGTTTTTTTAATATTGAGCTGCATGAACTGTGTATATATTTTGGAGATTAATCCTTTGTCCATTGATTGGTTTGCAAATATTTTCTCCCATTCTAAGTGTTGTCTTTTTGTCTTGTTTGTAGTTTCCTTTGCTTTGCAAAAGCTTTTAAGTTTCATTAGGTCCCATTTGTTTATTTTTGTTTTTATTTCCATTTCTCTAGGAGGTGGATCAAATATCTTGTTGTGATTTATGTCAAAGAGTGTTCTTCCTATGTTTTCCTCTAAGAGTTTTATAGTGTCCGGTCTTACATTTAGGTCTCTAATCCATTTTGAATTTATTTTTGTGTATGGTGTTAGGGAGTGTTCTAATTTCATTGTTTTACATGTAGCTGTCCAGTTTTCCCTGCTCCATTTATTGAAGAGGCTGTCTTTTCTCCATTGTATATCCTAGCGTCCTTTGTCATAGATTAGTTGACCATAGGTGCGTGGGTTTATCTCTGTGCTTTCTATTCTGTTCCAATGATCTATATCTCTGTTTTGGGGCCAGTACCATATTGTCTTTGATGACTTGATTAGCTTTGTAGTATAGTCTGAAGTCAGGGAGTCTGATTCCTCCAGCTATTTTTTTTTTCCCTCAAGACTGCTTTGACTATTTGGGGTCTTTTGTGTCTCCATACAAATTTTAATATTTTTTGTTCTAGTTCTTTAAAAAATGGCATTGGTAATTTCATACGGATTGCATTGAATCTAGATTGTTTTGGGTAGTATAGTCATTTTCACAATATTGATTCTTCCAATCAAGGAACTTGGTATATCTCTCCATCTGTTTGTATCATCTTTAATTTCTTTCATCAGTGTCTTATAGTTTCCTGCATACAGGTCTTTTGTCTCCCCAGGTAGGTTTATTCTTAGGTATTTTATTCTTTTTGTTGCAATGGTAAATGGGAGTGTTTCCTTAATTTCTCTTTCAGATTTTTCATCATTAGTGTATAGGAATGCAACTATGCAATTGCATTAGTGTACACTATACACTAATGCAATTAGTGTATAGTGTATAGTGCATTAATTTTGCATCCTGAAACTTTACCAAATTCATTGATTAGCTCTAGTAGTTTTCTGGTGGCACATTTAGGATTCCCTATGTATAGTACCATGACATCTTCAAATAGTGACAGTTTTACTTTGTTTATTCAAACTTGTATTGCTTTTATTTCTTTTTCTTCTCTGATTGCTATGGCTACGACTTCCAAAACTATGTTGAATAATAGTGGCAAGAGTGGACATCCTTGTCTTGTTCCTGATCTTTGAGGAAATGTTTTCAGTTTTTCACCAATGAGAATGAAGTTTGTTGTGGGTTTGTCGTATATGGACTTTATTATGTTGAGGTAGGTTCCCTGTATGCCCACTTTCTGGAGAGTTTTTATCATAAACAGGTGTTGAATTTTGTCAAAAGCTTTTTCTGTATCTATTGAGATGATCATATGGCTTTTCTTCTTCAATTTGTTAATACAGTGTATCATATTGATTGACTTGCATATGTTGAAGAATCCTTGCATCTCTGGGATAAATCTCACTTGATCATGGTGTATGATCCTTTTAATGTGTTGTTGGATTCTGTTTGCTAGTATTTTGTTGAAGATTTTTACATCTATATTCATCAGTGATATTGGTCTGTAATTTTCTTTTTTTGTAGTATCTTTGTCTGGTTTTAGTATCAGGGTGATGGTGGCCTCATAGAATGAGTTTGGGAGTGTTCCTTCCTCCACAATTTTTTGGAAGAGTTTGAGAAGGATAGGTGTTAACTCTTCTCTAAATGTTTGATAGAATTCACCCGTGAAGCCATCTGGTCCTGGATTGCTGTTTGTTGGAAGATTTTTAATCACAGTTTCAATTTCATTACTTTTGATTGATCTGTTCATATTTTCTGTTTCTTCCTGGTTTAGTCTTGGAAGGTTATACTTTTCTAAGAATTTGTCCATTTCTTCCAGCTTGTCCATTTTATTGACATAGAGTTCCTTGTAGTAGTCTCTTAGGATGCTTTGTATTTCTGCCATGTCTCTTGTAACTTCTCCTTTTTCATTTCTAATTTTATTGATTTGAGTATGCTCCCTCTTTTTCTTGATGAGTCTGATTAATGGTTTATCAATTTTGTTTATCTTCTCAAAGAACCAGTTTTTAGTTTTATTGATCTTTGCTATTGTTTTCTTTGTTTCTATTTCATTTATTTCTGCTCTGTTCTTTATGATTTCTTTCCTTCTGCTAACTTGTTTTTGTTGTTCTTCTTCTTTCTCCAGTTCCTTTAGGTGTAACATTAGATTGTTTATTTGAGATTTTTCTTTTTTCTTGAGGTAGACTTGTATTGCTATAAACTTCCCTCTTAGAACTGCTTTTGCTGCATTCCATAGGTTTTGGATCATTGTGTTTTTGTTGTCATTTGTCTCTAGGTAATTTTTGATTTTCTCTTTGATTTCTTCAGTGATCTCTTGGCTATTTAGTAACATATTGTTTAGCCTCCATGTGTTTGTATTTTTTTTCCCTGCAATTGATTTCTAATCTCATAACGTGGTGGTCAGAAAAGATGCTTGATATGATTTCAATTTTCTTAAATTTACTGAGGCTTGATTTGTGACCCAAGATGTGATCTATCCTGGAGAGTGTTCTGTGCATGCTTGAGAAGAAAGTGTAATCTGCTGTTTTTGTATGGAATGTCCTATAAATAGCAAATCTATCTGCTCTATTGTTTCATTTAAAGCTTGTGTTTCCTTATTAAATTTCTGTTTGGATGATCTGTCCATTGGTGTATTGAGGTGTTAAAATCCCCCACTGTTATTGTGTTACTGTTGATTTCCTCTTTTAGAGCTATTTTCAGTTGCCTTATGTATTGAGGTGCTCCTACATTGGGTGTTTATAATTGTTATATCTTTTTCTTGGATTGATCCCTTTATGATTATGTATTCTTCTTCCTTGTCTCTTGTAACATTCTTTATTTTAAAGTCTATTTTATCTAATACGAGTATTGCTACTCAAGCTTTCTTTTGATTTCCATTTTCATGGAATATCTTTTTCTATCCCCTCACTTTAACTCTGTATGTGTCCCTAGGTCTGAAGTGGGTCTCTTTTAGACAGCATATATATGGGTCTTGTTTCTGTATCCATTCAGCAAGCCTGTGTCTTTTAGTTGGAGTGTTTAATCCATTCACGTTTAAGGTAATTATAAATATGTATGTTCCTCTTACCATTTTCTTAATTATAATGGGTTTGTTTTTGTATGTCCTTTTCTTCTCTTGTGTTTTCCACTTAGAGAAGTTCCTTTAGCATTTGTTGTAGAGCTGGTTTGGTGGTGCTGAATTCTCTTTGCTTTTGCTTGTCTGTAAAGCTTTTGATTTCTCTGTCAAATCTGAATGAGATCCTTGCTGGGTAGAGTAATCTTGGTTGCAGTTTCTTCCCGTTCATCACTTTAAATATGTCATGCCACTCCTCTTTGGTTTGTACAGTTTCTGCCGAGAAATCAGCTGTTAACCTTATGGGAGCTCTCTTGTATGTTATTTGTCCTTTTTCCCTTGCTTCTTTCAATATTTTTTCTTTGTATTTAATTTTTGCCAATTTGATTACTATGTGTCTCAGTGTGTTTCTCCTTGGGTTTATCCTGTCTGAAACTCTCTGTGCTTCTTTGACTTGGGTGGGTATTTCCTTTTCAATATTGGGGAAGTTTTTGACTATAATCTCTTGAAATATTTTATCATGTTGTTTCTCTCTCTCTTCTCCTCTGGGACCCCTATAATGTGAATGTTGTCGCATTTAATGTTGTCCCAGAAGTCTCTTAGGCTGTCTTCATTTCTTTTCATTCTTTTTTCTTTATTCTGTTCCACGGCAGTGAATTCCACCATTATGTCTTCCAGGTCACTTTTCCATTCTTCTGCCTCAGGTATTCTACTATTGATTCCTTCTAGTGTATTTTTCATTTCAGTTATTGTATTGTTCATCTCTGTTTTTTTTAATTCTTTAATTCTTCTAGGTGTTTGTTCTTTAATTCTTCTAGGTCTTTGTTAATCATTTCTTGTATCTTCTCGATCTTTGTCCCCATTCTTTTTCCAAGACCTGGATCATCTTCACTACCATTATTCTTAATTCTTTTTCTGGAAGGTTGCCTATCTCCACTTCATTTAGTTGTTTTTCTGGACTTTTATCTTGTTCCTTCATCTGGTACATAGCCCTCTGCCTTTTCCTCTTGTCTATCTTTCTGTGAATGTTGTTTTTGTTCCACAGGCTGCAGTATTGTAGTTCTTGCTTCTGCTGTCTGTCCTCTGGTGCATGAGGCTACCTAAGAGGCTTGTGCAAGTTTCCTGATGGGAGGGACTGGTGGTGCATAGAGCTGGTTGTTGCTCTGGTGGGCAGAGATCAGTAAAACTTTAATCTGCTGGTCTGCTGATGGGTTGGGCTGAGTTCCCTCCTTGTTGGTTGTTTGGCCTGAGGTGACCCAACACTGGAGCCTACCTGGTCTCTTCGATGGAGCTAATGGAAGACTCTGGGAGGGCTCACGCCAAGGAGTACTTCCCAGAACTTCTGCTGCCAGTGTCCTTGTCCCCACGGTGAGCCACAGCCACACCCTGACACTGGAGAGACCCTCCAACACCAGCAGGTAGGTCTGGTTCACTCTGCTATGGGGTCACCACTCCTTCCCCTGTATCCCAGTGTGCACATTACTTTGTGTGTGCCCTCCAAGAGTGGAGTTTCCATTTCCCCCAGTCCTGTCAAAGTCCTCCAATCAAATCCTGCTAGCCTTCAAAGTCTGGTTCTCTAGGAATTCTTCCTCCCTTTGCCAGACCCCCAAGTTGGGAAGCCTTACGTGGGGCTCAGAACCTTCACTCCAGTGGGTGGACTTCTGTGGTGTAAGTGTTCTCCGGTTTGTGAGTCACCCACCCAGCAGTTATGGGATGTGATTTTATTGTGATTGCACCCCTCCTACTGTCTCATTTTGGCTTATCCTTTATCTTTCTTTGGACGTGGTATATCATTTATGGTGAGTTCTGGTGTCTTCCTGTCGATGAATGTTCAGCAGTTAGTTGTGATTCCTGTGCTCTTGCAAGAGGGAGTGAGAGAATGTCCTTCTACTCCGGCGTCTTCTTTTGTTATTTTTTTTTTCCTTCAGTATTCTGAATGTGCCATCTCATTCTCTCCTGGTCTGAAATATTTTTATTGAAAAATCTGCTGATAATCTCATGGAGATTCTCATATATGTAACTTCTCTTGCTGCTTTTAAAATTCCTTCTTTCTCTTTGACTTTTGACAATTTAATTATCAATATAATGTCTCTCAATATAAGCCCTATTCATGTTCAAACTATTTGGGGTCCTTTGGACCTCATGGATCTGGATGTGCTTTGCTCTTCCCATGTATGAGAAGTTTTCAGCCATTATTGCTTTAAATATACTTTCTGTCTCTTTCTCTTTCTCTTCTCCTTCTGGAATTCCCATTATGCAATATTGTTCCTTTTCATTGTGTCCCATAAGTCCTGTAGGCTTTCATCACTCTTTTTCATTCTTTTTTCTTTTTGCTCCTCTGAGTGGATAAGTTCTAATGTGCCATCTTCCAAGTGAATGATTCTTTCTTCTGTATGGTCAAGTCTGCTTTTGAAATTTGCTACTGAATTCTTCAATTGTTGTATTTTTCAACTCTAGGATTTCTGTTCATATTTGTTGCAGTTGTTATTGTTGTTAATGGTTTCTATAGCTTTGCCAAACTTCTCATTTTGTTCTTACATTGTTTCCCTAATTCTGTTTAGTTGTCTGTCTGAGTCTTCTTGTAGTTCATTAAACTTCCTTAAGAGGACTATTCTGAATTCTTTATCTGATAGTCCATAGATCTCCATTTCTTTACATTATTAGAGTTTTATTGGTTGCCTTTGGTTGTGTAATATTTACCTAGTTTTTCATTATCCTTGATTCTTTATGTTGGTATCTTCCCATTTGAGCAATTGGGCTCCTTTTCTGGATTTTACAGGTTTTGCTTTGGCAGAGACACATCATCACCCATCAGC
The DNA here is from genome assembly GCF_949987515.2 of Delphinus delphis. Lineage (NCBI taxonomy): Eukaryota > Metazoa > Chordata > Mammalia > Artiodactyla > Delphinidae > Delphinus > Delphinus delphis. The sequence goes on along the minus strand of NC_082704.1, from coordinate 55,368,492 downwards.
TCAGTTTGGGTTTCTGCGTGTGTCTGCTGATAATGGCCTTGGACAGGTGGGGCCTGATATTTATTTTCTATTTTGGGGTCAGATAACTCTTCAAGCTCTGAGGATGGGGATGGAGAGGTGTGCCATTGGCTGAAAACAGCTGGATAGGACTGCTGGTGTGCTTCCCTAGCCAAGTGAAGCTGTAGGATGGGCTCTGTGGTTGTCTGGATTCTCTTGGTCAGACTTCCTAGATGGATGGGGTATTATATTCAGCAGTAGATGGGATTATGAATTAGTTTTCCTGCTCTGGCCAGGCAGCAGGACAGGAACGAGGGCCTATACAGCTCATTGTTTGGGGACCCGAATCAGCAAGAGTGCACTGAATTCCCTGGTAAGGGGAAGCCACTGGTTTTGTTCTGCAGACAGGGAAAATCATAGGCTGTGCCCTTTTGTTCAAGTACCACTGTATGTAGGACAGTTGGATGGGCTACACAGCTTCATGCATGCTCTGGCTGGGTTCCCTGGTCCAACAGTCTAAAGGCTGTATTCAGCAATGAGTGGGACTATGAATTAGTTTCCCTAAGTGCAGTGGGAGAAGAAACTCTGTGTTTGTAAAGCTTGGTAAGACTCTCTTTTGGTTTTAACTCAAGCTGACCTATGCCCTAAGTTCCCTGACCAAACAGGGCAACTGGATTTTCTCTGTAAACTATAAACTCTGCCTGCCCTTCTCCCAGTTCAACCACCACTTGGCCATACAGTTTTCAGGTGTTCTTGCCAACACTTCTTGTCAGATGGGACCAGGAGACAAAGCAGGTGGGGCTGTGTCTCAGCTTCTTTGCCTGGGCAGCAAGGGGAGGGGGCTGCTCCAAGCAACTCTCAATTTCCCAAACAGAGTCTCTGGTTGGGAGGGGCTAGGAAGTACCCTCAGCCATGGCTATAAATTAATCCTCCTGCCTATTCATAGCAGGGGAACTCTACATGCCCAGTACTGGTTTTGCTCTGAGGGCAATCAGTTCTGCCTACCTGCTTGCCTCTCAGCTTGAGCTTTACTGAGCTGTACAGCTTCCAGGTATTTCCACTATCCCCTTGATCACACGTGGCTGGGAGTCACTCTCCATAGCAGGTGTGGCTGTGACTCAGCCCCTTGCCTGCGTGTGGGCAAACCAGGCTCCAGGGCTGGCAAAAATCCTTATTTAAGGATCTGAATCAGTCAGATCTGCACCCCACCAAGTTCCCTGGTGAGAGTGCACCACCAACTTGGTTCGGCAGATGAGCAAAGCCACCCACTGATTTGGATTACCACTTGGGCACTGCAGGTATGAACTTGGTCTGCAAAGATCTGTGTACTGGTTAGTGCAAGCCCTTCTCCCTCCTCCATCACCATCAGATTCCTAGTGTTTGAGCCCCACAGATTCCCTTGCAATTCTTATTAGGCAAGATCCGAGTAGGGACTTCCACAAAGTGACCCACAAGACTCAGGGGTGGGGGGATGGTTGTTTTCTCCTGGATTCTCTTTTCCCACTGGAGGAATCAGAGGCTCAGATGAGACCTCTCCACGTGGTGCTATACTGGTCTGCGGGAGGGGCAGTGCAGTAAATGTGTAGCCACATCTTTTATCCTTCTACTGTAGTCTGTCTTGGTCTCTGGTGCACGGGGGTGCTTCAGCCTCACCTCTGTGTTCTAGAATTCACTCAATGGTGTCTTGTTCTTGAATAGTTGTTAGTTGTTCTTGAGAGGGGAAGCAAAGTCAGGAATGACCTCTGCCACCATCTTGGTTACTTCACTCCCCTTAAGTTAGTATGTCTTACTCTGTGAATTCATGTGGAGTCCAAATTATTTCTATTTTCATGATCCATCATTTTTAAGATGCTCTCCTCCTCCACATAGTCCAAAATGACCCACCCTACATCTGTATTCCATCTAGTACCTCCTTAAAGGAGTAAAAAAGGAGGGCAAGTGGTATCTTTTCTCTTTAAATGCATAACCTGGAATTTGTGTGCATTGCTTCTGGTCATATCTTATCATTCAGAACAGAGTCACATGGCAATAACTAATTGGAAATAAAACGAGGAAATGTAGTTTTTTTCTAGGTATTCATGTGTCCAGATAAAAAAATTATAGGTTCTTTTACTGTAGAAAAAGGGGAGAGTAGATATTGGGGGACCACCAGCAGTCCCTGCTAGACTAATTTCCAGCTGTGGATGATGGCTGCCATTCACTCTTACTTCTTAGGCACAGGGTTTCAGTGAAAAAGTTGCAAAACCATGATGATTATGTGCTTTGATCTCAGCTAGGCTTTTGCTGCTGATTACCAATCCCTTTAAATATCTTTAGTAACTCTCTTGTGGTCTTCTCCATTTTAAGTGTTCCAAGCTTTCTTCAAAGTACTCAACCCCACCCTAGCCTTCTTATTCTTTTATTGACTTTTTTTTAATTAAAGATTTCCAATATGAAAGTTCTCTCAACTTTCTTTCTATCCAGCTTAAAAATTACTTTGCATCCCTCTGTTTTGTTCTGTCTTTAATAAAGTATACCTCCCTTTGCCAAAGCCACACCTCTACTCATGTCCTGATTTCATCCCTACCTGCATTCTCTACGCTTTGTTCCATCAAGGAGTTACTGATTCTCAAATTTGATCTTCAATCTCTATTTCTCTTCTGCTTGCAAATGTTCTTAGGTTTCCCTATCTCAAAACACATTTCCTGGACCAAGTAATTCTTTCAAAGCACCATCACCCTCTTTTCTTTTCTTTTGTCAATTTTTGAAAACACATTTCTTGTAATCAATTTCCCTGAACACATTCTGTGTTTGTCATCTACTTGCCCATCACCCCATATTCACATGTGGAAATCCTACCCATTCCTCAAAGCCCACCTCAAGTACTACCTTCATTATCTCTGCACCTAAATACAAATTATTTCTCTTCTGACCTACTGCCCCTATGACCAAGGCAGCTACTATCATTAAGAGTATTCTATCTGGCAGGGGCTTCATTTTCATATTTCATTTCATCTTTACAACTATGCTGTGAGGCAACTATTATGCCCCCAATAAAATAAATTTTATTCATGCCACAAAAGTAAAACAATGTGTAAAATATAAGCAACCGTAATCCATCATTTAGAGAAAAATCACTATAATATATTGTTGCTTGATTTGTTTTTAGAAAGACATTATGATTTATTTCTTTTTAATTACAAAAATAATATATGATCATTGTAATATGTATAAAAAATAAATATAAAAAATAAACACTATTCTTTCCCCAACTCCTCTCCATATGCACTCCACTGACATAACCAATGTCCTCAGTCTGGTATGTGCTTTTCCATACCTTTCTCTTACAAACATGGGATCATATTATACACATTACTCTTTAAATTGCATTTTCACTTAATAGAATATCTTGTACATCCATCCAGGTCAAGATATAGAGATATAATGCATTCTTTTTACTAGAATCACAAAAATCTGTAGTTTGGTACACCACAATGTATTCCTCTATTGAGTGGTCATTCAGATCACTTCCAATTTTTGTACAATTAAAAGTCAGGCTGCCTATAATATCCTGATACATGCATACTTATGTAGTGGTACTTTTTCCCTCTACTACCAATAACAAGTCAGTAATTTTTAGGTTGAGTTCCAATCAGAACCTGAATGTGACTTCCCTTGCGATTGAACTAAATAATTTTATTTTTTTTTTTTGCGGTATGCGGGCCTCTCACTGCTGTGGCCTCTCGTGTTGTGGAGCACAGGCTCCGGACGTGCAGGCTCAGCGGCCATGGCTCATGGGCCCAACCGCTCCGCGGCACGTGGGATCCTCCCGGACCGGGGCACGAACCCATGTCCCCTGCATCGGCAGGCAGACTCCCAACCACTGCGCCACCAGGGAAACCCTGAACTAAATAAGTTTTAAAATTCATATGGAAGAGTGTCTGGGAATAACCAAAGTTTCCTTATCTGTTAACTGAGGATAATAAGGATAAATCATATTTTGACCTCATAGGAAAATTAAATATTATAATAATGCAGTCACAGTTACTGATCACTTGCTTTCTGACTATAATAAAGTATATGAAACAGCCCCTTCCTCTTAAAAGCTTTCAGGAAATTCATTTTATTTCTTACCTCATCTTGGTTCTTTGCCTGCTTTATCTTCATATCCTTGTCCACCCCGGACTAAAGTATAGCTATTTTAGAAGAATGATACTAGTAAGAAAATGAAAATTTACAGAAGACTTTTACCTAAAATGATAGTAGGGCTCTGGATGCAAGAAGAAATAGGATTAATTTATTTGGAATCGAGAGAAAAAGATACAGAAAACATTATATTCAATAAATTTCTGTTGAATTACATTAATTTGGAATAATAAACTTAGTCAAATGGCAAATTAAGTGCCTACATAATACATAATTGATTTAAATGTTTTTTAAAATATTTATTGACATATGGTCACCATATGATCAACTGTTTTTGTATAATATGGCCTGAAAATTTTTTCTGTGTTTCTGAACTTATTCAAGCCCTGAAGAATCTCACTTCACAATAATATTGATATGGTATATTCTGTCTGGGTTGCATGAAATCATGTATTTTTTTACACCAAAAATGTGTCCAAATTAAAGATACAATTGATAATTTTTTACAGAAGGCATACATGGCATAAAATGAAGCATTCTTCAATAACCTTTTCTTCCAGAGTAATCAAATGCATAAATTTCCTCAGGCATGTCATGACATGATCAAAATTTCTACTTTGAAATCAAAAGAAGGATGAATCCACTAGAAATACCTACAGTTTCATTTATTTACACTAGAGGTTATTTGCGGTGGTCTTACTCAATAGCTATCTTGTAAAGTATGAGAGCTATCTCTTGATCTGTTCAAACTGATACACACATCTGAATATCAATTACAGTGATGGTTCCTAAGGAGACAGCCTTTCCAAAGCTAACTGTCAAATAAACAATGAACTCTTTCACGCATTTTGGTATGGATTCAAATAGACATATAAAGTGTAGTTTCATGCTTGTGTGAGCTGTGGAATGAACATATGTCCCTGCCATTCTCTTGCTACTTAAGATAGTACCCTGTCTTTTGAAAAGACACAGTACAGCAGTAGATAAAATTGAAAGTGAAATCCTTAACTTATTTTTTTTTAAGCTGGCTCCTAGTAGGCTACCCTGGGGAGTATCAGAGATATGGATTCCTAATGCTGAAAATAGAGATGATTCATCCTGAGAAGCTTAACCGTCACTGGTATATTATTTGTGTGCTGCCAAGTCATTCACTGAGGAAGCCAAAATGTTGCACTTTTCAGGATTACTCTCATTTTCAGGGCTGGAAATGGAGAGGCCTAATTTTTCTTGGTTAACATAGGATCTTTTTATTCCCTGCTACAAAGACATAGTAAAGAAAAAATGAATTACTTTTGATCCCCCTGGGGTGTGCCAACATTGAAGTTTATAAATCCTTGCCATCAAACTGCATGAGGCTAATGGGTACACTCTAAACCCTGGAGGTACTTATGCCAGTGTCTCTCCAATCCACACTACTAGAATCTAGAATGCTTTCTAGGCCTCCAAACCTATCCAAAACCATTAGAACCCTGAACGATTTGAGACTTGGATATCTACTCTAACAAAGCCCTTTAGAAACCAGTCAGACTTCATGAATAAATGCCAAAATATCTGATCAAATTTCTTCCAGAGACTTGAAACCTCAGCACTCTCATCTTACAATGAACTACATGATCTTTATGATCCCTTCCAGTGTTAAAGACATCATAACTATATGACCTGACATTTATAATAACTATATTATTCTATAATAATAATATAACGCACTCAAAATTTCTAAACATAGGTACATCAAAACACAAGGCCGGGGCTTCCCTGGTGCCACAGTGGTTGAGAGTCCGCCCGCCAATGTAGGGGACACGGGTTCGTGCCCCGGTCTGGGAAGATCACACGTGCCGCGGAGCGGCAGGGCCTGTGAGCCATGGCCGCTGAGCCTGTGCGTCCGGAGCCTGTGCTCCGCAACAAGAAAGGCCACAACAGTGAGAGTCCCGCAAACGGCAAAAAACAAACAAACAAAAAAAAAACCAAAAAAAAAAAAAACAAGGCCCGGGAGAGAGTTCCAAGATGGCGGAAGAGTAAGGTGCAGAGATCACCTTCTTCCCCACAGATACATCAGAAATACATCTACACGTGAAACAACTCCTACAGAACACCTACTGAACACTGGCATAAGAACTCAGACCTCCCAAAAGGCAAGAAACTCCCCACGAACCTGGGTAGGGCAAAAGAAAAAAGAAAAAACAGAGACAAAATAATAGGGATGGGACCTGCACCAGTGGGAGGGAGCTGTGAAGGAGGAAAGGTTTCCACACACTAGGAAGCCCCTTTGTGGGTGGAGACTGTGGGTGGCAAAGGGGGGAAGCTTTGGAGTCGTGGAGGGAGCGCAGCAACAGGGGTGCGGAGGGCAAAGCGGAGAGATTCCCGCACAGAGGATCGGTGCTGACCAGCACTCACCAGCCCGAGAGGCTTGTCTGCTCACCGCTGGGACGGGCATGGTTTGGGAGCTGAGGCTCGGGCTTCGGTCAGATTCCAGGGAAAGGACTGGGGTTGGCGGTGTGAACACAGCCTGAAGGGGTTAGTGCACCACGGCTAGCCGGGAGGGCGTCCGGGAAAAAGTGCGGAATTGCCGAAGAGACAAGAGACATTTTCTTGCCTCTTTGTTTCCTGGTGCATGAGGAGAGGGGATTAAGAGTGTTGCTCAAAGGAGCTCCAGAGATGGGCTCGAGCTGCAGCTATCAGCGTGGACCCCAGAGACGGGCATGAAACGCTGAGGCTGCTTCTGCTACCACCAAGAAGCCTGTGTGCAAGCACAGGTCACTATCCACACCTCCCCTCCCGGGACCCTGTGCAGCCCGCCACTGCCAGGGTCCCATGATACAGGAACAACTTCCCCGGGAGAATGCACGGCATGCCTCAGACTGGTACAACGTCGTGCTGGCCTCTGCCGCCGCAGGCTCTCCCCGCATCCATACACCTCCCTCCCCCCTGGCTGACTGAGTCAGAGCCCCCGAATCAGCTACTCCTTTAACCCCGTCCTGTCTGAGCGAAGAACAGACGCCCTCCGGCGACCTACATGCAGAGGTGGGGCCAAATCCAAAGCTGAGCCCTGGGAGCTGTGTGAACAAAGAAGAGAAAGGGAAATTTCTCCCAGCAGCCTCAGAAGCAGCGGATTAAATCTCCACAGTCAGTTTGATGTACCCTGCATCTGTGCAATACATGAATAGACAACGAATCATCCCAAACTGAGGAGGTGGACTTCGAGAGCAAGATCTATGATTTTTTCCCCTTTTCTTCTTTTTGTGAATGTGTATGTGTATGCTTCTGTGCGAGATCTTGTCTGTATAGCTTTGATTTCACCATTTGTCCTAGGGGTCTGTCAGTCTGTTTGTTTTATTTTTTTTTTTTGCTTAAAAATTTTTCTTCTTAAAAATTATTTTTTATTTTAATAACTTTATTTTATTTTATCCTCTTTCTTTCTTTCTTTTTTCTTTCTATTTACTCTCCCTTTTATTCTGAGCCATGTGGATGAAAGGCTCTTGGTGCTGCTGCCAGGCGTCAGTGCTGTGCCTCTGAGGTGGGAGAGCCAACTACAGGACACTGATCCACAAGGGACCTCTGAGCTCCATGTAATATCAAATGTCGAAAATCTCCCAGAGATCTCCATCTCAACGCTAAGACCCAGCTTCACTCAATGACCAGCAAGCTACAGTGGTGGACACCCTATGCCAAACAATTAGCAAGACAGGAGCACAGCCTCATCCATTAGCAGAGAGGCTGCCTAAAATCATAATAAGGCCACCGACACCCCAAAACACACCACCAGACGTGGACCTGCCCACCAGAAAGAAAAGATGCAGCCTCATCCACCAGAACACAGGCACGAGCCCCCCCCCACCAGGAAGCCTACACAACCCACTGAACCAACCTTAACCACTGGGACACACACCAAAAAAACCAGGAACTACGACCCTGCAGCCTGCAAACAGGAGACCCCAAACACAGTAAGTTAAACCAAATGAGAAGACAGAAAAACACACAGCAGATGAAAGAGCAAGGTAAAAACCCACCAGATCAAATAAATGAAGAGGAAATAGGTAGTCTGTCTGAAAAAGAATTCAGAATAATGATAGTAAAGATGACAAAAAATCCTGGAAATAGAATAGACAAAATACAAGAAACAATTAACAAGGGACTGGAAGAACTAAAGAGCAAACAAACAATGTTGAACAACACAATAAATGAAATTAAAAATTCTCTAGAAGGGATCAATAGCAGAATAACTAGGGCAGAAGAATGGATAAGTAACCTGGAAGATAAAATAGTAGAAATTACTACTGCAGAGCAGAATAAAGAAAAAAGAATGAAAAGCACTGAGGACAGTCTCAGAGACCTCTGGGACAATATTAAATGTACCAACATTCGAATTACAGGGGTCCCAGAAGAAGAAGAGAAAAAGAAAGGGACTGAGAAAATATTTGAAGAGATTATAGTTGAAAATTTCCCTAATATGGGAAAGGAAATAGTTAATCAAGTCCAGGAAGCACAGAGTACCATACAGGATAAATCCAAGGAGAAACACGCCAAGACACATATTAATCAAACTGTCAAAAATTAAATAAAACATATTAAAAGCAGCAAGGGTAAAAACAACAAATAACACACAAGGGAATCCCCATAAGGTTAACAGCTGAACTTTAAGAAGAAACTCTGCAAGCCAGAAGGGAGCGGCAGGACATATTTAAAGTGATGAAGGAGAAAAACCTAAAGCCAAGATTACTGTACCCAGCAAGGATCTCATTCAGATATGATGGAGAAATTAAAACCTTTACAGACAAGCAAAAGCTGAGAGAGTTCAGCACCACCAAAACAGATTTACAACAACTGCTAAAGGAACTTCTCTAGGCAAGAAACACAATAGAAGGAAAAGACCTGCAATAACAAACCCAAAAAAATTAAGAAAATGGGAATAGGAACATTCATATCGATAATTACCTTACATGTAAATGGATTAAATGCTCCCACCAAAAGACACAGATTGGCTGAATGGATACAAAAGCGAGACCCATATATATGCTGTCTACAAGAGACCCACTTCAGACCTGTGGACACATACAGCCTGAAAGTGAAGGGATGGAAAAAGATATTCCATGCAAATGGAAACCAAAAGAAAGCTGGAGTAGCAATTCTCATATCACACAAAATAGACTTTAAAATAAAGACTATTACAATAGACAAAGAAGGACACTACAGAATGATCAAGGGATCGATTCAAGTAGAAGATATAACAATTGTAAATATTTATGCACCCAACATAGGAGCACATCAATACATAAGGCAAATACTAACAACCATAAAAAGGGAAATTAACAGTAACACAATCATAGTAGGGGACTTTCACACCCCACTTTCACCAATGGACAGCTCATCGTAAATGAAAATAAATAAGAAAACACAAGCTTTAAATGATACATTAAACAATGGGCTTAATTGATATTTATAGGACATTCCATCCAAAAACAACAGAATACACATTCTTCTCAAGTGCTAATGGAGCATTCTCCAGGATAGATCATATCTTGTGTTACAAGTCAAGCATTGGAAAATTTAAGAAAATTGAAATCATATCAAGTATCTTTTCCGACCACAATGCTATGAGACTAGATATCAATTACAGTAAAACATCTGTAAAAAATACAAACACATGGAGACTAAACAATACAATACTTAATAACCAAGAAATCACTGAAGAAATCAAAGAGGAAGTCAAAAAATACCTAGAAACAAATGACAATGGAGACACGAGGAGCAAAAGCTATGGGATGCAGCAAAAGCAGTTCTAAGAGGGAAGTTTATAGCAATACAATCCTACCTTAAGAAACAGGAAATATCTCACATAAACAACCTAAACTTGCACTTAAAGTAATTAGAGAAAGAAGAACAAAAAACCCAAAGTTAGCAGAAGGAAAGAAATCATAAAGATTAGAAATAAATGAAAAAGAAATGAAGGAAATGATAGGAAAGATCAATAAAACTAAAAGCTGGTTCTTTCAGAGGATAAACAAAATTGATAAACCATTAGCCAGACTCATCAAGAAAAAAAAGGGAGAAGACTCAATTCAATAGAATTAGAAATGAAAAAGGAGAAGTAACAACTGACACTGCAGAAATACAAAGGATCATGAGAGAATACTACAAGCAACTCTATGCCAATAAAATGGACAATCTGGAAGAAATGGACAAATTCTTAGAAATACACAATCTGCCGAGACTGAACCAGGGAGAAATAGAAAATATGAACAGACGAATCACAAGCACTGAAATTCAAACGGTGATTAAAACTCTTCCAACAAACCAAATCCCAGGACCACGTGGCTTCACAGGCGAATTCTATCAAACATTTAGAGAAGAACTAACACCTATCCTACTCAAACTCTTCCAAAATATAGCATAGGGAGGAACACTCCCAAACTCATTCTACGAGGCCACCATCACCCTGATACCAAAACCAGACAAAGATGTCACAAAGAAAGAAAACTACAGGGCAATATCACTGATAAACATAGATGCAAAAATCTTTAACAAACTACTAGCAAACAGAATCCAACAGCACATTAGAAGTATCATACACCATGATCAAGTGCTGTTTATTCCAGGAATGCAAGGATTCCTCCATATACGCAAATCAATCACTGTGATACACCATGTTAACAAATTTAAGGAGAGAACCGTATGATCATCTCAATCGATGCAGAGAAAGCTTTCTACAAAGTTCAACACCCATTTATGATAAAATCCCTGCAGAAAGTAGGCTTATAGGGAACTTTCCTCAACATAATAAAGGCCATATATGACAAACCAACAGCCAACATCATCCTCAATGGTGAAAAACTGAAAGCATTTCCACTAAGATCAGGAACAAGACAAGGTTGCCCACTCTCACCACTCTTATTCAACATAGTTTTGGAAGTTGTAGTCACAGCAATCAGAGAAGGAAAAGACAAAAAAGGAATCCAAATTGGAAAAGAAGAAGTAAATCTGTCACTGTTTGCAGATGACATGATACTATACATAGAGAATCCTAAAGATGATACCAGAAAACTACTAGAGCTAATCAATGAATTTGGTAAAGTAGCAGAATGCACAGAATGCACAGAAATCTCTGGCATTCTTATACACTAATGATGAAAAACCTGAAAGTGAAATTAAGAAAATACTCCCATTTACCATTGCAACAAAAAGAATAAAATATCTAAGAATAAACCTACCTAAGGAGATAAAAGACCTGTATGCAGAAAATTATAAGACACTGATGAAACAAATTAAAGATGATACAAATAGATGGAGAGATATACCAAGTTCTTGGATTGGAAGAATCAACATTGTGAAAATGACTCACTTACTGAAAGCAATCTACAGATTTAATGAAATCCCTCTCAAACTACCACTGGCAGTTTTCACAGAACTAGAACAAAAAAATTCACAATTTGTATGGAATCATGTAAGACCCCAAATAGCCAAAGCAATCTTGAGAATGAAAAATAGAGCTGGAGGAATCAGGCTCCTGGACTTCAGACTATACTACAAAGCTACAGTAATCAAGACAGTATGGTACTGGCACAAAAACAGAAAGATCGATCAATGGAACAGGATAGAAAGCCCAGAGATAAACCCACGCAGGTATGGTCACCTTATCTTTGATCAAGGAGGCAAGAATATACAGTGGAGAAAAGACAGCCTCTCCAATAAGTGGTGCTGGGAAAACTAGACAGGTCCATGTAAAAGTATGAAATTAGAACACTCCTAACACCATACACAAAAATAAACTAAAAATGGATTAAAGACCTAAATGTAAGGCCAGACACTATCAAACTCTTAGAGGAAAACATAGGCAGAACACTCTATGACATGAATCAAAGCAAGATCATTCTTGACCCACCTCCTAGAGAAATGGAAATAAAAACAAGAATAAACAAATGGGACCTAATGAAACATAAAAGCTTTTGCACAGCAAAGGAAACCATAAACAAGACCAAAAGACAACCCTCTGAATGGGAGAGAATATTTGTAAATGAAGCAACTGACAAAGGATTAATCTCCAAAATTTACAAGCAGCTCATGCAGCTCAATATCAAAAAAACATAGAAGCCAATTCAATAATGGGCAGAAGATCTACATAGACATTTCTCCAAAGAAGATATACAGATTGCCAACAAACACACGAAAGAATGCTCAACATCATTAATCACTAGAGAAATGCAAATCAAAACTACAATGAGATATCATCTCACACTGATCAGAATGGGCATCACCAAAAAATCTAGAAACAATAAATGCTGGAGAGGGTGTGGAGAAAAGAGATCCCTATTGCACTGTTGTTGGGAATGTAAATTGTTACAGCCACTATGGAGGTTCCTTAAAAAACTAAAAATAGATGTACCATACGAACCAGCATGCCCACTACTGGGCATGTACCCTGAGAAAACCAGAATTCAAAATGTGTCATGTACGAAAATGTTCATTGCAGCTTTATTTACAATAGCCAGGACATGGAAGCAACCTAAGTGTTCATCATCAGATGAATGGATAAAGAAGACGTAGCACATATATACAATGGAATATTACTCAGCCATAAAAATAAATGAAATTGAGTTATTTGTAGTGAGGTGGATGGACCTAGAGTCTGTCATAGAGAGTGAAGTAAGTCAGAAAGAGAAAAACAAATACTGTATGCTAACACATATATATGGAATCTAAGAAAAAAAGAAAAGGTCATGAAGAAACTAGGGCTAAGACGGGAATAAAGACATAGACCTACTACAGAGTGGACTTGAGCGTATGGGGAGGGGGAAGGGTAAGCTGAGATGAAGTGAGAGAGGTGTATGGACATATATACACTACCAAATATAAAATGGATAGCTTGTGGGAAGCAGCCCCATAGCACAGGGAGATCAGCTCGGTGGTTTGTGACCACCTAGCCATGTGGGATAGGGAGCATGGGGGGGAGGGCGATGTAAGAGGGAAGAGATATGGGAACATATGTATATGTATATGTATAACTGATTCACTTTGTTATAAAGCAGAAACTAACACACCATTTTAGAGCATTTATACAACAATAAAGATGTTAAGAAAGAAAAGAAACAAACAAACAAAAAAGTGCAAGGTCTCCTTTGAGACAATTACTAAGCTTTCCAGGAGACTTTCTTCATCACATCATGCCGGCCACTGCTAGAATTCTTCACCAGCCATAATGACAAACAGCCTAAATGAATTTATTGATTTAATCATCAAAGCATACATATATATATGTATATATATATATATATATATAGACACTGCAAATTAATTGAATCTTAGCAGCAAAAAATAAATATCTGAACAATCATAGCATCATCTATATTTCTTACTTGAAAACAATCATCCTAAAAGGTTTAACCTCTTTCATCTACTTGACTAGATATAGAATACCTAGACAGCTCCTTTTATATATTTCTCAGGCCTTTGAATTACAAAAGATTTGAAAAGGAAAGACCTTACATAGGAGAGAGATAAGATTTCTTATGTAAGTGTAATATGACTCCTTTAGTGTTTTTGATACTGAGGTGCAGAAAAGTCTTTAATTACCTTCATTAACAATATGTTGATGACACTGCACTAAACCTTGATTATAAAACAGTGAACATAACACATTTGTTTGGTGATCATGTAGAAGTAATACATCAATTATAGTGGCATAAACCACAAGTGAATTATTATATTAGTTAATGGGAGCTTAAATAAATTAGAATTTATTTACTGTGGTATAACCTTGCGTATGAATCTGGAATAATTTTATGCCATAGTTGATTACTTGTATGGAGTAGAATATCATTGTCATTATGAAACAGATGTGTATATGACTGCCTTAATACCTTTGATCAGTATTTTTCTTATTAAGGGGATTTGTGTAATATACTATTTGGGAGCTAATCCTAAACACACAAAAAAGACAAGATCATTTAATGTACATGAGAAAATGTACATATAAATATATAGATATTACTCTGGGTTTTTTTTCTTCACCTTGTCACTATGTTAGTTTTCTATTGCTCATGCAACAAATTGCCACAAACAATGACTTAAACCAAGACAAACTAATCATCGTACAGTTCTGTAGATTTGTCTGAAATGGGTCTCACTGCTAAGATCAAGGTATTGGCAGGGTTCCCTTCCCATCTGGAGACTCTAGAAATGACTCCATGTAATTGCCTTTTACAGCTTATAAAGGCCACTGCATTCCTACACTGGTGGCCCCTTCCTCTATCTTCCAAGTAAAAAATAATAATTGAGTATTTCTCACATCCTCACATTACTCTGACCTCTCTCCTGCCACCCCCTTTGACTTTTAAGGATGTTTGTGATTACAATGGACCTGCCCAGATAGTCCAGAATAATCTCCCTATTTTAAAGTCAACTGGGGGGAGACCTTCAAGATGGTGAGGAGTAGGACGTGGAGATCATCTTCCTCCCCACAAATACATGAGAAATACATCTACATGTGGAACAACTCCAACAGAACACCTACTGAACGCTGACAGAAGATATCAGACCTCCCAAAAGGCAAGAAACTCTCCAGGTACCTGGGTAGGGGAAAAGAAAAAAGAAAAAACAGAGACAAAAGAATAGGGACGGCACCTGCACCTCGGGGAGGGAGCTGTGAAGGAGGAAAAGTTTCCACACGCTAGGAAGCCCCTTCGCGGGCAGAGACTGCGGGTGGTGGAGGGGGGAAGCTTCAGAGCCACGGAGGAGAGCACAGCAACAGGGGTGCGGAGGGCAAAGTGGAGAGATTCCCGCACAGAGGATCGGTGCCGACCAGCACTCACCAGCCAGAGAGGCTTGTCTGCTCACCCGCCAGGGCGGGCGGGGGCTGGGAGCTGAGGCTCGGCTTCGGTAGGATCACAGGGAGAGGACCGGGGTTGGAGGCGTGAACACAGCCTGAAGGGGGCTAGTGAGCTACACTTAGCTGGGAGGGAGTCCGGGAAAAAGACTGGACCTGCCTAAGAGACAAGAGACCATTGTTTCAGGGTGTGCAAGGAGAGGGAATTCAGAGCACCACCTAAACGAGCTCCAGAGATGGCTGTGAGATGCGGCTATCAGCACGGACACCAGAGACGGGCATGAAACGCAAAGGCTGCTGATGCTACCACCAAGAAGCCGGTGTGAAAGTACAGGCCACTCTCCATATCTCCCCTCCTGGGAGCCTGTGCAGCCTGCCACTGCGAGGGTCCCGTGATTCAGGGACAACTTCCCCAGGAGAACACATGGCACCTCAGGCTGGTGCAATATCATGCTGGCCTCTGCCACCACAGGCTTGCCCCGCATTCCATACCCCTCCCTCCGCCAGGACGGAGTGAGCCAGAGCCCCCTAATCAGCTGCTACTTTAACCCCATCATTTCTGAGTAAACAACAGACACCCTCAGGCGACCTATAATGCAGACGCCAGGCCAAATCCAAAGCTGAACCCTAGGAGCTGTGCAAACAAAGAAGAGAAAGGGAAATTTCTCCCTGCAGCCACAGGAGCAGCAGATTAAATCTCCACAATCAACCTGATGTACCCTGCATCTGTGGAATTCCTGAATAGACAACGAATCATCCCAAATTGAGGGGGTGGACTTTGGGAGCAACTATAGACTTAGGGTTTGCTTTCTGCAAATAATTGTTTCTGGTTTTATGTTTATCATAGTTTAGTATTTAGAGTTTATTATCATTGGTAGATTTGTTTATTGATTTGGTTGCTCTCTTCCTTTTTTTTATATACAGACATATATATTTTTTTTCCTTTTACTCTTTTTAGGAGTATGTATGTGTATGTTTTCTGGTGTGAAATAGCTTTGCTTTTTGTCTGTATAGCTTTGCTTTTATCATTTGTCCTAGGGTTCTGTCTGTCCTTTATTTATTTATTTTTTTTTAGTATAGCTTTTAACCCTTATTATCATTGTTGGATGTGTTCTTTGGTTTGGTTGCTCTCTTCTTTCTTTTTAAAATTACTTTTTAATATTTTTATTTTTAATAATTTTAATTTTTTTATTTTAATAAACTTTATTTTCTTTTCTTTTTACTTTCTTTCTTTTTTTCTCCCTTTTCTTTTGAGCCATGTGGTTGACAAGGTCTTGGTGCTACGGCCAGGTGTCAAGGCTATGCCTCTGAGGTGGGGGAGCTGAGTACAGAGCACTGGTCCACCAAAGACCTCCCACTTCCATGTAATATCAAATGGCCAAAGCTCTCCCAGAGATCTCCATCTCAATGCTAAGACACAGCTCCAGTCAACGACCAGCAAGCTACGGTGATAGACACCCTATGCCAAACCACTAGCAAGACAGGAACACAATCCCATCCATTAGCAGAGAGGCTGCTTAAAATAGTAATAAGGCCACAGACACCCCAAAACACAACACCATACATGGTCCTGCACACCAGAAAGGCAAGATCCAGCCTCAACCACTAGAACACAGGCACCAGTTCCCTCCACCTGGAAACTTACACAACACACTAAACCAACTGTAGCCACTGGGGGCAGACACCAAAAACAAAGGGAATTATGAACCTGCAGCCTGTGAAAAGGAGACCCCAAACACAGTAAATTAGGCAAAATGAGAAGACAGAGAAACACACAGCAGATGAAGGAGCAAGGCAAAAACAAATCAAACCAAACAAATGAAGAGGAAATAAGCAGTCTACCTGAAGAAGAATTCAGAGTAATGATAGTAAAGATGATCCAAAATCTTGGAAATACAATGGAGAAAATACAAGAAATGTTTAACAAGGACCTAGAAGAACTAAAGAGCAAGCAAACAATGATGAACAACACAATAAATGAAATTAAAAATTATCTAGAAGGAATCAATAGCAGAATAACTTACACAGAAGAATGGATAAGTGACCTGGAAGATAAAAGAGTGGAAATAACTACCAAAGAGCAGAATAAAGAAAAAAGAATGAAGAGAATTGAAGACAGTATCAGAGACCTCTGTTACAACATTAAATGCATCAACATGAGAATTATAGGGATCCCAGAAGAAGAGAAAAAGAAAGGAACTGAGAAAATATTTGAAGAGATTATAGTTGAAAACTTCCCTAATATGGAAAAACGAAATAGTCAATCAAGTTCAGGAAGCACAGAGAGTCCCATACAGGATAAGTCCAAGGAGACACATGCCAAGGCACATATTAATCAAACTATCAAAAATTAAATAAAAAGAAAAATAATTAAAAGAAGTAAGGGAAAAACAACAAATAACATACAAGAGAATCTCCATAAGGTTAACAGCTGACTTTCAGGAGAAACACTGCAAACCAGAAGGGAGAGGCAAAACATAATAAAAGTGATGAAAGGGAAAAACTTACAACCAAGATTTCTCTACCCAGCAAGGATCTCATTCAGATTCAACAGAGAAATTAAAACCTTTAAAGAGAAGCAAAAGCTAACAGAATTCAGCACCACAAAACCAGCTTTACAACAAATGCTAAAGGAACTTCTCTAGGGAGGAAACACAAGAGAAGGAAAAGACCTACAATAACAAACCCAAAACAATTAAGAAAATGGTAATAGAAACATACACATCGATAAATACCTTAAATGTAAATGGATTACATGCTCCAACCAATAGACATAGACTGGCTGAATGGATACAAAAACAAGTCCTGTATTAATGCTGTGTACAAGAGACCCACTTCAGACCTGGGGACACATACACTGAAAGTCAGAGGATAGAAAAATATATTTCAAGAAAATGGAAATCAAAAGAAAGCTGGAGTAGCAATTCTCATATCAGAAAAAATAGACTTTAAAATAAAGACTATTACAACATACAAAGAAAGACACTACAGAATGAACAATGGATCAATCCAAGAAGAAGATAAAACAGTTGTAAATATTTATACACCCAACATAGGAGCACCTCAATACATAAGGCAAGTGCTAACATCCATAAAAGGGGAGATCGACAGTAACACAATCATAGTAGGGAACTTTAACACCTCACTTTCACCAATGGACAGATCACCTTAAATGAAAATAAATAAGGAAACACAAGCTTTAAATGGTACATTAAAAAAGATGGACTTAATTGATATTTATAGGACATTCCATCCAAAAACAACAGAATACACATTCTTCTCAAGCACTCATGGAACATTCTCCAGGATAAATCATATCTTGGGTCACAAATCAAGCCTTGGTTAACTTAAGAAAATTGAAATCATATCAAGTATCTTTTCCAACAACAACACTATGAGACTAGATATTAATTACAGGAAAAGATGTGTAGAAAATACAAACACATGGAGCGTAAACAGTACACTACTTAGTAACGAAGTGATTACTGAAGAAATCAAAGAGGAAGTCAAAAAATACCTAGAAACAAATGACAATGAGACACGATGAACCAAAACCTATGGGATGCAGCAAAAGCAGTTCAAACAGGGAAGTTTATAGCAATAGAATCCTACCTTAAGAAACAGGAAACATCTCAAATAAACAACCTAACATTGCACCTAAAGAAATTAGAGAAAGAAGAATTTAAAAAAAACCAAAGTTAGCAGAAGGAAAGAAATCATAAAGATCAGATCAGAAATAAATGAAAAAGAAATGAAGGAAATGAAAACAAAGATCAATAAAACTAAAAACAGGTTCTTTGAGTAAACAAAATTGATAAACTATTAGCCAGACTCATTGAGAAAAAAAGGGAGAAGACTCAAATCAATAGAATTAGAAATGAAAAAGGAGAAGTAACAACTGACACTGCAGAAATACAAAAGATCATGAGAGATTACTACAAGCAACTCTATGCCAATAAAATGGACAACCTGGAAGAAATGGACAAATTCTTAGAAATGCACAACCTGCCAAGACTGAATCAGGAAGAAATAGAAAATATGAACAGACCAATCACAAGCACTGAAATTGAAACTGTGATTAAAAATCTTCCAACAAATAAAAACCCAGGACCAGATGGCTTCACAGGGGAATTCTATCAAAAATTTAGAGAAGAGCTAACATCTATGCTTCTCAAACTCTTCCAAAATATAGCAGAGGGAGGAACACTCCCAAACTCATTCTACGAAGCCACCATCACCCTGATACCAAAACCAGACAAAGATGCCACAAAGAAAGAAAACTATGGGGCAATATCACTGATGAACATAGATGCAAAAATTCTCAACAAAATACTAGCACACAGAATCCAACAGCACATTAAAAGTATTATACACCATGATCAAGTGGGGTTTATTCCAGCAATGCAAGGATTCTTTCATATATGCAAATCAATCAATGTGATACACCATATTAACAAATTTAAGGAGAAAACCCATATGATCATCTCAATGGATGCAGAGAAAGCTTTTGACAAAATTCAACGCCCATTTATGATAAAAACCCTGCAGAAAGTAGGCATAGAGGGAACTTTCTTCAATATAATAAAGGCCATATTTGAAAAACCAACAGCCAAAATTATCCGCAATGTTGAAAAACTGAAACCATTTCCACTAAGATCAGGAACAAGACAAGGTTGCCCACTCTCACCACTCTTATTCAACATAGTTTTGGAAGTTTTAGCCACAGCAATCACAGAAGAAAAATAAGTAAAAGGAATCCACATTGGAAAAGAAGAAATAAACCTGTCACTGTTTGCAGATGACATGATATTCTACATAGAGAATCCTAAAGATGATACCAGAAAACTACTAGAGCTAATCAATGAATTTGGTAAAGTAGCAGGATACAAATTTAATACAGAGAAATATCTGGCATTCCTATACTCTAATGATGAAAAATCTGAAAGTGAAATTAAGAACACACTCCCATTTACCACTGCAAGAGAAGAATAAAATATCTAGGAAATAAGCTACCTAAGCAGACAAAAGACCTGCATGCAGAAAACTATAAGACACTGATGAAAGAAATTAATGATGATACAAACAGATGGAGAGATGTACCATGTTCTTGGATTGGAAAAATCCACTTTGTGAAAATGACTATACTACCCCAAGCAATCTATAGGTTCAATGCAATCCCTATCAAACTACCAATGGCATTTTTCACAGAACCAGGATAAAAAATTTCACAATTTGTATGGAAACACCAAAGACCCTGAATACGCAAAGCAATCTTGATAAAGAAAAATGGAGCTGGAGGAATCAGGCTTCTGGACTTCAGACTATACTACAAAGCTACAGTAATCAACACAGTATGGTACTGGCACAAAAACAGAAATATAGATCAATGGAACAGGATAGAAAGCCCAGAGATAAACCCATGCACATATGGACACCTTATCTTTGATAAAGGTGACAGTAATGTACAATAGAGAAAGGACAGCCTCTTCAATAAGTGGTGCTGGGAAAACTGGACAGGTACATGTAAAAGTATGAAATTAGAACACTCCCTAACACCATACACAAAAATAAGCTCAAAATGGATTAAAGACCTAAATGTAAGCCCAGACACTATCAAACTCTTAGAAGAAATCATAGGAAGAACACTCTATGCCTTAAATCAGAGCAAGATCCATTTTGACCCACCTCCCTGAGAAATGGAAACAAAAACAAAAATAAAGAACTGGAACCTAATGAAACTTAAAAGTTTTGCACAACAAAGTAACCATAAAGAAAATAAAAGATAACTCTCAGAATGGTAGAAAATATTTTCAAATGAAGCAACTGGCAAGATTAATCTCCACAATTTACAAGCAGCTCATGCAGCTTAGTATCAAAAAACCATACAACCCATTCTAAGAATGAGCAGAAGACCTAAATACACCTTTCTACCAAGAAGATATACAGATTTCCAACAAACACATGAAAGGATGCTAAACATCACTAATAATTAGAGAAATGCAAATCAAAACTACAATGAGGTATCACCTCACACTGGTCGAAATGGTGATCATCAAAAAATCTAGAAACAATAAATGTTGGAGAGGGTGTGGAGAAAAGGGAACACTCTTGCACTGTTGGTGGGAATGTAAATTGATACAGCCACTCTGGAGAACAGTATGGAGGCTCCTTAAAAGACTAAAAATAAAACTACCATATGACCCAGCAATCCCACTACTGGGCATATACCCTGAGAAAACCATAATTCAAAAAGAGTCATGTACCACAATGTTCATTGCAGCACTATTTACAATAGCCAGGACATGGGAGCAACCTAAGCGTCCATTGACAGATGAATGGGTAAACATGTTGCACATATATACAGTGGAATATTACGCAGTCATAAATAGAAGCAAAATTGAGTTATTTGTAGTGAGGTGGATGGACCTAGAGTCTGTCATACAGAGTGAAGTAAGTCAGAAAGAGAAAAATAAATACCATGTGCTAATACATATATATGGAATCTAAAAAAAAAAGGTTCTGAGGAACCTAGGGGCAGGACAGGAATAAAGTTACAGACATAGAGGTTGAACTTGAGGACACGGGAAGGGGGAAGTGTAAACTGGGCC
The DNA here is from genome assembly GCF_949987515.2 of Delphinus delphis. Lineage (NCBI taxonomy): Eukaryota > Metazoa > Chordata > Mammalia > Artiodactyla > Delphinidae > Delphinus > Delphinus delphis. Next base: position 55,346,946 of record NC_082704.1, on the reverse strand, counting down.
AAAGTGAGAGAGTTGCATGTATGTATATACACTACCAAATGTAAAATCAGTAGGTAGTGGGAAGCAGCCACAGAGTACAGGGATATTAACTCGGTGCTTTGTGACCACCTTGAGGGATGGTATAAGGAGTGTGGGAGGGAGACTGAAGAGGGATGAGATATGGGGATATATGTATATGTATGTCTGATTCACTTTGTTATAAAGCAGAAACTATTACACCACTGTAGAGCAATTATACTCCAGTAAAGATGTTAAAATTAAATAAATTAAGTCAACTGATTAGCAACCTTAATTCCATCTACAACCTTAATTCCTCTTTACCATGTAGCATAATATACTCACAGGTTTGGGTGATTAGTATGTATGCATCTTTGGGAGCATCATCTACCTACAAGTCACTTTTCTTTTAAAGTTAACTTGCATTTTCAACATAAATTATATGCATAATAATTACTAAAGACATAATAAAAAAAGCCCCTGCCCACTCCTGCAGAACTGAATTCTTAGTCTTTAGAGGCAAGAATTTTCTACTATTTTAGTTGATTTTTGGTTATAATTTCATATTTCTAGATAATATACTACTTAAAGTTTTCACTTCAACAACTGTTGATTTCTGAACATGGTAGATGAAATTTAGCTCTCTTCCAACACACTAACAAACACACTTCTCTTGCCCTCACCTTCACAGTATAGCTAGGTCATATTTCAAAATCACAGTAGCCAGTGTTTACATTATTATGACTATGTAAGCATTATCTGTGGAGACAGGTAATGTACTATGATTATGCTTCCTGTCTTTTATAATCCCCCTCTAGAGAAAGTAATTTCCCAATATTTTTAATTGTTCTTAATCTGTGTATCTATTGTTAATTATTTCTTCATGGTCTGTCAGGTCTGTTACATATTAATATAATTTTCCAAGTGGTCAAATACATTAGGCAATACACAACTTCCAGTTTTCCTGGGAAACCTCTCTTCTAGAGGCCGTTGTCCTCCTGCTCAATCTAGACTGGCTGTTCTCTATATTCCCTGCTTAGCCATCAACCCGGGACTTCTTTTTGGCATTATGTTAGAAATTCTTTTACTTTTTTGGTTATGTTAGATCCCCTCTTTCCTGGGCCTCATGTCATCCTCTTTCCTGATGTTTTCATTTTCTAAAAGTGAAGTATAAGTTATTTTACAATAAAATGCATATGTCTTAGATGTACAGTTTGATGAGTGTTAACAAATATACACACATATGTATTTACCTTTTAAATCGAGGTATAGAATATTTTTATCACCCCAGAATGTTCCTATATACCCCTTTAAAGTAAATTCCCTCCATGCCAGAGACAACTATTATTGTGATTTCTATCACTATAGATTTGTTTTGCCTGTTCTAGAAATCTATATAAATGGAGTCATATAATATTATGTCTGGCTTCTTTTGCTCAACATGTTTTTGAGATTCATCCATGCCATCAGTCATCCTTTCTATTGTATATATGTGCCACATCTTCTTTATCCATTCATCCGATGATGGGCACTAAGGTTGTTTCCATCTCCGGGCTATTGTAAATAGAGCTGTAATGAACATTTTGGTACATGACTCTTTGAATTTTGGTTTTCTCAGGATATATGCCCAGTAGTGGGATTGCTGGGTCATATGGTAGTTCTATTTGTAGTTTTTTAAGGAACCTCCATACTGTTCTCCATAGCGGCTGAACCAATTCACATTCCCATCAGCAGTGCAAGAGTGTTCCCTTTTCTCCACACGCTCTTCAGCATTTATTGTTTCTAGATTTTTTGGTGATGCCCATTCTGACTGGTGTGAGATGATATCTCATTGTAGTTTTGATTTGCCTTTCTCTAGTGATTAATGATGTTGAGCATTCTTTCATGTGTTTTTGCCAGTCTGTATATCTTCTTTGGAGAAATGTCTATTTAGGTCTTCTGCCCATTTTTGGATTAGGTTGTTTGTTTTTTGTTATTGAGCTGCATGAGCTGCTTGTAAATTTTGGAGATTAATCCTCTGTCGGTTGCTTCATTTGCAAATACTTTCTCCCATTCTGAGGGTTGTCTTTTGGTCTTGTTTATGGTTTCCTTTGCTGTGCAAAAGCTTTGAAGTTTCATTAGGTCCCATTTGTTTATTTTTGTTTTTATTTCCATTTCTCTAGGAGGTGGGTCAGAAAGGATTTTGCTGTGATTTATGTCATAGAGTGTTCTGCCTATGTTTTCCTCTAAGAGTTTGATAGTTTCTGGCCTTACATTTAGGTCTTTAATCCATTTTGAGCTTATTTTTGTGTATGGTGTTAGGGAGTGATCTAATCTCATACTTTTACATGTATCTGTCCAGTTTTCCCAGCACCACTTATTGAAGAGGTTGTCCTTTCTCCACTTATATTCCTGTCACCTTTATCAAAGATAAGGTGTCCATATGTGCGTGGGCTTTCTATCCTGTTCCATTGATCTATATTTCTGTTTTTGTGCCAGTACCATACTCTCTTGATTACTGTAGCTTTGTAGTATAGTCTGAAGTCAGGGAGCCTGATTCCTCCAGCTCTTTTTTTTTTTTGTTCTCAAGATTGCTTTGGCTATTTGGGGTCTTTTGTGTTTCCATACAAATTGCGAAATTTTTTGTTCTAGTTCTGTGAAAAATGCCAGTGGTAGTTTGATAGGGATTGCATTGAATCTATAGATTGCTTTGGGTAGTAGAGTCATTTTCACAATGTTGATTCTTTCAATCCAAGAACATGGTATATCTCTCCATCTATTTGTATCATCTTTAATTTCTTTCATCAGTGTCTTATAATTTTCTGCATACAGGTCTTTTGTCTCCCTAGGTAGGTTTATTCCTAGATATTTTATTCTTTTTGTTGCAGTGGTAAATGGGAGTGTTTTCTTGATTTCACTTTCAGATTTTTCATCATTAGTATATAGGAATGCCAGAGATTTCTGTGCATTAATTTTGTATCCTGCCACTTTACCAAATTCATTGATTAGCTCTAGTAGTTTTCTGGTAGCATCTTTAGGATTCTCTATGTATAGGATCATGTCATCTGCAAACAGTGACAGATTTACTTCTTCTTTTCCGATTTGGATTCCTTTTATTTCCTTTTCTTCTCTGATTGCTGCTGCTAAAACTTCCAAAACTATGTTGAGTAATAGTGGTGAGAGTGGGCAACCTTGTCTTGTTCCTGATCTTAGTGGAAATGCTTTCAGTTTTTCACCATTGAGGATGATGTTGGCTGTTGGTTTGTCATATATGGCCTTTATTATGTTGAGGAAATTTCCCTCTATGCCTACTTTCTGCAGGGTTTTTATCATAAATGGGTGTTGAATTTTGTCAAAAGCTTTCTCTGCATCTATTGAGAGGATATATGGTTTTTCTCCTTCAGTTTGTTAATATGGTTTATCACATTGATAGATTTGCGTATATTGAAGAATCCTTGCATTCCTGGAATAAACCCCACTTGATCATGGTGTATGATCCTTTTAATGTGCTGTTGGATTCTGTTTGCTGGTATTTTGTTGAGGATTTTTGCATCTATGTTCATCAGTGATATTGGCCTGTAGTTTTCTTTCTTTGTGACATCCTTGTCTGGTTTTGGTATCAAGGTGATGGTGGCCTCGTAGAAGGAATTTGGGAGTGTTCCTCCCTCTGCTATATTTTGGAAGAGTTTGAGAAGGATAGGTGTTAGCTCTTCTCTAAATGTTTGATAGAATTCGCCTGTGAAGCCATCTGGTCCTGGGCTTTTCTTTGTTGGAAGATTTTTAATCACAGTTTCAATTTCAGTGCTTGTGATGGTCTGTTCATATTTTCTATTTCTTCCTGATTCAGTCTTGGCAGGTTGTGCATTTCTAAGAATTTGTCCATTTCTTCCGGATCGTCCATTTTATTGGCATAGAGTTGCTTGTAGTAATCTCTCATGATCTTTTTTATTTCTGCCGTGTCAGTTGTTACTTCTCCTTTTTCATTTCTAATTCTATTGATTTGAGTCTTCTCCCTTTTTTTCTTGATGAGTCTGGCTAGTGGTTTATTTATTTTGTTTATCTTCTCAAAGAACCAGCTTTTAGTTTTATTGATCTTTGCTATCGTTTCCTTCATTTCTTTTTCATTTATTTCTGATCTGATTTTTATGATTTCTTTCCTTCTGCTAGCTTTGGGGTTTTTTTGTTCTTCTTTCTCTAATTGCTTGAGGTGCAATGTTAGGTTGTTTATTCGAGGTGTTTCCTGCTTCTTAACGTGGGCTTGTATTGCTATAAACTTCCCCCTTAGAACTGCTTTTGATGCAGGTTTTGGGTCGTTGTGTCTTCATTGGCATTTGTTTCTAGATATTTTTTTATTTCCTCTTTGATTTCTTCAGTGATCACTTCATTATTAAGTAGTGTATGTTTAGCCTCCATGTGTTTGTATTTTTTACAGATCTTTTCCTGTAATTGATATCTAGTCTCATGGTATTGTGGTCAGAAAAGATACTTGATACAATTTCAATTTTCTTAAATTTACCAAGGCTTGATTTGTGACCTGAGATATGATCTATCCTGGAGAATGTTCCATGAGCACTTGAGAAAAATTTGTATTCTGTTGTTTTTGGATGGAGTGTCCTATAAATATCAATTAAGTCCATCTTGTTTAATGTATCATTTAAAGCTTGTGTTTCCTTATTTATTTTCATTTTGGATGATCTGTCCATGGGTGAAAGTGGGGTGTTTAAGTCCCCTACTATGAATGTGTTCCTGTCGATTTCCCCTTTTATGGCTGTTAGTATTTGCCTTATGTATTGAGGTGCTCCTATGTTGGGTGCATAAATATTTACAATTGTTATATCTTCTTCTTGAATCGATCCCTTGATCATTATGTAGTGTCCTTCTTTGTCTCTTTTAATAGTCCTTATTTTAAAGTTTATTTTGTCTGATATGAGAATTGCTACTCCAGCTTTCTTTTGGTTTCCATTTGCATGGAATATCTTTTTCCATCCCCTTACTTTCAGTTTGTATATGTCTCTAGGTCTGAAGTGGGTCTCTTGTAGACAGCATATATAAGGGTCTTGTTTTTGTATCCATTCAGCCAATCTGTGTCTTTTGGTGGGAGCATTTAGTCCATTTACATTTAAGGTAATTATCGATATGTATATTCCTATTCCCATTTTCTAAATTGTTTTGGGTTCGTTATTATAGGTCTTTTCCTTCTCTTGTGTTTCTTGTCTAGAGAAGTTCCTTTAGCATTTGTTGTAAAGCTGGTTTGGTGGTGCTGAACTCTCTCAGCTTTTGCTTGTCTGTAAAGGTTTTAATTTCTCCATCAAATCTGAATGAGATCCTTGCTGGGTAGAGTAGTCTTGGCTGCAGGTTTTTCTCCTTCATCACTTTCAGTATGCCCTGCCACTCCCTTCTGGCTTGTAGGGTTTCTGCTGAGAGATCAGCTGTTAACCTTATGGGGATTCCCTTATGTGTTATTTGTTGTTTTTCCCTTGCTGCTTTTAACATGCTTTCTTTGTATTTAATTTTTGACAGTTTGATTAATATGTGTCTTGGCGTATTTCTCCTTGTATTTATCCTGTATGGGACTCTCTGTGCTTCCTGGACTTGATTAACTATTTCCTTTCCCATATTAGGGAAGTTTTCAACTCTAATCTCTTCAAATATTTTCTCAGTCCCTTTCTTTTTCTCTTCTTCTTCTGGAACCCCTATAATTCGAATGTTGGTGTGTTTAATGTTGTCCCAGAGGTCTTTGAGACTGTCCTCAGTTCTTTTCATTCTTTTTTCTTTATTCTGCTCTGCAGTAGTTATTTCCACTGTTTTATCTTCCAGGTCACTTATCCGTTCTTCTGCCTCATTTATTCTGCTATTGATCCCATCTAGAGTACTTTTAATTTCATTTATTGTGTTGTTCATCGTTGCTTGTTTCATCTTTATTTCTTCTAGGTCCTTGTTAACTGTTTCTTGCATTTTGTCCATTCTATTTCCAAGATTTCGGATCATGCTTACTATCATTATTCTGAATTCTTTTTCAGGTAGACTGCCTATTTCCTCTTCATTTGTTAGGTCTGGTGCATTTTTATCTTGCTCCTTTATCTGCTGTGTGTTTTTCTGTCTTCTCATTTTGCTTATCTTACTGTGTTTGGGGTCTCCTTTTTGCAGACTGCAGGTTCGTAGTTCCTGCTGTTTTTAATGTCTGTTTCCAGTGGCTAAGGTTGGTTCAGTGGGTTGTGTAGGCTTCCTGGTGGAGGGAACTAGTGCCTGTGTTGTGGTGGATGAGGCTGGATCTTGTCTTTCTAGTGGGCAGGTTCACATCTGGTGGTGTGTTTTGGGGTGTCTGTGGCCTTATTATGATTTTAGCAGCCTCTCTGCTAATGGGTGGGATTGTGTTCCTGTTTTGCTAGTTGTTTGGCATAGGTTGTCCAGAACTGTGTCTTGCTGGTTGTTGAGTGAAGCTGGGTGCTGGTGTTAAGATGGAGGTCTCTGGGAGATTTTCGCCTTTTGATATTATGTGGAACTGGGAGGTCTCTTGTTGACCAGTGTCCTGAAGTTGGCTTTCCTACCTCAGAGGCAGAGCCCTGACTCTTGGCTGGAGCACCAAGAGCCTTTCATCCACACGGCTCAGAATAAAAGGGAGAAAAAGTAGAGAGAATTAGTAGAAGTATGAGGAAAGAAAGAAGGAAAGGAGGGAAGGAAGGAAGGAAGGAAGGAAGAAAGAAAGAAAGAAAGAAAAGAAAGAAAGAAAGAAAAAAGCAAAGAAGGAAAGAAGGCAAGAAGGAAAGAAAGGAGGGAGGGAGGGAGGGAGGAAGGAAGGAAGGAGGGAAAGAAGGAAAAAAGACAGAAAGAAAGAAGATACAGTAAAAATAAAATAAAGTACAATAAAGTTATTGAATTAAAAAATTCTTATTTATAAAAAAAAAAAAAGGGACGGATAGAACCTTAGGACAAATGTTGGAAGCAAAGCTATACAGACAAAATCTTACCCAGAAGCATACACATACACCCTCAGTAAAAGAGGTAAAGGGGATAAAGTCATAAATCTTGCTCTGAGAGACCACCTCCTCAATTTGGGATGATTCGTTGTCTAAAGGAGGGAAGGAAGGAAGGAAAGAAAGAAAGAAAGAAAGAACAAAGGTAAAGTATAATAACGTTATTAAAATTAATTATTAAGAAAAAAATTAAAAAAAAAACATGGACGGATAGAACCCTAGGACAAATGGTGGAAGCAAGACTATAGACAAGATCTCACACAGAAGCATACACATACACATTCACAAAAGGAGGAAAAGGGAAAAAATCATAGATCTTGCTCCCAAAGTCCACTTCCTTAATTTGGGATGATTGGTTGTCTATTCAGGTATTCCACAGATGTAGGGTATATCAGGTTGATTGTGGAGCTTTAATCCGCTGCTTCTGAGGCTGCCGGGAGAGAGATCCCTTTCTCTTCTTTGTTCCCATAGCTCACAGGGGCTCAGCTTTGGATTTGGCCCTGCCTCTGCGTGTAGGTCGCTGGAGGGCGTCTGTTTTTTGCTCAGACAGGATGGGGTTAAAGGAGCCGCTGATTCGGGGGCTCTGGCGCACTCAGGCCGGCGGGGAGGGAGGGGCGGGGAGGGAGGGACACGGAGTGCGGGCGGGCCTGCGGCGGCAAAGGCCGGCGTGACTTTGCACCAGCCTGAGCCCCGCCATGCATTCTCCCAGGGAAGTTGTCCCTGGATCCCGGGAACGTGGCAGTGGCGGGCTGCACAGGCTCCGCGGAAGAGGGGTGTGGAGAGTGACCTGTGCTGGCACACAGGCCCCTTGGTGGCGGCAGCAGCAGCCTTAGCGTCTCCCGCCCGTCTCTGGGGTCCGCGCTTTTAGCCGCGGCTCGCGCCCGTCTCTGGGGTTCGTGCTTTTACCGCGGCTCACGCCTGTCTCTGGAGTTCCTTTAAGCAGCGTTCTTAAACCCCTCTCCTCGCGCACCAGGAAACAAAGAGGGAAGAAAAAGTCTCTTGCCTCTTCGGCAGGTGCAGACTTTTCCCCGGACTCCCTCCCAGCTAGCCGTGGTGCACTAACCCCTTCAGGCTATGTTCAAGCCACCAACCCCAGTCCTCTCCCTGCGCTCTGTCCAAAACCGAAACCCGAGGCTCAGAGCCTCCCCTCGCAGCCCCGCCCGCCCCGGCGGGTGAGCAGACAAGCCTCTCGGGCTGGTGAGTGCCGGTCGGCACCGATCCTCTGTGCGGGAATCTCCCCGCTTTGCCCTCCGCACCCGTTGCTGTGCACTCCTCCGCGGCTTCGAAGCTCCCCCCTCCGCCTCCCGCAGTCTCCGCCCGCGAAGGGGCTTCCTAGTGTGTGGAAACTTTTCCTCCTTCACAGCTCCCTCCCACTGGTGCAGGTGCCGTCCCTATTCTTTTGTCTCTGTTTTTTCTTTTGCCCTACCCAGGTACGTGGGGAGTTTCTTGCCTTTTGGGAGGTCTGAGGTCTTCTGCCAGCGTTCAGTAGGTGTTCTGTAGGAGTTGTTCCACGTGTAGATGTATTTCTGGTGTATCTGTGGGAAGGAAGGTGATCTCCACGTCTTACTCTTCCACCATCTTCCAGCCAAAACGAGTGTCTTTTAATTAACAGAAGTTCTTAATTTTAATGAAATCTAATTTCTTTTATGATTAATTTTACTTTTCAAGTTTAACAAGTTTTTGCCTGACTCAAGGGCATGACAACATTTCCCTATCGTTTCATCTAAAATATTTATTTATTTTTTAGTTGTCATAGTTAGATCTATGATTCATTTTGAATTAATTATTGTTTCTGATGTGAGATAGGGTGTCAAGGCTCACTTTTTCCCTATGGGTATGCAATTGATTCCTCAACATTTATTGAAAAGGTCATCCTTTATTCTGTCGAATTGCAGTAGAGATTTGTCATAAATCAGGATACTACATATGTGTAGATCTATTTTTGGATTTTCTTTTCTGTACAATTGGTTTATCTTTGCTCCAATATCATATTCTCTTAATTTTTAATATTTTATAATAAACATGTTCTTCTTCAAGATTTCTTGGTGATTATAAATCCTCTGCAGTTCAATGTAAGTTTTAGGATTAACTTGTCAATTTTCTATTAAAAGTCCAACTTATAAATATAACTTGTTATATGTTAGCCTCATGGTAATCACAAAGCAAAAACCTGTAGTAAATGTAAAAAATATAAGGAGAAAGGAATCTAAGCATACCAGTATAGAAAGCCATCAAACCACAAATGGAGAGACAAGAGAAGAAGAAAGGGACAGAGAAATTACACAACAGCCAGAAAACAATGAACAAAATGGCAATAAGTACATACCTATCAATAATTACTTTAAATGTAAAATGGAATAAATTCACCAACCTAAAGGTATACAGAGGCTGAATGGCTGAACAAAACAATAACCATCTATGTGTTGCTTACAAGAGACTCACTTCAGACATAAGAACACATACAGACTGTAAGTTAAGGGATGGAAAATTATATGCTCTCAAAATGGAAATCAAGAGAAATCTGAGGTAGTGATACTTTTATCAGACAAAATGACTCTAAAAGAAAGAATGCAATAAAAGGCAGAGAGGGTCACTGCAGAATGATAAAAGGGTTAAACCAATAAGAGGATATAACATTTGTAAATATTTATGCATGCAATGTAGGATAACCTAAATATATAAAGCAAATATTAACAGACATAAAGAGAGCTATAAACATCAGTACAGTAATAATAGAAGACTTTAATACTCCACTTTCATCAATGGATAGATCATCCAGACAGAAAATCAATAAGGAAACATTGGCTTTAAATAGCATGTTAGACCAAATGAATTTAATAATTACACACAGAACAGTCGATCAAAAAGCAACAGAATACACATTCTTCTCAAGTGCACATAGAACCTTCTCTAGGATATATGTTAGGACACAAAACAAGTCTTAACAAATTTGAGCAGATTGAAATCATATCAAGCATCATTTCTGATCAGAATAGTATGAAACTAGAAATAAATTACAAGAAGAAAACTGGAAAATTCATAAATATGTGGAGAGTAAACAACATGGAACAACCAATAGGTCAATGAAAAAAAGCAGAAGAGAATTAAAAAATACCTAGAGACAAATAAAAATAGAAATACAATGCAACAATACTTATGGGATGCAGCAAAGGCAGTTATAAGAGGGAAGTTCATTGTAGTAAATGCCTCCATCAAAAAAACACGAAAAGTATAAAATAACAACCTAACTTTACAACTCGAGGAATTAGAAAAAGAACAGACAAAATGCAAAATTAGTAGAAGGAAGGAAATAAAGATCACAGCAAAAATAAATAAAATAGAGACTAAAAAGACAATAGAAAAGACCATAAAGCCAAAACCCAGTTCTTTGAAAAGATAAACAAAATCAAGAACAAGTTTGCTAGATTCATAAAGAAAAATAGAGCAAGAACTCAAATAAAATCAGAAATAAAAGACAAGTTACAAGTGACACCAAAGAAATCCAAAGGATCATAAGCAACAACTACAATTATATGCCAACAAATTGGGCAACACAGAGGAAATGAATAAATTCATATTAATGTACAATCTTTAAAGATCAAATTATGAAAAAATAGAAAACTTGAACGGATCTATTACTAGTAACAGATTGAGTCAGTAATCAAAAACTTCCTAACAAACAAAAGTCCAAGACCAGAGAGCTTCACTGGTGAATTTTACCAAACATTCACAGATTAATACCAGACAGCTTCACTGGTGAATTCTACCAAACATTCACAGATTAATACCAATCACCAATCCTTCTCAAAATCTTCCAAAAACAAACAAACAAAAAACCAGAAGAGGAGGAAACACTTTCAAACTCATTTTACAAGGCCAGCATTACTCTGATACCCAAACCAGACAAGGACACCACTAAAAAATGAAATTACAGACCAATATCCCCAATGAACATAGATGCAAAAAAACCTCAACAAACTATTAGTAACCAAATTCAACAGTACATTAAAAGGATCATAAACAATGATGAAGTGGGATTTATCTCAGGTATGCAAGGATTGTTCAACATCCACAAATCAATAAATGTACTACCCCACATGAGCAAAATGAAGGATTAAAAATCATATGATTATATCAATAGATGCAGAAAAAAGCATCTGATAAAATTCAGCATCCACTTATGTAAAAACTCTCAACAAAGTGGGTACAGAAAGAACATACCCCAAAATAATAAAGGCCATATACAACAAGCCCACAGCTAATACAATACTCAGTGGTGAAAAGCTGAAAACTTTAACTCTAACATCAAGAAGAAGACAAGGATGCCCACTCTTGCCACTTTCATTCAACATAGTATTGGAAGTCCTAGCCAGAGCAATTAGGCAAGAAAAAAAAGACATCCAAATTGGAAAGGAAGAAGTAAAACTGTCACTGTTTACAGATGATATGTGTGAAAACCCTAAAGACTGCACCAAAAACATTGTTAGAATTAATAAATGAATTAAGGAACGTAACAGTATTCAAAATCAACATACAGAAATTTGTGGCATTTCTATACACTAATAAGAAACTATCAGAAAGAGAAATTAAGAAAACAATCCCACATCCAATTGCATCAAAAAGAATAAAATACCTAAGAATAAATTTAACCAAAGAGGTGAAAGACCTGCACACAAAAAATTATAAGACATTGATGAAAGAAATTGAAGAAGACACAAATAAATGGAAAGATATTCTGTGTTCATAGTTTGGGAAGATTAATATTATTAATATGTCCTTACTACTCAAAGCAGTCTGCAGATTCAACACAATACTTATCAAGATTCTGAAGGCATTTTTCACAGAAATAAAACAAACAATACTAAAATCTGTATGGAACCACAAAAGACCCAGAATACCCAAAACCATGTTGAGGAAGAAGGACAAAGCTAGATGCATCATGTGCCATGATTTCAAACTATATCACAAAGCTATAGTAATCAGGACAGTACAGTACTGGCATTAAAAAATGCACAGGGCTTCCCTGGTGGCACAGTGGTTGAGAGTCCGCCTGCTGATGCAGGGAACGTGGGTTTGTGCCCCGGTCCAGGAAGATCCCACATGCCGCGGAGTGGCTGGGCCCGTGAGCCATGGCCACTGAGCCTGCGCATCCAGAGCCTGTGCTCCGCAATGGGAGAGGCCACAACAGTGAGAGGACCACGTAACGTAAAAAAAAAAAAAAAAAAAAAGCACATACATCAATGGAACCGAATTAAGAGCCCAGAAATAAATCCATGTACATATGGACAACTGATCTACAGCAATGTAGCAAAGAACTTACAATAGAGAAAGGGGAGTCTCTTTAATAAAGGTGCTGGGAAAACTGGAGAGCCACAGGCAAAAGAAAAAAAAATAGACTAATAACATACATTACACACAAAAATTAACTCAAAATGGAGTAAAGACTTGAATGTAAGACCTGAAAGCATAAAATTCCTAAAAGAAAATATAGGCAGTAACCTCACTGACACTGGTCTTAGCAATGTTTTTGTGGATCTGACTCCAAAGGCAAGGGAAACAAAAGCAAAAATAAACAAATGGGACTACATCAAGCTAAAAAACTTTTGCACAGTGAAGAAAGCCATCAGTAAAATGAAAAGACAACCTAATGAATGGGAGAATGTATTTATAAATTGTATGTGTGATAAGGGATTGGTATCCAAAATATATAAAGAACACATAATTCAATAGGCAAAAACAATCTGGTTTAAAAACTGGCAGAGGATCTGTATAGATATTTTTCAAAAGAACACAGACAAATTGATTTATTTCACTTGCATAATACACCCTAAGTCCAAATAAGTTGCTGCAAATGTCCGAATTTCATTCTTTTTTATGGCTAACATTCCCCTGTATGTATATATATATATATATATATATATATATATATATATATATCACATCTTCTTCATCCATTCTTCTCTTGAAGAACACTTGGAATTCTTCCATATTTTGGCTATTGTACATAGTGCTGCTGTGAACATTGGGGTGCAGGTATATTTTCTTTTATTTATGAAAGTATAGTTGATTTACAATATTGTGTCAGTTTCAGGTGTACAGCAAAGTGATTCCGTTAATTTTTTCAGATTATATTCCATTGTAGGTTATTACGAGATACTGAATCTAATTCCCTGTGCTATATAGCAAATTCTTGTTGCTTATCTATTTTATGTATAGTAGTTTGTATCTAGTAATCCCATACTCCTAACTTATCCTCCCTCCCTTACTCTCCCCTTTGGTAACCATTAGTTTGTTTTCTATGTCTGTGAGTCTGTTTCTGTTTTGCATGTATCTTTTCAAAATAATGTTTTCATTTTTTTCCCAGTTATATACCCAGGAGTAGAATTGCTGGATCATATGGTAGTTCTATTTTTAGTTTTTTGAGGAACCTCCATATTGTTTTCCATAGTGGCTGCACCAATTTACATTCCCAACAATGGTGCACAAATGTTCCATTTCTCCACATCCTCTCCAACATTGTTATATGTAGACACTTTGTTGACAGTCATTCTGACAGCAGTAAGGTGATACGTCGTTGTTGTTTTGATTTTCATTTCACTAATAATTAGGTTAATAATTAGACTATTATGGTCTCGAATTGGTGTTTTTATGTGGGAGCTTCCCTATGTAGACTGAATACGTCCAGTGCCTTTGGTGGGAGGGCTGGTTTTGATGTGGATGCCAGTCACTTCTTTCCTCAATGTGTGCTGTGAGTTACCACTTTAGTAGGGGGTGTGACTGGAGATAGAATGGCTAGAGGTGGTGTCAGGTGTGAGGCAGGACTTCCTCTCTGCTCAGTGGCCCTTACTGCCTTGTTGGGGACAAGGTCCAATCACAAGTTGCTGGAGCAGAAGCCCTGAGAGTTGGGCCTGAGCTGACTCTCTTCCCTTTAGGTGTAGTTTTCCCTCTTCCCACACTGGGACCCTTGCCCTAGAGGATGGGAGTGCCGAAGCAAGTGGGGCCCATATGAAGAGTTCCAATTTGCTGCTTGTGCAGGAGCCCATGGCTCCACTCTGATGCAGACTCAAATGCAAGTCCCCTTTGTCCCTCACAGCCAGACACTGCCCCTAGCCTCTGCAGCACCCTGCCTTGTTGTAGTATCATTCTGCAGGGCTGGTGGGGTCTGCATGGACTCTCGGCATGTATTAGGAGGTGAGCTGTGGTGGAATGGTCACTATCATTGATCTGAGCTTGCTTCTGGGTGATGCTTGAGTAATAGCCAACAGTGGCCATGCTGCCCGACCTGGGCTCCACTCTGGGACTTGATCACCTTTGTACCCCATGTTTGAGTCTTTTCCATGGTTGTGGCTGCCCCAGATCTAGTGCCATGCTGTGGCATGGAATGACAGGAGCCAGAGTGTTCGCTCAGCTCAGGCTGGGGCATGGCTATGTGGTGGTAGGAAAACTGGCAGTCTCTAGTGCAGACCTGTCTCCATGCTGCCTCGGGGGCAAGTCCTGCTGTCTCTCACAGCTGATCATTCAATGCAGCCTCCACCATTCCTGCCCTGTTGTGGAACAAATCCTCAGGGCAAGTGGGACCCACATGTGGTCTTTCTGAGTGTATTAAGAGGTGAGTTGTGGTGGAATAGCTGCTGTCAGATTTCTGGGGTGCTGCTTGAGTAAGTGCCAACACTGGCCATGGCCACCTCACCTAGGTTTCTGCTCTGGGACTGGATTGCCAATGCATCCCACGGTTGTCATTTCTCCAGTTGTGGCCACCTCAGATCCAGTGCCGCACTGTAGCATGGAGTGAGTGGGACTAGAGCATGTTTTAAAATTTATTTTATTCAAATATAGTTGATTTACAGTGTTGTGTTAATTTCTGCTGTACAGCAAAGTGATTCAGTTATGCATATATATACAATTCTTTTTCATATTCTTTTCCATTATGGTTTATCACAGGATATTGAATATAGTTCCCTGTGCTATACAACAGGACCTTATTGTTTATCTATTCTATATGTAATAGTTTACATCTGCTAATCTCAAACTCCCAATTCATCCACCACACACACATACTCCCCCTTTGGCAACCACAAGTCTATTCTCTATGTCTGTGAGTCTGTTTCTGTTTCATAGATAAGTTCATTTGTGTCATATTTTAGATTCCACATATAAATGATAACATATGGTATTTGTCTTTCTTTTTCTGACTTACTTCACTTAGTAAGATAATCTCTAGGTCCATCCATGTTGCTGCAAATGGCATTACTTCCTTCTTTTTAATGGCTGAGTAAGATTCCATTGTTTATATGTACCACATCTTTATCTATTCATCTGTCAATGGACAATTAGTTTGTTTCCATGTCTTGGCTATTGTGAATAGTGCTGCTGTGAACATAGGAGTGCATTTATCTTTTCAAATTATAGTTTTGTCTGGATATATGCCCAAGAGTGGGATTGCCAGATCATATGGCAACTCTATTTTTAGTTTTTTGAGGAACCTCCATTCTGTTCTCTTTAGTGGCTGCACCAATTTACATCCCCACAAACAGTGTAGGAGGGTTCCCTTTTCTCCCTCTTCAGCATTTGTTATTTGTAGACTTTTTAATGATGGGCATTCTGACTGGTGTGAGGTGGTACCTTGTTGTAGTTTTGATTTGCACTTCTCTAATAATTAGCGATGTTGAACATCTTTTCACATGCCTATTGCCCATCTGTATGTCTTCTTTGAAGAAACGTCTATTTAGGTCTTCTGCCCATTTTTAGACTGGGTTGGGTTTTTTGTTGTTGTTATTGAGTTGTATGAACTGTTTGTGTAGTTTGGAAATTAAGCCCTTGTTGGTTGCATCATTTGCAAATATTTTCTCCCATTCCATAGGTTGTCTTTTTGTTTTGTTTATGGTTTCCTTTGCTGTACACAAGCTTGTAAGTTTGTTTAGGTCCCATTTGTTTATTTTTGTTTTTATTTCTATTGCCTTGGGAGACTGACCTAAGAAAACATTGGTACGATTGATGGCAGAGAATGTTTTGCCTATATTCTCTTCTAGGAGCTTTATGGTGTCATGTCTTATATTTAAGTCTTTAAGCCATTTTGAGTTTATTTTTGTGTGTGGTGTGAGAGTGTGTTCTAACTTCATTGATTTACATGCGATTGTCCAACTTTCCCAACACCACTTGCCAAAGAGACTTTCTTTTCTCCATTGTATGCTCTTGCATCCTTTGTTTATAGATTAATTGAACATAGTGTGTGGGTTTATTTTGGGACCAGAGCATTTGTTCATCTTGTGCTGGGGCATATGGCAAGGCTGTCACAGGAACCTGGCAGCCTCTAGAACAGCCCCTCTCTGCCCTGCCTCGGGGGCTAGCCAGCATGTATAATCCTTACAGTGGAGTCCAGGCTTCCCACAGCCCTTCTATTTGTCCCAGCAGACCTCCAACCAGGCAAGGGTTTTTTTCTCCTCCATGTAGGACCCCAGGATTGGGGTGCCCATTATTTGACTTGAACTGCTCACTCCATAGAGCAGGTATGTGCCCATGTAATCTCATTTTTAATCAGAGTCCTTTCCTGGGGTGAAGGTCCTGACCTGATTACTTTTCTTTCTTTCCTGTATGATTACATGTGTATCTTTCTTACAACCTTGGTTGTATAGGAATCCTTCTGCCAGTTTCCAGTTAGTTTTCAATGAGAATTATTCCACAGGTAGATGTAATTTTGATGTGTTCATGGGGGAAGGTGAAATCCTTTTCTTCTTACTCTGCCATTTTGATCCCTCCTCCTCCTTTGATTTTTTAGATGACCCATTGATTATTCAAGAGCATGTTGTTTTATCTCCATGTTTTTGTGGGTTTTTCCCATTTCATTCTTCTGATTGATTTGTAGCTTCATACCTTTGTGGTTGGAAAAGATGCATGATACGATTTCAAGCTTCTTGATTTCTTCTACCTCATCCAATCTGCTGTTGAACTCTCTAGTGTATTTTTCAGTTCAGTTATAATTTCTGCTTGGCATTTTCTTATAGTTTCTATCTCTTTTTGAAGTTCTTCTGCATTTGTCCACTCTACTCCTGAGTTTGGTGAGCATTTTTGTGACCATTACTTTAAACTCTTTATCAGGTAGATTGTTTATCTTTACTTTGTTTAGTTCTTTTTCTGATGTTTTGTCTTGTTCTTTCATTTGGAACATATTCTTTTATCTCCTCATTTTGCCTAATTCTCTGTTTCCATGTATTAGGTAAATCAGCTATCTCTCAGAGTCTTAAAGGGGTGGCCTCACATAAGAGATGTCCTGTGGGGCTCAGAAGTGCAATCCCACCCAGCCACCAAAGCCAGCACTCAAGGGTGTCCCTTATGTGGACTGCATGTACCCTCCTGTTGTGATGGGGCTGTGACTGCTGCTGCATGAGGCTATGGCACACTGTTGCTTGGGGTTGGCCACCAGAACAGCTGCACAGCCTGGCCATGATGGCTGTTGGGTTCTGGTGTGTGGCTGTGGGCTCTGGCTATTGCAGCTGCTGAGCTCTGGTGGCTGGGGCTGGACCCCAAAGTAGCTGTGGGGCTTGGATGTCATTGCTGCTGGGTACTGTTGGGCAGGGTTTTTACCTGGCTAGCTGTGAGACCCGGCCAAGGTACAGTTTAGATGAAGATTTTCAAAATGGCACCTACCAGTGCAGGTATTAGCAAGGTTGCCTGCGATCACAAAAATGACTCCTGAGGCTTCCCTGGTAGCACAGTTGTTGAGAGTCCGCCTGCCGATGCAGGGGACACGGGCTCGTGCCCCGGTCTGGGAAGATCCCACATGCCGCGGAGTGGCTGGGCCCGTGAGCCATGGCCGCTGAGCCTGCGCGTCCGGAGTCTGTGCTCCACAACGGGAGAGGCCCGCGTACCGCAAAAAAAAAAAAAAAAAAAGACTCCTGCCAGTGTCTCAGTCCCCAGGGAGCATCACAACTGGTTTCTGCCTCTCTGGCAGACATTTCAAGATTAGTAAGTGGGTCCCCTTCACCTATAGTCCATGCACCTTTCAATCTGGTGTTTTGTGTTGGCTTTGGGTCAAGTGAGTTTGTGTGCAAGCCCTTTAAGAGGGGTTTTCTGTTCCCTGTAGTTCTATAGCTTTCCCCATTGCTTTCAAAGCCAGGTGTTTTGGGGGCTCATCTCTCCTGTGCAAGGTCTAAGGTTTGGGAAGCCTGTTGTATAGCTCAAATTCCTCAGTTTTCAGGAAAAATAATCATACCTTTGTGATTCTTCCCAATTGTGTATTGTCACAGCTGGGGTGTGGTTTTTCCTTGGCATGACTGTATCTCTGTTTTTCCTACATGTCTTGATGCTATCTTTTTTACACCTTGTGGTGGAGACTCTGTTCATCCTACTTTCAGACATCATTCAGAGGGAATTATTCCACATGTAGTTGGAGACTTTTTTGTGTGTGTGTCCATGGGAAAAGGTGAGTTCAGGATCTTCTTATGCTGCCATTTTGAATCCTCCTGATTAGCACCTTTCATCAATCAGTTATTAATTTTATTAAGGGAATGCATCTTTTTTCCTCTAGCTACTTTTTTTCTTTTTTTTATTTTGAGACAATTTTATTTATTTATTTTTAACATCTTTATTGGAGTATAATTCCTTTACAATGGTGTGTTAGTTTCTGCTTTATAACAAAGTGAATCAGTTATACATATACATATGTTCCCATATCTCTTCCCTCTTGCGTCTCCCTCCCTCCCACCCTCCCTATCCCACCCCTCTAGGTGGTCACAAACCACGGAGCTGATCTCCCTGTGCTATGCAGCTGCTTCCCACTAGCTATCTATTTTATGTTTGGTAGTGTATATATGTCCATGCCACTCTCTCACTTTGTCACAGCTTACCCTTCCCCCTCCCCATATCCTCAAGTCCATTCTCTAGTAGGTCTGTGTCTTTATTCCCGTCTTGCCCCTAGGTTCTACATGACCTTTTTTTTTCCTTCGATTCCATATATATGTGTTAGCATACAGTATTTGTTTTTCTCTTTCTGACTTACTTCACTCTGTATGACAGACTCTAGGTCCATCCACCTCACTACAAATAACTCAATTTCGTTTCTTTTTATGGCTGAGTAATATTCCATTGTATATATGTGCCACCGGTTTAACTATATTGTGCCTAGGTAATGTTTTTCTTTGGGGTTTTCTGAGTTTCTAGAAGCTGTTAGATAATGTGTTCCATGGGTTTTGGAAAGATTCTTGTCAATAATATCTTTAAATATATATTTTTTTACATTTTCTTTTATCCTCTCTTTCTTGTATATTAAAATTTTTGTGTCTCACTTTCGGTTCTGAAGAACCTAGGGGCAGGACAGGAATAAATATGCAGACATAGAGAATGGTCTTCTTTCATTCTTATCTTTGCTTTCCATTTTTTAACTGTGTTTCAGTTTGGGTATTTTTTATTAGCTTGTCTTCATAGCTTACTAATCACTTTTCCTATTGTGTCCTGTCTGCTGTTAATTGAGTCCAATGAATTCTTAATTTCAGATTTGTATTTTTCAGTTCTAGAATGTCAATTTGATTTTTCAAAAAATATCATATAACCAGCACTTTTGTTTTGTTTTACTGAGATATAATTAACAGATTATATTAGCTTCAGGCATACAACATAATGATTCAATATTTGTATATATTGCAAAATGACCACCACAGTAAGTACATCCATCAACATACAAAGTTACAAATTATTTTTCTTATTAGAACTTTTAAGATCTACTCTCTTAGTAACTTTCAAATATAAAATACAGTGTTATTAACCATAGTCACCATGCTGTACATTACATCCACATGACTATTTTATAGCTGAAAGTTTTTACATTTTACTCACTCTCCATCTATGCCTCTGGCAACCACCAATTTCTTCTTTGTTCTCTGTATTCTTGAGCTTGTTGTTGTTGTTGTTGCTGTTTCAGATTAGACATATAAGTGAGATCATATAGTATTTGTTTTTTCTCTGTCTGACATTTCATTTAGCATAATGCTCTCAAGTCCCCTCCAAGTTGTTGCAAATGGCAAGATTGCCTTCTTTTTATGGCTGAATCATTCATATATATGAATCATATATATATATATATTACGTTTTCTTTATCAACTCATCCATCAGTGGATACTTAGTTTGCTTTCATATCTTGGCTATTATAAATAATGCCGCAATGAACATGGGATTGCATATATCTTTTTGTAGTATTTTTATTTTCTTTGGAGATACCCAGAAGTGGAATTGCTGAATCATATGGTAGTTCTATTTCTAGTTTTTTGAGAAACCTCCATACTGTTTTCCATAGTGGTTGCACCAATTTGCATTCCCACCAACAGTGCACAAATATTTCCTTTTCTCCACATCCTCACCAGCATTTTTCATCTCTTGTCTTTTTGATAATAGCCATTCTAACAGGTGTGAGGTGATATCTCATTGTGGTGGTGTACCAGTTGGCCATTTGTATGTCTTCTTCAGAACATTATTTTTTAATAGATTCCAATTCTCTGATGAATTTTTCTATATTTTCATCCATTTTGTCCATCT
The DNA here is from genome assembly GCF_949987515.2 of Delphinus delphis. NCBI lineage: Eukaryota > Metazoa > Chordata > Mammalia > Artiodactyla > Delphinidae > Delphinus > Delphinus delphis. Next base: position 55,326,472 of record NC_082704.1, on the reverse strand, counting down.
TTTAATCTATTTTCTTAAGTCTGTTAATTATAAATTTTACAGTCTTCATCAGCTAACTCCAACATTCAGATGATCTGTGATCATGGTATTGTTTATTTTTCCCATGATTATAAGCCAAATAATCCTGCCTCTGTCTACTAGTGTTTTATTGTATGTCAAACATTGTATATAAAATGATGATATCACTCATCAGATGTGATTCTCTCTTTCCTTGGAAGATAGGGTAAGAAGCTAATTACATAAATAAAATAAGAGATTGATATAAACTGGGTTTGTGCTATAGTTTTAGTAAGATTAAGTTCATCTCTGGTTTATTCCTGTTCCTTAGGAGTTCCCTTTTTTTTTTTTTTGTGGAGGCTTTTAGAAAATTTACTAACATTGATTGATCTACTCCTGAGGGTCAATCCCTGCTGGGACAACATTGTATCAGCCAGTCTGCCACTGATGTTAGGCGGAAACTCCAAAAGTTACAATTAAGAGAAGGTATAGTTCAGTGGTAGAGCATTTGACTGGAAAAGTTACAATTAGGCCCACAAACCCCTATGCCCCAACTCCTAGAGGTGGCCTTTGGGGGTATTTAATAATTGAGATCAAGAAGAAGAGGAAGGAGAACCCAATGTGAAAACAGGCAAGCCAGGGCTCATGCTAAACTGATGGCCATACCTGTCAGCCAAGCCTTGCCACCTCAGGGCAACCCAAGGGGACCAAGGAAGTTTAACCATCCATTTGGAGTTAAAATGGAGTTTCTCTTGTGTTTTGATTGAAAGTCTGTCAAGTCTCTGTCTCCTCAACCCAAAAAGAGTGACAGAGATTCTCTTTTGCCCATTGGAGGTTTTGAGTTTAGTTATTTACTCCCCTGTATCATACAGCTTCAAAACCTGTCAGATATCTTGAAGGGGAGATTGGCTATGTGTTTGTAGTAAACAACTCCCAAACAGGATTTTATCTCTTAAGTATCAGGAGATATCAGGAACTTTTTCTCTGCCCATTTAGAAGCTTCAAGCCCATGCTCCAAGCCAACCAAATTTGCAGGGAAATCAGCAATTCCTGAGGGGAAACAAGCTTCCAGTTTCCAATTCACATGCCAATATTGCACAAGCACTATAAGATCTTCTAGTTTCTCTTTGTCCAATAAATTCCCTTTGCCATGGCCAAGCTCAACCCTCATCCCACACCCAGAAGTGGCTGGTGATCATCAACTCTCTTAGGAAAAGCTCTTCCCTCTCTAGAATTTCTTATCCTTGCTGCTCACATTCCTCCTCCATGTCTTATTACTATGCAAATAATATTTTATTAAAATAAATGATTTACCCAGAATCCCATCACTCCAATAGGTTACCATGTTCGTTCTTTCAGGGCACATTCCAGGTGTTATCAATATGTTAACATAGAATTCTATGATTGTACTTATTCTAGCCTTTGAAAAAGTTTTATTTAAATAACTATGGCTCATATCACAGAGGTCCACTTTTTACTAAACTCACATCCTGTGCTTATTTCTTCACCTAAACCTATGGTGTTGTTACATCTCAAAATTCAAAGGAGACAGGATAAAAAGGAAAGGCTGATCCTGCTGTTTCAGTGGGTGGGGACCTAGAGAAAATGACTCAACAGCTATTATTCAGGAATATGGGGAAAAAACATTCCAAATTATAAGCTCATAATGGCAAAAGCCATGAATCACTAGTTCACCAATGTATGCTCTCTACTATGTTTAAAAGCATGGTTTGAAAGTTTATCTTCTTTTCTTGGGTTGTTGCCTTGATTTGCTCTTAGCACTGGTCTACTATGACCTACATTGAAGGAAAAATCCTACATCCTACATTGAAGGAAAAATAAATTTCTTGGTTTGTTCTTTTTTTTTTTTTTGTGGAATAGATCAGGGGTCCCCAGCCCCCAACCGTGGGCCGGTACCAGTCTGCCGCCTGTTAGGAACCAGGCCACACAGCAGGAGGTGAGCGGTGGGCGAGCGAGCAAAGCTTCATCTGCTCCTCCCCATCATTCCCCATCACTCGCATTAGTGCCTGAACCATCACCCCCACACCCCGGTCTGTGGAAAATTTGTCTTCCATGAAACCAGTCCCTGGTAACAAAAAGCTTGGTGACTGCTGGAATAGATCCTCTAGTGGGTTCCTAGAGAAGAAACAATGAGAGATAGTTTTTTGAGTCCTTGAATGTCTGAAAATATCTTTTTAAAATACCTTCATATTTGATTGAGTCCATTTATAAAATTCCAGGTTGAAAAACATTTTCACTCTGATTATTATTATTATAGTTATTGCTCTATTGTTTTCTAGCTTTCAGTTTTGCTACTGAAAACTCTGATACTAATTTGATTATAAATTTTTTGTATGTAGCCTATTTTGGGGGTAAGGTTAGTGAGCATAGAGGAGAAATTTTAGAATCATTACTGGGGCTTGGCTTTCATCAGCACCCGGACCTGTTTGGGGTTAGACATCTCATTTCAAGCAAACAAGTCAGGCAGGAGTATGTGGCAGTTGATGTAGGAAGCTTTGGTAAAACGCAATCTTTCTATCTTCCAGGTCATTTCCATATACTATCTGCCTCAGTCTGGACTGAGAGTTCCTCTTTGATGCAAAAAGCAGTTATAGATTTCTATCCTCTAAAATCTGTTGATGCTTGTTTTATGACTTAGTATATGATCTATCCTGAAGAATGTTTCATGTGCACTTGAAAAGAATGTGTATTCTGCTGCTTTTACATGTAATGTCCCATAGATATTTATTAAGTCCAGTGGGTCTATTGTGTCACTTAAGACTATTGTTGCCTTACTGATTTTTCTGTCTGGATGATCTCTTCATTGATGTCAGTGGGGTGTGAAAGTTTCCTACTATTATTGTGTTATTGTCAGTTCCTCCCTTTATGTCTGTTAGTATTTGCTTTAGATATTTAGGTGCTCCTGTATTGGGTGCATATATGTTATCAATTTAATATCCCCTTCTTGTACTGATCTCTTTATCATTATATTAAGTCCTTCTTTGTCTTTTGTTACAGCCTTTGTTTTAAAGTCTATTTTGTGTGATATGAGTATTACTACCGCTGTCTTATTTTTGTTTCAGTTTGTATGAAATATCTTTTTCCATCCCTTCACCCATGACATTTTGCACAGAACTAGAACAAATAATCCTAAAATTTACGTAGAACCACAGAAGACCTTGAATTGCAAAAGCAATCTTAAAAAAATGAAGAAAGCTGCAGTTATCATGCTCCCTGACTTCAGACTTTACTGCAAAGCTACAGTAATCAAAAGAGTATGGTACTGGCATAAAAACAGACACATAGATCAGTAGAGCAGAATAGAGAGCCTAGAAATAAACCCACACACTATGTTCAATTAATCTATAAACAAAGGATGCAAGAATATACACTGGAGAAAGGACAGTCTCTTCAACAAGTGGTGCTAGGAAAACTGGACAGCCACATGTAAAACAATGAGATTAGAACATTTCCTCATACTATATACATAAATAAACTCAAAATGGTTTAAAGACCTAAATATAAGAACATAAACCATAAAAACTCCTGGAAGAGAACATGGGCAGGACCCTTTGACAAATCATAACAATATTTTTGGAGATCAGTCTCCTAAGCCAAAAGAAACAAAAGCAAAAATAAACAAATGAGACCTAATTAAACTTTAAAAGTTTTGCACAGCAAAGGAAACCATCAACAAAGCAAAAAATCAACCTATGGAATGGGAGAAAATATTTGCAAATCATGTGACCAACAAGGGGTTAATATCCAAAATATACAAACAGCACATACAACTCAATATCAAAAAAGAAACAACCTAATGAAAAAATGGACAGAAGACCTGAATAGTCATTTTTTTCCAAAGAAGCCATGTAGATGGCTAACAGGCACATGAAAAGATGCTCAACATTGCTAATTACTACAGAAATGTAAATCAAAGCAACAATGAAATATCACGTCACTCCTGTCAGAATTGCTATCATCAAAGAGTCTACAAATAACAAATGTTGGCAAGGATGTGGAGAAAGGGAACCCTTATACACTGTCTGTGGGAATGTAAATTGATGCAGCAACTGTGGAAAACAGTATGGAGGTTGCTAAAAAATATAAAAATTAAACTAACATATGATCCAGAGATTTCATACTCCTGAGCATGTATATATGCAGAATTAAAACACTAATTCAAAAAATTACATACACCCCAATGTTTATAGCAGCATTATTTTGCAATAGCCAAGATATGGAAGCAACACAAGTGCCTATCAACAGAAAAATGGATTAAGAAGATGTGGTATGTATGTACACACACACAATAGAATATTACTCAGCTATAAAAAAGAATGAAATTCTGCCATTTGCAGCAATGTGGATGGACCTAGAGAATATTATGTTAAGTGAAATACATCAGACAGAGAAAGACCAATACTTTATGATATCACTTATATGTGGAATCTAAAAAGTAAAATAAGTGAATGTATATGCAAAATAGAAACAGACTCACAGATATAGAAAACAAACTTGTGTTTCCCAAAAGAGAAAGGGAAGGAGGGAACAAATTAGGGGTATGGGATTAACAGATACAAACTACTATGTATAAAATAGACAAGCAAGAAATATGTGCTGTATGGAGCCATTATCTTGTAATAAGCAATAATGGAGTATAGTCGGCAAAAATAGTGAATCACTATGTTGTAGACCTGAAACTAACATAATATTATAAATCAACTATACTGCAATAAAAAAGGAAAAGGACACACTAATAATACTGAAGAAAAATCAGTACACCAGAGTCAGAAATATGCCCTGGCTTTTAAAGTTCAAGAGTACTCTTTCAAATAAGTGAAATATGTCTATAGGTCAGGCTGCCCCCCTTAAAACTATCTTTTGTCTGTTGAAATATAGATTAGGGCAGTGTTTCTCAAACTGTGTTACAGGAGTTCCTACATCAGAGTTATGAGATTATTTTGTAAAAGTTCAGATTCCTGGGCCATGCCCCAAATGTATTTATTCAGAATATCTTAATATTTTCATAGGAATCTGTATTTAACATGCCCTCCCAGGTGGTTCTTATGCACATTATGATCTGAGACCCACAGGCTTAGGGGAAAATGTTCCTTCTTACTTTATGTGCGACCCTGACAAGGCTCTCATCCCCTTTGAGGCTATTTCCTCACCTGAAAATTGAAAATAACATCTATATTGCATGGTTATGCAAAGAACTAAGTGAGGTAAGTATTTAGGAAATTGCTAGCACATAGTAGGTACTCAATCCACATTAAGTTTTTCTCCTTCCTGATCCACCTCAACAATTTATTACATTGACTATTTCTTCCAAATCCAATTCATTCCAACTCAAAAATCAAAATATGTTGTGAATACTTCAAGACAACTAAAAATATTTCTGATGAAAAGTATCACCTCCTTTATTCACTGCCCCCAAATCCAAGAGCATTGAAATTTCAAAGAGAAAAATAAAAATTAGGAGAAATCTTTTCCACAAATATCCTGATACATTTTCCTGGGCCTTCAAATCTCTAAATAAATCAAACATGATACATTTATGGACAAAGTAAATAATGCATACAATATTTCTAGGTTCCTGTACTGAGTGGCTTCACTTATAAAGAATGCTATAAAATATACAATTTTATGTATATGTTCCTATGTTTCTCCCACTCTCCTGAAAAGTATTTACGTTTTTTTATTTCAATATTTCTGGAAATTTTACATCTACATTAAGGCCTCATTTCAGAAAATATTAAGCACCCCATTTAGCCACTTGTTAGTTTTCATAGCAAACAATGGGTTATTCATTTAGCACTTCTGAATTGTAGATGTTTCCAGCAGTTAATTAGAGTAGGGGGGCCTGAGCCAAGGGAATTGGATTAGTTAATGAAGAGGTCTTTGTCTCCTCTGGTATTGATAATGGTCCTTGGAGTCTCCAAGAAAATTACTCAGTAGCACTGGTTAGATAGTAATGTTGGCAATTACCTACAGGGCTCTACATGCTCACCATCGAGTGGTGGGCATGTTCAACTGGGTGAGGTTAAGCAGTAACTGTAGAAGCAAAAACACTCTATTTCATTGGCAATCCCTTAAGACCCTTAATGCCAGTCTCTAGCTAATGATAATGTTTTTGCAGAGCTCTGCTTTTCTAAAAAGTTGGCTACAAGATTTATTTTTAAATGAGAAATAAGAAACAGAAGCTAAACATCAAATCATCTCATAAATATAAAAACAAAGCCTCGGTTATATTTGGAAAGCACTCATACTAGAAGCAAAAGAAAAAGCATTTTAAAATCTGTGTAAATAGGTATGTTTTTATTTTATTTATTTATACACCTAGCTCATTCCTAAAAGAAGCTGAACAACCTAAACTTCTCCATACATAAGCCTATGAATAGCTATCAAAACACCCCCAAGATGGAGTCAGGAATGACTATTCCTGTGACCATGACACTAGAGTTGGAACTGTGGGGAGAGGAAGAGGTATAAAAAATGAGGAGGGAGAGAAATCAAAATGAAAGGGAATTCGCAGATATCCATATGCAATGACTTTGAATGAACTGAAAGACAACCCCCAAAATTAATGTTTTGTACCTTTCTCTGAACTCCAAGTCTATTTGATCTGCTAATGAGCAGGACCATATTCTAGATGTCCCAAAACATAAGGAAAGGGTTATACTCATTTCAGTTATGGATAGAACCCACATACTCTCTCTTCACTGTGAGACTATAACCTGAAACCTGGTAAATGAGTATCACTAATAGATTTTAGTACCAACAAGACCAAGAAAAAATTCACCTAATCAAGTCCAAACAATGTCCAGTTCATGCATTGATCATATGCTCATAGAATGTTTTGGTTTGGTTTGGTTTGGTTTGTGCTATCAGAATTGGATAACTAAACTGTACCAGCAGTAATAGTACTATTTATTTTTGTCACTCATATGGCACTTCATCAGCGACAGAAAATGAATTACTCTTGACTGTCGTTAGGGGCCCTGGCTGAGCCTAAATGACAGTGTCTGAGCTCACTGATGCACTGATCATCTTTTTGCATGTGGAAAGAGCCTAGGAAAAGGAGGTCTGCTTGAAGGACTTGCTGAGTGGATGGAAGAGGAGAAGAACATGGAGGGGAATGCCTGACATTTATTCTCCAGCCTGGATTCATATACTATGTTTAAGCCCTAGAGAGAGTGAAGATCTAGCATCAAGGTGAAAGAAGTTTTTTGAGATATAGAGCTTAAGTAGAGCTACCTCAGTGATTAGGCAATAATGTGCAACTCAAATTGTAGAGAGAGGAATATTCCCAATTCTGAGCAGGACCTAGCATGGCCCTGATTCACTTAGGACTGAAGGAAGTGTAATGCTGTTTTAGCACCTTGAGGACTGCAGCTTCTGTCTGCTGGGTTCTACCAAGCATTTGCCTCAAACTTAGTAGGTCTAAGCCTGACATTACAAGTGAGGAAACAGGACTGAGGACCCTGACACTAGATAGGGTTGGAGGAGCATAAAATGGAATAGAAGCTGAGGCGCCTGACCCATGACCACACCCTAGGAGGTACCAGGCCCATTCACTGGAGAGAAAAGATCCACATGACTTTATCTTGGCCAGGCATTGACCTCTGCATTTCCAGAACACTGCCTATAAAGGGGCTAGGAATCCTCCGGGTGGTTACTTTTATGAGGAAGAGTTTCTATGTGGTTTTCAGGACTCCATGCCTCCAATGGCAGATGGTTCATTAGAGCCCTACAAGGTCAAATGTACTTATGTTTCAGTAGCTGTACTCAATTCTGTTGCAATATTCTGATATACATTGGGATTCCTCAGAGAAGAAAACATTTAAATTAAATTAAATTAAATTAAATTAAATTAAAATATCCCCCAAATATACTAAGTTACAAAAGGAAAAGAAGAAATTACTAAGAGTAAAGAAAGAAATCATTGTAATAACGACACAAAACTTGTTCTGCTAAATCAAAGTCCTTAGACTAAAATTCAAAGTTTATTATAAGATTCCATAATAAATGAAAGGGAGCATAATTGATTTTATGTCTATAGTCCAGACCAGATATAATAAATTATCTACAATTCAATCTTCAGCCCTAGTTGTCAATCTCACTAAATGACACACTATATATTTGCCATAGGACTCAACAATTTCAACTATAATAAGAGTTACCAAATTAGAGACCAGACTTTTGAAGGAGGGTATAATTATTCCAATGTTTTTTTTTCCTTTGGCAAGTCCCATTTGACCTATATTAAGATAAAGTAAAGTTGAATGGAGCCTGATTATGATTTATAATACTTCTTATCACATTGTTACCTATAAAATTCCAATTCCAAACATTGAAAATACAAATTCTATTCGGTAGGCTATTGAAAAATACTCTGTTATGATAGATTTGGCTAACATGTTCTATTCAGTGCCTCTTTTTTTAAAAAAAGATTTTTCTTTCTATTTTTTAAAATTTTTATTATTTTTTAACGTCTTTATTGGAGTATAATTGCTTTACAATGGTGTGTTTGTTAGTTTCTGCTTTATAACAAAGTGAATCAGTTATACATATACATATGTCCCCATATCTCTTCCTTCTTGCGTCTCCCTCCCTCCCACCCTCCCTATCCCACCCCTCTAGGTGGTCACAAAGCACAGAGCTGATCTCCCTGTGCTATGCAGCTGCTTTCCACTACCTACCTATTTTAAGTTTGGTAGTGTATATATGTCCATGTCACTCTCTCACTTTGTCCCAGCTTACCCTTCCCCCTCCCCGTATCCTCAAATCCATTCTCTAGTAGGTCTGTGTCTTTATTCCCATCTTGCAGTGCCTCTTTCAACAGCTTTCCAGCCTCAATTTCCATTCCTCTTCAAAGGAACACAATACAGCCTTACTTGGTGCTCCATGATACCTGAAAGGTCCAGCCCTCACATATAGATGATGCATACAAGCCCTCAATCATATCCAGTTGCCTCCCAGAATCCAGGTATGAAATTTCATTAATAACATTCTATGTAGACATACAAATACTCATTAAAGAGCTTTGTAATAACATTTCTTGGGCTTAACTGGATTTTTGAGCTGGACATATTCCCATTTACAAATTTCATTACTTGTGTGTCTCCTCATTATAAATGGGGCCTGCCTCACCAACAAGTCCTAGAGGCTGTGCTATGCAACAACCACTTCCTTTAATGTTACCAGGCCACTCTTTTCTAGATAAAGCCTTAGCCACACTTACTCATGTTTCCCAGAACCTCTGGACTATATCAGCTCCTAGATATACTTTAATAAAACAATTGCTAGCTGTATATTAGACCTTATTGGAGATGAAGCTCATTGGTCCTAAACCAGTAACACTTTGGATGCAGTTGCCCATCATGCCTTGGGTCATGATGGCAGTGCCCCACCAGCTTGGCACAGCCACAGAAGCCTCCTGGCTAAAATTAAAATGACATATTTAGGACTTCCCTGGTGGTACAGTGGTTGGGAGTCCGCCTGCCGATGCAGGGGACACGGGTTCATACCCCGGTCTGGGAGGTTCCCACATGCCGCGGAGATGCTGGGCCCGTGAGCCATGGCCGCTGAGCCTGCGCGTCTGGAGCCTGTGCTCCGCGACGGGAGAGGCCACAACAGTGAGAGGCCCGCATACCGCAAAAAAAAAAAAAAAAAAAAAAAGACATATTTAGGGTAAAGCCAGATCTGAGCCATCTGGCATTTTTATTTGTAGGAGAAAATGATTTCTTCTTGTCTTCTGTGCCTTGACCAAGACTATGATGCTAGAGGAGGTCACCCTTCTCCTGGAGCCATCAGCCACTTGCAGGGCAGGGACATGTTGGGGAACAAGAAAAGAAGTTTGTAAATTTAAGTATGGTAGAGTCACTATCACAAGTGATAGAGCCCACTGGAGACAGCTGTTTTCTATCCCTTCATGGGGACATCCCTGACCAAGTATGGAACCAAGAGTCAGCTCAATTAGCTGAACTACAAGCTATTGTTTTAGTACCAGAAAATGCTTTGGGTATCCATGGTCCTTGTCCACACCTTTTACTGACTCCTGAGCTGTGCTAATGGGTTAGTCTCCTATAAAAACAGCATTATAAAATGTACTGTCTCTTCCTAATACACAGTGAAAAATGATTCATATTTCAACCTACCTTCTGACAAAATACAAAATGTTAGGCTCTTGAATAAAGGACTCAATGAAATTTCCACAGTTTCAATCTTGTCCCATCCCATTAAAAATGAGGCTAGATTGAAAGCAAAGGTGAATACCATTAAGCATGATCCTCTAATAATAAATTCTAAAGGGGTTTGAGCTTTATTTCTGATAACACATTAATTCTATATTACCCATGAATAACAAAACTAAAATTAAAACTCCACCAGGATTAAAGTTTTACTATCCCTCTCTACCCTAAAGGCCACCCCCCAACAATATAACTTGTACAATCTGACAATTAGGTCTGGGCTCCTTTGGGGGTGTCAAGACCCCCTGCACCTCCATAGTGACTCTTCATAGAACAATATAAGTTCCCTAAAAATTTTTATTTAAATTGTGATAAAATGGAACATGAAATTTACCATCTTAACCATTTTAAGTGTATAGTTCAGTAGCGTTAAGTATATTGTTATAAAACAAGTCTCCATACCTTTTTCACCTTGCAAAACTGAAACTCTACACACATTAAAAAACAACTCCCCCTTTCCCCCCCTCCCAGACCCTAGAAATCACCAAGGCCCTTCTGTTTACATTCAAGCTCTATGAATTTGACTACTTTATCCCATATAAGTGGAATCATAGTGTATTTGTCTTTTTGTGACTAGATTATTTCACATAACATAATGTTCTCAAGATTCATCCATCTTGTATATGTGACAAGATTTCCTTCTTTTGTAAGGCTGGATAATATTCCATTACATATATATAATACATTTTCTTTATATATTCATCTGTCAGTAGACATTTGGGTTGCTTCCACCTCTTGGCTATTGTGAATAATGCTACAATGAACATGGGTATGCAAATATCTTGTTGAGATCCTGCTTTCAATTATTTTGGTTAAATACCCATACATGGGATTGCTGGATCGTATGGTAGTTCTAGTTTTAATTTTTTGAGGAATGTTTGTTCTGTTTTCATAGCAGATGCACCATTTTATATACCATTAACAGTGCACGAGGGTTCCAATTTCTCCACATTCTTGCCAACACTTGTTATTTTCTGTTTGTTTGTCAGTCTTTGATAGTGGCTATCCTAATAAGGCAATATCTCACTGTGGTTTTGATTTGCATATACCTAATGGTTAGTGATGTAGAACATCTTTACATATGCTTGTTGTTGGCCATTTGTATATTTTCTTTGTAGCCTATATTTTAATGGGGTTATTTTTTTGTTGTTGAGTCACATGAGTTCATTTTATATTCTAGATATTAACCCCTTATCAGATATATGATTTGCAAATATGTTCTCCCATTTCATAGTTTGCCTTTTCATTCTGTTATTTCCTTTGATAAGCAGCTTTTAAGTTTGATGTAGTTCCATTTGTCTATTTTTTGTTGATGCTGTTGCCTATGTTTTTGGTGTCATATCCAAGAAATCATTTCCAAATCCAATGTCATAAAGTTTTTCTCCTATGTTTTCTTGTAAGAGTTTTATACTTTTAGGCCTTATGTTTAGGTCTTTAAGCCATTTTGAGTTAATTTTTGCATATGATGTAAGGTAAGTGTACAACTTCTTTCTTTCAGATGTAGATATCTAGTTTTCCCAACACCATTTGTTGGGAGCTCATTGTATATTGGTACCCTTGTGAAAGACCATTTGACTATATACATGAGAATTAATTTTTTGACTCTTTATTTTGCTTCATTGGTATATATGTCTGATTTTATGACGATATGACACTGTTTTGATTACTGTAGCTTTATAGTGAGTTTTGAAATCAAGAATTGTGAGTCCTCAAACTTTCTTCTTCAAGATTGTTTTGGCTGTCTGGAATCCTTTGAGATTCCATATGAATTGTAGAATTTTTTTCTATTTCTGCAGAAAATGACATTGAGATTTAACAGGAATTGCATTGAATCTATTGATTGCTTTCAGTAGTATGAAGGTTAATTTTATGTGTCAACCTGACTGGGCCATAGGGTGCCCAGATATTTTGTCAAACATTATTCTGGGTATATTTGTGAGGGTATTTGTGGATGAAATTAATATTTTGAACTGTTTGAGTAGAGTAGATTGCCCCCTCTAATATGGGTGGGACTCACCCAATCAGTTGAAGACTTGAATAGAACAAAAAGGCTGAGAAAGGGGGAACTCCTCCTGCCTGACTCCCTTTGATCTGGGACAGCGTTTTTTTCCTGCCTTCAGACTAAAACTAAAACACTGGCTCTTGGGAAAGTGACCACGATGGTAGAGTAGGAACATCCTGAACTCACCTCTTCCCACAACCACACCAAAATTGCAATTATATGCAGAGCAATTATCCATGGCAGTGACCTGAAGACTAGAAGAAAAGAACTTCTACAGCTAAAGATAAAGAAGGAACCACGATGAGACAAGTAGGAAAGGTGGAAACATAATATGGTCAAGACCAATACCCCTGGGTAGGCAACCCACAGTTGCAATTGCTGAGGTTCTCTTAAAGAGTGAGGAGTCTGAGCCCCACATCGAGCTCCCAAGCCTGGGGGTCCTGCACTGGTAAGACAAACCCCCAGATATTTGGCATTGAAGGCCAATGAGGCTTACTTTCAGGACAGACAGAGGGCTGTGGGAAAGAGACTCCACTCTTTTTTTTAAAAAATAGATCTTTATTGGAGTATAATTGCTTAACAATACTGTGTTAGTTTCTCTTGTACACCAAAGTGAATCAGCCATATGCATACATATGTCCCCATATCCCCTCCCTCTTGAGCCTCCCTCCCATCCTCCTTATCCCACCACTCTAGGTCATCGCAAAGCACCGATCTGATCTCCCTGTGCTATGTTGCTACTTCCCACTAGCTAACTGTTTTACATTCAGTAGTGTATATATGTTGATGTTACTCTCACTTTGTCCCAGCTTCCCCCACCCACCCTGTGCCCTCAAGTCCATTCTCTATGTCTACATCTTTATTCCTGCCCTGCAACTACATTCATCAGGACCATTTTTTTTTAGATTCCATATATATGTGTTATCATATAGTATTTGTTTTTCTCTTTCTGACTTACTTCACTCTGTATGACAGACTCCATCCACGTCACTATAAATAACTCAATTTCATTCCGTTTTATGGCTGAGTAATATTCCATTGTATATATGTGCAACACTTTCTTTATCCATTCCTCTGTTGATGGACATTTAGGTTGCTTCCATGTCCTGGCTATTGTAAATAGTGCTGCAGTGAAAATTGTGGTACATGACTCTTTTTGAATTATGGTTTGCTCAGGGTATATGCCCAGTAGTAGGATTGCTAGTTCTATTTTTTGTTTTTAAGGAACCTCCACACTGTTTTCCATAGTGGTTGCATCAACTTACATTCCCACCAACAGTGCAAGAGGGTTCCCTTTCACCACACCCTTTCCAGCATTTATTATTTCTAGATTTTTTGGTAATAGCCATTCTGATTGGTGTGAGATGATACCTCATTGTAGTTTTGATTTTCATTTCTCTAATAATTAGTGATGTTGAACATCTATTCATGTGCCTCTTGACCATCTGTATGTCTTCTTTGATGAAATGCCTATTTAGGTCTTCTGCCCATTTTTTGATTGGATTGTTTTTTCTGATGTTGAGCTCCATGAGCTGTTTGTATATTTTCGAGATTAATCCTTTGTCTGTTGTTTCATTTGCAAATATTTTCTCCCATTCTGTGGGCTGTCTTTTTGTCTTGTTTATGGTTTCCTTTGCTATTCAAAAGCTTTTAAGTTTAATTAAGTCCCATTTGTTTATTTTTGCTTTTATTTCTGTTATTCTAGGAGGTGGGTCAAAAAAGATCTTGTTGTGGTTTATGTCAAAGAGTGTTTCTCTTATGTTTTCCTCTAAGAGTTTTATAGTGTCTGCTCTTACATTTAGGTCTTTAATCCATTTTGAGTTTATTTTTGTGTATGGTGTTAGGAAGTGTTCTAATTTCATTCTTTTACATGTAGCTGTGCAGTTTTCCCAGCACCACTTATTGAATAGGATATCTTTTCTGCATTGTATGTTCTTGCCTCCTTTGTCATAAACTAGGTGACCATATGTGCATGGGTTTATCTCTGGGCTTTCTATCCTGTACCATTGATCTATATTTCTGTTTTTGTGCCAGTACCATACCATCTTGATTACTGTAGCTTTGTGGTATAGTTTGAAGTTGGGGAGCCTGATTCCTCCAGCTCCGTTTTTCTTTCTCAAGATTGCTTTTGTTATTCGGGGTCTTTTGTGTTTCTATACGAATTGTAAAATTTTTCGTTCTAATTCTGTGAAGAATGCCATTGGTAGTTTGATAGGGATTGCATAGAATCTGTAGATTGTTTTGGGTGGTATAGTCATTTTCACAATGTTTATTCTTCCAATCCAAGAACATGGTATATTTCTCCATCTGTTTATGTCATCTTTGATTTCTATCATCAGTGTTTTACAGCTTTCTGAGTGCCAGTCTTTCCCCTACTTAAGCAGGTTTATTCCTAGGTATTTTATTGTTTTAGTTGTGATGGTAAATGGGATTGTTTCCTTAATTTCTCTTTTTGAGTTTTCATTGTTGGTGTATAGGAATGCCAGTGATTTCTGTGCATTAATTTTGTATCCTGCAACCTTACCAAATTCATTGATTAGTTCTACTAGTTGGTGAGAGTGGACATCCTTGTGTTGTTCCTGATCTTAGTGGAAATGCTTTCAGTTTTTCACCATTGAGAATGATGCTTGCTGTGGGTTGGTCCTATATGAGCTCTATTATGTTGAGGTAGCTTCCCTCTATTGCCCATTTTCTGGAGAGTTTTTATCATAAGTGGGTGTTAATTTTGTCAAAAACTTTTTCTGCATCTATTGAGATGATCATGTGGTTTTTATACATTAATTTGTTAATGTGGTGTATCACGTTGACTGATTTGCATATAATGGAGAATCCTTGCATCTCTGGGATAAATCCCACTTAATCATAGTGTATGATCCATTTAATGTGTTCTTGGATTCTGTTTGCTAGTATATTGTTGAGGATTTTTACATCTATGTTCATCAGTGATATTGGTCTATAATTTTCTTTCTTTGTGATATCTTTTTCTGGTTTTGGTATTTGAGTGATGGTGGCTTCGTAGAATGAATTTGGGAGTGCTTCTCCCTCTGCAATTTTTTTGAAGAGTTTGAGAAGGATCGGTGTCAGCTCTTCTCTTAATGTTTGATAGAATTCGCCTGTGAAGCAATCTGGTCTTGGACTTTTGTTTCTTGGAAGATTTTTAATTACAGTTTCAATTTCACTACTTGTGATAAGTCTGTTTATATTTTCTAATTCTTCCCGATTCAGTCTTGGAAAATTGTACCTTTCCAAGAATTTGTCCATTTCTTTGTGGTTGTGCATTTTATTGACATATAGTTGTTTGCAGTAGTCTTTTAATGCCTTTGTATTTCTGCAGTGTCAGTTGTGATTTCTCCTTTTTCATTTCTTATTTTATTGTTTTGCTTCCTCTTCCTTTTTTTCTTGATGAGTCTTGGTAAGGGTTTATCGATTTTGTTTATCTTCTCAAAGAACCAAATGTTAGTTTTATTGATCTTTGTTATTGTTTTCTTCTCTTCTATTTCACTTATTTCTGCTCTGATCTTTATGATTTCTTTCCTTCTACTGACTTTGGCGTTTCTTTGTTCTTTCTGTAGTTGTTTTAAGTAGAGGGTTAGATTGTTTATTTGAGATTTTTCTTGTTTCTTGAGGTGAGATTGAATTGCTATAAACTTCCCTCTTAGAACTGCTTTTGCTGTGTCCCATAGGTTTTGGGTCATCATGTTTTCATTGTCATTTGTTTCTATGTATTATTTATTTCTTCTTTGATTTCTTCAGTGACCTCTTGGTTATTTAGTAGTGCACTGTTTAGCTTCCATGTATTTGTTTTTACAGTTTTTTTTTTCTGTAATTGATTTCCAGTCTCATAGTGCTGTAGTCAGAAAAGATGCTTGATATGATTTTAATTTTCTTAAATTTTCCAAGGCTTGATTTGTGACCCAAGATGTGATCTATCCTGGAGAGTATTCTATGTGCACTTGAGAAGAAAGTGTATTCTGCCACTTTTGGGTGGAATGTTGTATAAATATCAATTAAATCTATATGGTCAATTGTGTCATTTAAAGCTTGTGTTTCCTTATTTATTTTCTGTTTGGGTGATCTGTCCTTTGGCGTAAGTGAGGTGTTAAAGTCCCCTACTATTATTGTGTTACTGTCGACTTCTCCTTTCATGGTTATTAGCATTTGCCTTATGTATTGAGGTGCTCTATGTTGGATGCATAAATATTTATAATTGTTATATCTTCTTCTTGGATTGATCCTTTGATCATTATGTAGTGTCCATCCTTATCTCTTGTAACAGTCTTTATTTTAACGTCTATTTTATCTGATATGGATATTGCTACTCCAGCTTTCTTTTGATTTCCATTTGCATGGAATATCTTTTTCCATCCTTTCACTTTCAGCCTGTATGTGTCCCTAGCTCTGAAGTGAGTCTCTTGTAGACAGTATATATATGGGTCTTATTTTTATATCCATTCAGCAAGTCTGTGTCTTTTGGTGGGAGCATTTAATCCATTTAAATTAAAGGTTATTATCGATATGTATGTTCCTATTACCATTTTCTTAATTGTTTTGGGTTTGTTTTTGTGGGTCTTTTTCTTCTCTTGTGTTTCCCACCTAGAGAAGTTTCATTAGCATTTGTTGTAAAGCTGATTTGGTGGTCCTGAATTCTCTTAGCTTTTGCTTGTCTGAACAGCTTCTGATTTCTCTGTCAAATCTGAATGAGATCATTGCTGGGTAATCTTCGTAGTAGGTTTTTGTCTTTCACCACTTTAAGGATATCCTGCCACTCCTTTCTGGCCTGCAGACTGAAAAATCAGCTGTTAACCTTATGGGGATTCCTTTGTATGTCATTATTTGTTTTTCCCGTGCTGCTTTTAATATGTTTTCTTTGAATTGAATTTTTGTTACTTTGATTAATATGTGTCTTTATGTGCTTTTCCTAGGGTTTATCCTGTATGGGAATCTCTGCACTTCCTGGAATTGGGTGAATATTTCCTTTCCCATATTAGGGAAGGATTCAACTATAATCATTTCAAATATTTTTTCAGACCCTTCTTTTTCTCTTCTTCTTCTTGGATGCTATAATTCAAATGTTGGTGCATTTAGTGTTGTCCCAGAAGTCTCTGAGATTGTCTTCAATTCTTTTCAATCTTTTTTCTTTATTCTGTTCCTCAGCAGTAATTTCCACCATTTTGTCTTCCAGCTCACTTATTTGTTCTTCTGCCTCACTTATTCTGTTAATGATTCCTTCTAATGTATTTCTCATTTCAGTTATTGTGTTGTTCATCTGTGTCTTTTTTTAAACATCTTTATTGGAGTATAATTGCTTTACAGTGGTGTGTTACTTTCTACTTTACAAGAAAGTGAATCAGCTATACATATACGTATGTCCCCATATCTCTTCCCTCTTGCATTTCCCTCCCTCACACCCTCCTTATCCTACCCCTCTAGGTGGTCACAAAGAGCCAAGCTGATCTCCCTTGTTATGCGGCTGCTTCCCACTACCTATCTATTGTACATATGGTAGTGTATATATGTCCATGCCACTCTCTCACTTTGTCCCAGTTTACGCTTCCCCCTACCCGTATCCTCAAGTCCATTCTCTAGTAGGTTTGCATCTTTATTCCTTTCTTGCACCTAAGTTCTTCATGACCAGTTTTTTCTTTTTTTAGATTCCATAGGTGTTAGCACATGGTATTTGTTTTTCCCTTTCTGACTTACTTCACTCTGTATGACAGACTCTAGGTCCATCCACCTCACTACAAATAACTCAGTTTCATTTCTTTTTATGGCTGAGTGACATTCCATGGTATACATGTGCCATGTCTTCTTTATCCATTCATCTGTTAATGGACACTTAGATTGCTTCTATGTCCCGGCTGTTGTAAATAGAGCTGCAATGAATATTTTTAGATTTTCAAGGGATGTCCATACTGTTCTCCATAGTGGCTGTATCAATTTACTTTCCCACCAGCAGTGCAAGAGGGTGCCCTTTTCTCCACACCCTCTCCAGCATTTATTGTTTGTAGATGTTTTGATGATGGCCAATCTAACTGGTGTGAGGTGATATCTCATTGTAGTTTTGATTTGCATTTCTTTAATGATTAATGATGTTGAGCATCCTTTCATGTGTATGTTGGCAATCTGTATAGCTTATTTGGAGAAATGTCTATTTAGGTCTTCTGCCCATTTTTAGATTGAGTTGTTTGCTTTTTTGATATTGAGCTGCATGTAAATCTTGGAGATTAATCCTTTGTCAGTTGCTTCATTTGAAAATATTTGTTCCCATTCCGAGGGTTGACCTTTCATCTTGTTTATGGTTTCCTTTGTTGTGCAAAAGCTTTTAAGTTACATTAGGTCCCATTATTTTTGTTGTTTTTATTTCCATTTCTCCAGGAAGTGGGTCAAAAAGGATCTTGCTGTGACTTATGTCACAGAGAGTTCTGCCTATGTTTTCCTCTAAGAGTTTGATGGTGTCTGGCCTTACATTTAGGTCTTTAAACCATTTTGAGTTTATTTTTGTGTATGGCATTAGGCAGTGTTCTAAATTCATACTTTTACATGTACCTGTCCAGCTTTCCCAAGACCACTTATTGAAGAGGCTGTCTTTTCTCCACTGTACATTCTTGCCTCCTTTATCAAAGTTATGGTTACTATATGTGCGTGGGTTTATCTCTGGGCTTTCTATCCTGTTCCATTGATCTATATTTCTGTTTCTGTGCCAGTACCATACTGTCTTGATTACTGTAGCTTTGTAGTATAGTCTGAAGTCAGGGCACCTGATTCCTCCTGCTCCGTTTTTCTTTCTCAGTATTGCTTTGTCGGGCTTCCCTGGTGGCACAGTGTTTGAGAGTCTGCCTGCCGATGCAGGGGACACAGGTTTGTGCCCTGGTCTGGGAAGATCCAACATGCCATGGAGCAGCTGGACCTGTGAGCCATGACCACTGAGACTGTGTTTCCAGAGCCTGTGCTCTGCAACGGGAGAGGCCACAACAGTGGGGAGCCAGCATACTGAAAAAAAAAAAGATTGCTTTGTCCATTCAGGGTCTTTTGTGTATCCACACAAATTGTGAAATTTTTTGTTCTACTTCTGTGAAAAATGCCAGTGGTAATTTGATAAGGATTGCATTGAAACTGTAGCTTTCTTTGGGTAGTAGAGTCATGTTCACAAAGTGGATTCTTCCAATCAGAGAACATGGTATATCTCTCCATCTATTTGTATCATCTTTAATGCCTTTCATCAGTGTCTTATAATTTTCTGTATACAAGTCTTTTGTCTCCTTAGGTAGGTTTATTCCTAGATATTTTATCCTTTTTGTTGCAATGATAAATGGGAGTGTTTTCTTAATTTCACTTTTAGATTTTTCATCATGAGTGTATAGGAATGCCAGAGATTTCTGTACATTAACTTTGTCTCCTGTGACTTTACCAAATTCATTGATTAACTCTAGTATTTCTCTGGTAGCATGTTTAGGATTCTCTATGTATAGTATCATGTCATCTGCAAACAGTGACAGCATTACTTCTTCTTTTCTGATTTGGATTCCTTTTATTTCTTTTTCTTCTCTGATTGCTGTGCCTAAAACTTCCAAAACTATGTTGAATAATAGTGGTTAGAGTGGGCCACCTTGTCTTGTTCCTGATCTTAGTGGAAATGGTTAATTTTTTCACTACTGAAGACGATGTTGGGTGTGGGCTTGTCATGTATAGCCTTTGATATGTTGAGGAAGGTTCCCTCTATGCCTACTTTCTGGAGGGTTTTTATCATAAATGGGTGTTGAAATATGTTGAAAGCTTTCTCTGCATCTATTGAGATGATCATATGGTTTTTCTCCTTCAATTTGTTAATATGGTGTATCACATTGATTGATTTGCGTATATTGAAGAATCCTTGCATTCCTGGGATAAACCCCGCTTGGTCATAGTGTATGATCCTTTTAATGTGCTTTTGGATTCTCTTTACTAGTAATTTGTTGAGGATTTTTGCATCTATGTTCATCAGTGGCATTGGCCTGTAGTTTTCTTTCTTTGTAACATCTTTCTCTGGTTTTGGTATCAGAGTGATGGCGGCCTTGTAGAATGAGTTTGGCAGTGTTCCTCCCTCTGCTATATTTTGGAAGAGTTTGTGAAGGATAGGTGTTAGCTCCTCTCTAAATGTTTGATAGAATTCCCCTGTGAAGCCATCTGGTCCTGGGCTTTTGTGTGTTGGAAGATTTTTAATCACAGTTTCAATTTCAGTTCTTCTGATTGGTCTGTTCATATTTTCTATTTCTTCCTGGTTCAGCCTCAGAAGGTTGTGCCTTTCTAAGAATTTGTCCACTTCTTCCAGGTTGTCCTTTTTTTTGGTGTAGAGTTACTTGTAGTAATATCTCATGATCCTTAGTATTTCTGCAGTGTCAGTTGTTACTTCTTTTTCATTTCTAATTCTATTGAATTGAATCTTCTCCCTTTTTTTCTTGATAAGGCTTGCTAATGGTTTATCAGTTTTGTTTATTTTCTCAAAGAACCAGCTTTTACTTTTAATGATCTTTGCTATCGTTTCCTTTATTTCTTTTTCATTTATTGCTAATCTGATCTTTATGATTTCTTTCCTTCTGCTAACCTTGGGGTTTTTTTGTTCTTCTTTCTCGAATTGCTTTGGGTGTAAGGTTAGGTTTTTTATTTGAGATGTTTCTTGTTTTTTAAGGTAAGATTGTATTGCTATAAACTTCCCTCTTAGAACTGCTTTTCCTGCATCCCATAAGTTTTGGGTCATCGTGTTTTTATTGTCATTTGTTTCTAGGTATTTTTTTGATTTCCTCTTTGGTTTCTTTAGTGATCTCTTGGTTATTAAGTAGTGTATTGTTTAGCCTCCATGTGATTGCATTTTTTTACAGTTTATTTTATTGTAATTGATATTTAGTCTCAGAGCATTTTGGTTGGAAAAGATACCTGATATGACTTCAATTTTCTTAAGTTTACCAAGGCTTGATTTGTGACCTAAGATATGATCTATACTGGAGAATATTTCATGAGCACTTGAGAATGTGTATTCTGTTGTTTTTGGATGGAATGTTCTATAAATATCAATTAAGTCTATTTTGTTTAATATATCATTTAAAGGTTGTGTTTCCTTACTTATTTTCATTTTGGATGATCTGTCCATTGGTGAAAGTGAGGTGTTAAAGTCCCCTACTATGATTGTGTTACTGCTGACTTCCCCTTTTATGGCTGTTAGTTTTTGCCTTATATATTGATGTGCTCCTATGTTGGGTGCATAAATATTTACAATTGTTATATCTTCTTCTTGGATTGATCCCTTGATCATTATGTAGTGTTCTTCTTTGTCTCTTTGTCTCTGTTTGTTTTAAAGTCCATTTTGTTTGATATGAGAATTGCTACTCCAGCTTTCTTTTGATTTCCATTTGCATGGAATATCTTTTTCCATCCCCTCACTTTCAGTCTGTATGTGTCCCTAGATCTGAAGTGGGTGTATTGTAGACAGCATATATACAGGTCTTGTTTTTGTATCCATTCAGCCAATCTATGTCTTTTGGTTGGAGTATTTAGTCCATTTACATTTAAGGTAATTATTGATATGGATGTTCCTATTCCCATTTTCTTACTTTTTGGGTTTATTATTGTAGGTCTTTTCCTTCTCTTGTGTTTCCTGCCTAGAGAAGTTCCTTTAGCATTTGTTGTAAAGCTGGTTTGGTGGTGCTGAATTCTCTAATTTTTTGCTTGTCTGTAAACTTTTTAATTTCTCTGTCAAATCTGAATGAGATCCTTGGTTAGAGTAATCTTGGTTGTAGGTTTTTCTCCTTCATCACTTTAAATATGTCCTGCCACTCCCTTCTGGCTTGCAGAGTTTCTGCTGGGAGATCAGCTGTTAACCTTATGGGGATTCCCTTGTGTGTTATTTGTGGTTTTTCCCTTGCTGCTTTTAATATTTTTTCTTTTTATGTAATTTTTGATAGTTTGATTAATATGTGTCTTGGTGTGTTTCTCCTTGGATTTATCCTATATGGGACTCTCCGTGCTTCCTGGACTTGATTAATTATTTCCTTTCCCATATTAGGGAAGTTTTCAACTATAATCTCTTCAAATATTTTCTCAGTTCCTTTCTTTTTCTTTTCTTCTTCTGGGACCCCTATAATTCGAATACTGATGCATTTAATGTGTCCCAGAGGTCTCTGAGACTGTCCTCAATTCTTTTCATTCTTTTTTCTTTATTCTGCTCTGCAGTAGTTATTTCCACTATTTTAACTTTCAGGTCACTTATCCATTCCTCTGCCTCAGCTATTCTGCTATTGGTCCCTTCTGGAGAATTTTTAATTTCATTTATTGTGTTGTTCATTGTTGCTTGTTTCATCTTTAGCTCTTCTAGGTCCTTGTTAAACGTTTCTTGTATTTTCTCCATTATTTTTCCAAGATTTTGGATCATCTTTACTATCATTATTCTGAATTCTTTTTTAGGTAGACTGCCTATTTCCTCTTCATTTGTTAGGTCTACTTGGTTTTTGCTTTGCTCCTTCATCTGCTGTGTGTTTCTCTGTCTTCTCATTTTGCTTAACTTAGTCTGTTTGGGGTCTCCTTTTTGCAGGCTGCAGGTTCATAGTTTCCATTTTTTTGATGTCTGTGGCTAAGGTTGGTTCAGTGAGTTGTGTAGGCTTCCTGGTGGAGGGGACTAGTGCCTGTGTTCTGGTGGATGAGGCTGGAGCTTGTCTTTCTGGTTGTCAGGTCCATGTCTGGTTATGTGTTTTGGGGTGTCTGTGGCCTTATTATGGTTTTAGGCAACCTCTGTGCTAATGGATGGGGTTTTGTTCCTGTCTTGCTAGTTGTTTGGCATAGGATGTGCAGCACTATAGCTTGCTTGTCATTGAGTGGAGCTAGGTCTTGGCATTGAGATGGAGATCTCTGGGAGATTTTCACCGTTTGATTTTATGTGGAGCTGGAATGTCTCTTTTTGACCAGTGTCCTGAACTTGGCTCTCCCTCCTCAGTGGCACAGCCCTGACACCTGGCTGGAGCACCAAGAGCCTGTCCTCCACTCGGCTCAAAATAAAAGGAAGGAAAAAAGAAAGAAAGAACGAAAGAAGAAAAAAAATAATATAAAATAAAATAAAGTTATTAAAATAAAAAATAATTATTAAGAATAAAATTTTTTAACTAAAACAACAACAACAAAAAACGGACAGAGAGAACCCTAGGACACTTGGTAAAAGCAAAGCTATATAGACAAAATCACACACAGAAACATACACACTCAGAAAAAGAGAAAAAGGGGGGAAATATATGTATGTGTATATATATATATATATATATATATATATATATATATATATATATATATATATATATATATATATATAGTTGCTTCCAAAGTCCATCTCCTGAATTTGGGATAACTCTTGTCTATTCAGGTATTCCACAGATGCAGGGTACATCAAGTTGATTGTGGAGACTTAATCCACTGCTCCTGAGGCTGCTGAGAAAGATTTCCCTTTCACTTCTTTGTTCGCACAGCTCCTGGTTTCAGCTTTGGATTTGCACCCACCTCTGTGTGTAGGTCGCCTGAGGGCATTTGGTCTTCGCTCAGATAGGATGGGGTTAAAGAAGCAGCTGATTTGGGGGCTCTGGCTCACTCAGGCCAGGGGGACGGAGCGGTACTGAGTGCAGTGCGAGCCTGCAGTGGCAGAGGCTGGTGTAATGTTGCACCAGCCTGAGGCACGCTGTGCGTTCTCCCCGGGAAGTTGTCCCTGGATCATGGGACCCTGGCAGTGACGGGCTGCACAGGCTCCTGGGAGGGGAGGTGTGGATAGTGACCTGTGCTTGCACACAGGCTTCTTTGTGGCAGTAGTAGCAGCCTTAGCATCTCATGCTCATCTCTGCGGTCCACACTGATACCGGTGGCTCACGCCCATCTCTGGAGCTCCTTGAAGCAGTGCTCTTAATCCCCTCTCCTTACGCACCAGGAAACAGAGGCAAGAAAAAGTCTCTTGCCTCTTCTGCAGGTCCCGACTTTTTCCAGACTCCCTACCAGCTAGCTGTGGTGCACTAGCCCCCTTCAGGCTGTGTTCATACAGCCAACCCCAGTCCACTCCCTGGGGTCTGACCTCTGAAGTCAGAGCCTCAGCTCCCAACACCCACCTGCCCTGGCGGGTGAGCAGACAAGCCTCTTGGGCTGGTCAGTGCTGGTGAGCGCCGATCCTCTATGCGGGAATCCCTCCTCTTTGCCCTCCACACCCCTGTGGCTGCACTCTCCTCCATGGTTCCGAATCTCCCCCCTTCCACCACCCACAGTCTTTGTCCGTGAAGGGCCTTCCTAGTGTGTGGAAACCTTTCCTCCTTCACGGCTCCCTCCCACTGGTGCAGGTCCCGTCCCTATTCTTTTGTCTCTGTTTTTTCTTCTTCTTTTGCCCTACCCAGGTATGTGGGAAGTTTCTTGCCTTTTGGGAAGTCTGAGGTCTTCTGCCAGCATTCAGTAGGTGTTTTGTAGGAGTTGTTCCACACGTAGATGCATTTCTTATGTATTTGTGGGGAGGAAGGTGATCTCCGCATCTTACTCTTCTGCCATCTTGAATCCTTCCCCCGTCTCTGTTTTTTTGTTCTTTAGTTCTTCTAGATCTTTGTTAGACATTTCTTGTATTTTCTCAGTCTGTACCTTCTTACTATTTCCAAGATTCTGGATCATCTTTACTATCATTACTCTGAATTTTTTTTCAGGTCGATTGCTTATTTCCTCTTCATTTATTTGGTCTCATAGATTTTTACCTTGTTCCTTCATGTGTGACATAAACTTTTGTTCTCATTTTTTTTTATGAGTGGGATTGTGTTCCTGTCTTACTGTTTATTTGGCCTGAGGCTTCCAACACTGGAGTTTGTATGCTGTTGGGTAGAGCTGGGTCTTGGTGCTGAGATGAGGACCTCCATGAGACTTCACTCCAATGAATATTCCCTGGGGTCTGAGGTTCTCTGTTAATCCAGTCGTTTGGACTCTGAGCTCCAATTCCAGGAGCTTCAGCCTGACCCCCAGTTCATGAACCAAGATCTGCAAGCCACGTGGGGTGGAAAAAAAAAGAGAGAACAATAAGGAAGTAAAAAATAAAATTGGACTAGGAAACTACAGATATGTTAGAAAGAATATAAAAATAAAAATGTAGATGAATGAACAACTGGAAGATACAACATTATCACAAAGTAAAAATGAAGGGAGGAAAAAGAAAAAAAATTGGGGAAAAGGCCTTGGCTGTGGAGGGCAGGGCTGAATCAAGGGTGAGCTTTAGGCAGTGGGAGGGGCTTATTCTTAGGACCTACATGTCTGGAAAGGGTCCTGGGGGCTGTGGGGGGTGGTGCTTAGGCTCAATGGAACAGAAGGTGCCCAGGCGTGCCCCCCACTCCTGGCCTCAGGGGACGGGGAACCTCACCAGGGAGCCCAGCAGGTTTCCTGGGCTAGAGTGGGCAGGGCAAATGCCCTCTGCTCCTCTCCCGCTCCTCCTTAAGTCTGGCAGGCCCCTTCTGCCTGCCTCTCCTGTTCTCCCCTCAGCCTCCATCCTATGCCCCCAGGACCAATATGGCCGGGGGTTGAGGGGGGCCTTGGAGGGCAGGGGGCTGGCTTGGGAACTCAGCAGGTTCCCTGGGCCCGAGTGGGATGGGCAATCACCCTCTGCTCTTCTCCCACTCCTCCCAGAGGGCCTCTCATGCCTGCCTCTCCTGATCTCCCAGGCCTCAGGGGTGCCAATCCAGTCTGGCCTCCACTTCTGCTCCCCTCTTAGCCCCCCCATGTCTTAATGGTTTACTTGGTGGTTCCTCCTTTCTCCTTTGGTGTCAGGGTCCCCCACCAGTGTCCGGCAGGCACCTTAGTTGTGGGGAGATGCTAACAGCATCTTCCCACACCACCATCTTTCAAGACTCCACTCTTAAAGGGTGCACACAAAATCTCACACACTGTGATATCCAGGGCAGAAACAGTAATTTGAAAGGATCCTGGATCAGACCCACTTGCTGATTTTGGAGAGCCTCCTGGAGAGGCAGAAGGCAATTGAAACTCACCCTGGTGGCATAGACACTGGCCATTTGGGAGCTAATCCAAGATAAGATATGGTTGCTTAATTAATGCTCTGAGGAAGAAAATGATGAGGGCGAAGATTTGCTGTCCTCAAAAGAAAAAAAAGATTTATTCTGGAAATTAACATCGAACGTATTTCTCATGAACTGCAGAGAACCAGCTACTACATTTCCATGATTATCTGGGGGCGCTGTAGTAGGTTAAATGCCACAATGTGACCTCCTAGCTAATGCTGAAGTTATTTCTTAGGTTTGGTTTGCATAAGGTATAATTTCTTAGGTTTGAAGTTGTTTTGAGACACATTGCTGTCTCTCATTGGTCAAAGGTAGTTGCATTTTTTTCCTATGAATTTCATCTTGCATTGTTTTACACAAGTCCTGAACCAACAAAAAAGGCGGGGGGGGGGAGAATTAATAATGAAAATATTCTCAGTCACATGGCAATAGTCTTTTGACTGAAGCACATTTGCTACTACATAGCTAAATTCATCCTTTGAAATTTTAATTTCCTGTGCACTCCTCCCCAAGATTAGAGAGGGCTGGCTGTAGCCAGTGCACACGCCAGTGTGCATGCAACTTTCAAACCTCCCCTTTTTCATTGTTTTCTGAATAGCCTGGCTATTCTCTTCCAAGACAGAGAAAAATGATTCCCTGGAAATGGAACTTCCTCATCTTTATGCCGCAAAGAGCTCATATGCATTTTCTTAGCCTCTCATAGCTTCAGAAAAGATAGTTATTGCTAGCATAGACTATTCCTGGAGCCAAAAATGCTATGGTTAGGGCACTTCATCAACCAAATCACAGTTGTTCTGCTTTCCCATAAGTGATATGCAGCCATCCTTACCTCCTTAGATTGCTTCAGGAAAAAGAGTTTGCTATAACTAAATTGTTTCATACAGAATGTTTATTTGTCTAGAACTTTGGCTTGTAATGAGTCTTTCTCTTCCAGTATGGTGATGCACAACACACCTGGAGCCCCAGCCAACACAACAAAACATCCAGGTTTTCATTTCTCTCTCTATGTAAGATTGCACCAAAAAAGATTTTTAAACATTGAAAGTTACACTCTCTCACTTACTTTCATCTTGTCTTTCCTCCTAAAGATTTAAATAAAACTCATCCCACATCCCAAGGAAACAGCTTAATGTAGCTTCTGTATTCTTGCGTTATATGTTGGTGAATATATATGCTTAAATATATTCAGTAGGCATGCACACTCAAAACTTTACAGGTACTCAAACTTAAAAATGGAATAGATACTCTTTGTCTCTTTTGAGACACACGACCTTGCACCCACAAATTAGAGATGGTGTTAATTCAGGTCTATGTAATGTAGTAAGAAGAGTTCTTAATGGGGAATTTCCAAGTTAATGTCTTCCCACCCAGTGGGAGCAACTCTTTCTTACTGGAATGTCATTAAAATGTGAAAAGATGGGAGAAAAACAGATTGACAATATAATCACTAAATCCTGAGACATTAACTTTCTCAAAACATGTAATACAACAACTACAGCAACAAAAAACTGTTCTGAAAGATATTTGGAGAAATGCCTAATTCCAAGGCTAGGATAGGGTAGACACAAGATAAACCTGGAACATCTTGTTATACCAAAAATATAATATTGATATTTTTATTTTATCGGGACTACATTGCAAGGATGCTTGAAAAGGCTTCCACTGGCCAAATCTGAGACAATATGAGCACCAAAATAATTAAGTAAACCATTAATAAAAATAAAAATTCATGAGTCTACACTGATAAAAATGATAAATATATAAATTAAAATGGGATAAGGGCTCTTTCTTAAACTAGAATTCTGAGGGTTAGCTGGTAAGTGTAAGAGGGAGTACTGCAGTTGAAAAATCATTTTACATCAATCATAGTAAAATTTGGATTATGCAAGAATCATCAATGGAGGCTGGATCTTGACAGAAATTATGATGAGGAGTAGGATATTTGCATGATCTTAAAGTGACTCCTCACAGACTGCTTACTAGTTGCAAAGGAGAAAAAAAACCCAGTAATTATACCAGGGAGAAATCAGGCAACACCTTACTTAACTCGATGAGCAAAGGTCAAAGAAAGGCTGTGGAACCATTCCAGATTAAAGAAGCCTAACAAGATATGACAACTGTACGTGATACCACATGCTAGACTAGATCCTCAGT
Source organism: Delphinus delphis (assembly GCF_949987515.2). Lineage (NCBI taxonomy): Eukaryota > Metazoa > Chordata > Mammalia > Artiodactyla > Delphinidae > Delphinus > Delphinus delphis. The sequence continues at coordinate 55,298,027 of NC_082704.1, read as the reverse complement.
TGGAGGAGAGCAATGCTATAAAGGATACTTTTGGGTCAATTGACAACATTGGAATATGAAAGATACATTAGATAGAAGTATGTAATTATATTTTTAGAACCATGATGAATATAACTTACCCCTGAATAGTTTTTAAAATATTATGAAATTATCTATATGTATATCAATATCTATCTATTCTCTCTCTGTCTCTCTCTCTCTCTCTCGCTCTCTCTGTCTATTGAGAGAGAACACAAATACAAAGCAAAAGAGGTAAAATATCAACAATAGATACATCTGAGTAAAGAGTGTCCAGGTGTTCTTTGTTTTATTCTTTGCTTACCTTTAAGTATGAATTAATTCCCAAATAAAAATTATTAAGAATTGGTTCCAAGGGCTTCCCTGGTGACACAGTGGTTGAGAGTCCACCTGCTGATGCAGGGGACGCGGGTTCATGCCCCAGTCCGGGAAGATCCCACATGCCGCAGAGCGGCTGGGCCCGTGAGCCATGGCCGCTGAGCCTGCACATCTGGAGCCTGTGCTCCGCAACGGGAGAGGCCACAACAGTGAGAGGCCCGCGTACTGCAAAAAAAAAAAAAAAAAAAAAAAAAGAATTGGTTCCTAATACGAAAGTCCAGTATGCAAATAGAATTTCCCCTTCCATTTTGATGGTTGGTTTGCCAATAAGGTATAGATGGTAGAGGCCAATCGAGTCTGTAGTGGCTTGGAACTGTGGCCTAAGGTGAGGTCCAAGATGACTTTATTTCCAAAGTTGCAAAGGCTTGGTAAGTTTCAGAAGGCCTTGGAAGGAGACTGGACAAGACTAAAGAATGTAGATGGATTTTATAATATTGTTGGAAAACTCACTTATTGTTATTAGTGACAAGACATTGCTTAGAAATTGTACTATATGACTGTTTTATTAACTTACATAACTTGTTTATATGTGTATGTATACATACACAAATATGAATAGCTAATCATAAATGTGTTTGTAATGTCAGGTATATGCACCTGGTAGTACCTGACAATCTAAAAAATGAAGTGTAAAACTGAAATTCCTGATAACATCCTAGATGGAAGCAAAACTGAGAGAAAATTTTTGTAATTGCACATTCAAATTGTGTTGTTCTCTTCACAAAAATTAGCAATGATATGCCATTGTATATTCATGTGGCTTCTATTTCAGTTTCATGTGAAGCCCAGTAATTTTCACCTTTATGTTGAGGGGACTACTCTTGCTGCTGCTAGTACTATTAGTAGCAATAATAATAATCCACCAGTTGATGATTTTCAGCCATAAATTCAGGTGTGTAAAAAGTATACCCTCTTTTGTTTGCTACAACTCATTTTTATGACTCTGAGCTCTCCTTCTTATTAGCTAAATAAATAAATAAAATGAACCTAGTCAATACCCAGCTCTTTCGATTTAAGTGTGGTCAGTTAAAGATTCTGTCCCTCCTCCTTATCCAATTTTCCTTGAGATATTATAAGTTCTAGAGGTGGTAGAACTTACATATCATTTGGGGGAGAGTGTCTGGTTCTCTGTGGATGTCTCTGCAATTCTGGATTCCATTGAGAAATTTAAGGGGTTAGTCCTCTTTGTTTCTCTTGCTGGCAGGCGCTTTACTCTGCATCCTTCTCTTCCCAATTGTGAGGCCCCTTCAAGTTCAATGGCATCCTCTTGGGTCTCATGTATACCTTGAGTATATGTGTTGGATGGAAAGGACATATGAACTCTCGATTTCTCTCTCTCTGCTTGCAGGAGGAAAAAGGACTTTGTCCTGATAAAGTTCATTTGTATATTGAGACCTGCAAAATGGAGGCTGCCCCAGTGGCCTGGCCCACATCACAAATATAAATCCTAGTCAACCTACATATGGGAAACACTTGTCAAGGAACATACACCAATCACAATCATCTAATTCAGCTTTAACTAGCTTACCCTAGATATTAGGACCTGCTAGCCTTATAAGGAAATCGCCAGCCCCATAGTCAATCATGCCCTGTTTCCAAGTTTCCTCTCCTGTTGTTCTGTAAAATTGCTCTTACGCCCAATCCATCAGGAACAGTGCTCCACTGTTTGTGAGGCACTGTACTCCTCCAATCCATGGACTGTTTTCCCTTGAATAAAGGATATCAAACTCGTTACTAAATTGTTTTACTTTTGTCATTTGATAGTCTTTAGGCCCATCTACATAGATACTTTACAATCACCATTACTCTAATGATCCAAACCCACACTAGACCTAAGACCTCTCTACAAGACTTGAAGTCCCCCTGGGTTACATCTTGTGAAGAAAGACACAGGTCTTCTCTGATCTGAGTCCTCTGATCCCCTAAATGTATTTTGGTTTCCTTTTTACTCCACTACCTCCACCAACACCCACAGCCAGGTTTCAACACAGAAGGGCAACATAGGGCAGATAACCTATTGTCCAGACCAAAGATTAACTTGTTAATCATTAGTTTGTTAATCTCCTGTTATGGACTGAATGTTTGTGTCCCCACCCCCAATTCATCTGTTGAAGCCCTAACCCTTAATGTGATTTTATTTGGAGATAGATAGGACTTTTATGGAGACAATTAAGGTTAAATGAAGGCATGATGCTGAGGCCCTGATCCAATAGAATTATTTTCCCTATAAGAAGAGATACCAGAGAGCTCACTCTCTCCCCTCCCTTGCAATTAGAGGAAGACCATGTGAGAACAGCACAGCTGTCTACAAATCAGGAAGAGAGTCCTCACTAGAAACCAAACCTTACTGGAACCTTGATTTTAGACTTTCCAGCTTCTAGAACTGTGAGGAAAGGAATTTCTATTGTTTAAGCCACACAGTGTGTGGTAATTTATTACAGCAGCCCAATTCTCTCTTTGCTCCTTGCCAGTTGGCTTTGGTTCATTTTGAGTGAGAAAGCTAGTTCTAAATTCATCATGTAGGCTTTCTTTATCTATGTTAATACTATATGCCAGTGTATCTCCAACTTGAGCATGCATATGAATCACTTGGAGGGCTTCTTAAAACACAGTGCTGGGTCTCACCACAGAGTTTCTGATTCAGTAGGTCTGGGTTGGGGCCCAAGGTTTTGTACTTCTAACAAGCCCCCAGGTGATGCTGATACTGCTGGTCCAGGGACCACACTGTGAGAACCATAGCTATATACTTTAGTATATTATTGTATAAACACATACTTTAGAAAAAAGTTTTACAGCAGTCCTTTAGGCTGCAAAAGCCCTTAGGTTCTTGATTCAAAATCAAGCTTTCGAAACTAAAACAAACAAAATAAATAACTCTTCCTTCTCAGAAAGCTTAGCTTTTGTGATTCAAAAGTGCCTTGACTTTAAAAGCTATTATCTCTTTGAAGAGTTTAAAAAAAATCTATTTAGAAACTGAGATGACTTTTTCTCTTTGGGTTCCTTTGTATTCTCATTCTTTTTGGTGAAACATGTCTCCAGATGCTTTGAAAACCAACAATTCAGTAGGTGGAGGGTCTCATAGAAGCAGAAAAATTCAGGAAAGCAAAACCTTAGTTATCTCAGAATTTGATCCTGCTACAAAAAAATAACTACCATTTATTTAATGTTTATGCCAGGCACTATACTGGTAATGACTTCTGTTTTCTTGTTTAATTCTCACAATGAACATCTTCAAACTATGTGACATGTTTGTTACTGTTGTTGTAGTTTTTGTTTCCACTTACAGTTGAGAAAAATGATGCTTAGAGAAGTTAAGGTACTTGCCCAAGTTTTCACAACTGGTAAGTGGCAGAGCTGAGATTCTAAGAGCTGCTTACAGCTCTTAACCACTGCTATCCAGCTTCCATCCTTTCTAATATAACATTTTTAAAGCAAATTCATTATGACTTAAAAAGGAAATAGCTACACTTATTCAAAGTTACCATGTCTTTTTCTCCTGTCAGACACATTTAGAATGGATATTAGGAATAATGCCCCAGTCAGGAGATCTATTAGCCTCTTGTTAGAAGTGGTAACAACTTCATGTCTTTGGTCATTTAAAGTGGACCATATAGAGCACTGGACTATGTGTCACTTGAAAAAACTTCATATGAGTAGGGAATTGAAAGTTTTAAAATTTTTAATAGAATAGCTTGAAATCTGGTCCTTAGGGTTTTGAATCAAGTTGCTCATTTGTTTAGTCACTGCCCAGTATTTCTTCCAAGGGGAACAAATATTTGCTTTAGTCTGACACATTATCCATGGGAGATTCACACTAGAAAATGTGGTAATCTGAACCCCACTCAGATGCCAATATTATGTAGCTTTGTAGCTTTTGTGGAAGTCCAGGAATCTAGCAGAGAAGTTAAAACACACCATAGGCATGAAAAAATCAGAGATAGGGTGCACTGGAGAGGGTAAGAGAAACAGTTATATTATTTATATTACCTCTCCCCCAAGGCAATACATCTCAGTGCCAAGAGAGCCATTCTCAGTCTATGATTTCTCCTGCAGGAAAATGTGAGAGCACGTGAGTGGGTGCCTGGCTTCCCCAGCTATATGGAGTCCTGTCAAAAAAGTCCATTCCTCTCATGCCCCATCCAAAATACTAAGTTATGGACTGCATGACTGGGGGTATTGAGTGGTTGGGAGAAGAGCAGTCAGGGTTCAGAATGCAACATTTCAAAGGGACACTGATTCTTACTAAACACATCATGGACTCCTTTGGGAGTCATCCCATGAGTGACTTGGGGATGCCTCACTTGTGGTCCTGCTAACTGGCCCATTGACACCATCAGAGTTACATGTGTCTCACCCACACATTTTACAACCATGGCAAGCTCCCTGTGCATGGTCCCACATCAGTGAGAGTGAGCTTTTGTAGATGGGCAGAGAGTACATGCAGAAATTCAGCCCAAATCTCTGAGCCTGGGGGAGACCACAAGCTTGAGCATTTAGCACCATCCTCAGTACAGCTAAAAGGAGATTGTGAGCACTTTGGCTGGCTTTGTAGGATCGAAAGGATACATACAAGCTTAAGAATTCTGCTGCAAGTGGGAGTAAAGTGTGTGGAGCAAATGTATAAATAGAAAAGGTCTAAGAAAGCCTGAGAATCCCTAGCAGAGCTGAAAAAAGGTATTTCTCTCTTGAAGTCAGTCAGTAAAGACTGGAGGAGGTGACTTCTACTTCAAATGCAAAGACAGCAGGGAAAGAACTCAAGGAAGATAAAAAAATCAAGTAAACATGATACCACCAAAAGAACACAATAATTTGCTATTAACAAAAACCAAAGATATAGAGATTTATGATTTACTCAATGAAAAAATTAAAATAGCTCTCCTAAGCAAGCTCAATGAGCTACAAGAAATAGAGAAAGGCAATTCAAAAAATCAGAATAACTATACATGAAGAAAATAAGAAGTTTCAGAAAGAGATATAAATCATTAAAAATCTGAAATTCTGGAGATAAAGAATATAATGAATGATATGAAAAATACAATAACTAGCATCAACATTGAGAATGGATCAAGCTGAAGAAAGAATCTATGAAGTAGAAGACAGGACCTGTGAAATTACCCAGAAGAGAACAAAGAGAAAAGAATGAAAAAGAGTGAAGAAAGCCTATGTGAATTATGGGATACCATAAAAAGAAACAATCTTCAAATTAATTGATTCTCAGAAGGAGAAGAGAGAGAGGGTGAAGAAGGCAGAAAGTTTATTTAAAGAAATAATGTCTGAGAACTTCCCAAATCTGGGGAACAATTTGGACATTCAAGTTCATGAAGATGGCAAGTCATGCCAAAATTTTAATCCAAAATTATCTGACACATTCTATTAAAACTGCTTAAAATCAAAGATAAAGAGAGAATTTTAAAAAAAGAAAAAAGATAAATCACATACAAGGGGACCCTGATGAGGCTATGAGAAGATTTCTCAACAGAAAACTTGTGGGCCAGGAGAAAGTGGGATGATATATTGAAAGTGCTGAAAGAAAAAAAAGGTCAGCCAAGAATACTATACTGAGCAAAGTTGTCCATCAGAGAGGAAAGGCAAGATAAAGACTTTCCCAGACAAAGAAAAGCTGAGGGAGTTCACCTCGACCTACATTGCAAAAAAGTTGAAAGGAATTATTTAAGTTGAAACAAAGGTTTTCTGTTTATTAACATGAAGACATATTAAAATATATAACACTGGTAAAATTAAGTATATAGACATATCCAGAATACATTAATACTAGAATATAGTGGTGTGTTAACCACTTAACATGACTATAAAGGTTAAAGAACTGAAGCATTAAAAATTAACTATAGGCTTCCCTGGTGGTGCAGTGACTAAGAATCCACCTGTCAGTGCAGGGGACACGGGTTCAAGCCCTGGTCCAGGAAGATTCCACGTGCTACAGAGCAACTAAGCCCGTGTGCCACAACTACTGAAGCCTGCATGCCCCAGAGCCCATGCTCTGCAACAAGAGAAGCCACTGCAATGAGAAACCTGCACACCACAACAAAGAGTAGAGCCCCCTCACTGAAACTAGAAAAAGCCATTGCACAACAATGAAGACCCAACATGCCAAAAATAAATAAATTTTAAAAATTAACTATAGCCACAATAATTTGTTAATGAGTATACAATATACAAAGAGGTATACTGAGATATCAAAAACATAAAAAGGAGAGGGAGTAAAATGGTAAAGATTTTATATGTGATAGAAGTAAAGTTGTAATACATGTAAAATAGATTGTTATCCCGAAAAGATGCTTTATGTAAGCCACATGGTAAACAAAGAGCAAAAACTTATGGTAGATACCCAAAAGATGAAAAGAAGAGAATTAAAGCATACTACTATGGAAAATCATCATTCACAGAGGAAGCCAGCAAGAGAGGAAGAAAAGACAAGGAAACAACAAAACAGCCAGAAAACAATTAATAAGACAGCATTAGCAACTCCTTTCCTATCAATAATTACTCTAAACGAGATAGATTAAATTATCCAGCCAAAAGGCACAGAGTGACTAAATAGATAAAAATCAAAAACAAAAAAAACCAGGACCCAACTATATGCTGAATATAAGAGATTTCAGCATTAAGGACACATAAAAGCCCAAAGTGAAGAGATGGAAAAGATATTTCATGCAAATGGAAACCAAAAGAAAGCAGGAGTAGCTATAATTATACCAGACAAAATAAACTTTAAGCCAAAAATGGTAATAAGAGACAAAGAAAATCATTATATAATAATTGAGAGGTCAATTCATCAAGAAGATATGACAATTGTAAGTATATGTACCCCAAACAGTAGAGCAGCTAAATATATTAAGCAAATACTAAGAGATTTGAAGGGAGAAATAGATAACAGTACAAGAATAATAGGAGACATCAATACCCACTTTCAACAATGAATAGATCATCCAGACAGAAAATCAGTTAGGGAACATTGGACTTGAACTATACTTTACCAAATGGATCTAACAGACATACACAGAATATTTGATCCAATAGCAGCAGAATATACATTCACCTCAAGTGCACACGGAGCATTATCCACAAAACAAGTCTTAACAAATTGAAGAAGATTTAAATCATATCAAATATCTTTTCTAACCACAATGGTAGGAAACTAGAAATCAATAATGGGTGGAAAGCTAGTAAATTCACAAATATGTGGAAATTTAACTACACACTCCTGAACAACTAGTGGGTCAAAGAAGTCAAAAAGCAAATAAAAATTATATTGAAACAAATGAAAATTAATAACACAACATATTAAAACTTATGGAATGCAGCAAAAGGAGTTCTAAGAGGGATGTTAATAGTGATGAATGTCTACATTAAAGAAAGAGAAAGGTCTCAAAAAAACAACATAACTTTACACTTCAAGAAACTAGAAAAAAAAAGAAATAACTAAACCCAAAGTTAGCAGTAGAAAGTAAAGCAGAACAAAATGAAATAGAGACCAGAAAGCATTAGAAAAGACAAATGAAACTAAAAGTTGATTGTTGAAAAGATAAATAAAATCGACAAATATTTAGCTAGGCTAATTAAGAAACAAAGAGAGAAGACTGAAGTAAATAAAATCAGAATGAAGAATGAGACATTACAACTGATACTCTGGAAATATAAAAGATCATAAGAGACTTCTATGAACAATTATACACCAACAAGTTGGATGACTTAGAAGAAATGTACAAATCCCTAGAAACATACAACTTACCAAGAGTAAACCATGAAGAAATAGAAAATCTGAACAGATCAGTAACAAGTAAGGAGACTGAATCAGTTATCAAAACTCCCACCACAGAAAAGCCTAGGACAAGATGGTTTCACTGGTGAATTCTAACAAACATATAACGAAGAATTCTTTAATTAATGTCAATACTTCTCAAACTCTTCCACAAAATAAAAGAGGAGGGAGTACTCCCAAACACATTTTACAAGGCAAGTATTACCCTGATACCAAAGCCACATAAGGACACTACAAGAAAAGAAAACAACAGGCCAATACCTCTGATGAATATAGATGCAAAAATTCTCAACATAACACTAGCAAACTGAATTGAACAGGACAATAAAAGGATCATAGGGCATGGCGAAGTGGGATTTATCTCTGAGATGCAAGGATGGTTCAATATATGCAAATCAATAAATGTGTTATACCATATTAATAGAATGAAACAATCAAAAATATGATTACTTCAATAGATGGGGGAAAAGCATTTAACAAAATACAACATCTTTTCATGATAAAAACTCTCAACAAATTGAATGTGGAAGGAACCTAACTCAATACAATAAAGGCCATATATAACAAAGGTACAGATAACATCATACTCAGTGGTCAAAAATAGAAAGCTTTTCCTCTAAGATCAGGAACAAGACAACAGTGCCCACTCTCACCACTCCTATTTAATAGCACTGGAACTCCTAGCCTGAAGTATCTTTTGAAAGTCTTGGTTATTGTTTCAACAGCAAATATAAATTCTATTAATTGGTTTCTATTCAAAAAGCACACACTATACTAGGGACTCTTAGAAAGCAGGAAAAACTAGGTGAAGATAAAATCATATTGAGAATAGTTTTTACTTGTTTTAATTCCCAAATTTATGATATAACGTAAAAATGTAGGTAGAGAAATATGTGAACAAAGTACACATATTTATCAGTGTTAGTTAAATACTTATAGTAAGATTCACTCTTCCTCTTGATTAAAAGCACAAAACTATTTAAAAAGTCAGGAAGCAGGGGAAGGTAATTTAAGGAGCCTTTGTAACATAATTAAAGGGTAGTAATGAGACAAATATAATTTTTGTTTATAAATTTCTAGAGTGTAAGATACCCAGTTTCTGTTTTTTTTTTTTTTTCAAAGGTATCCAAAGTTGACCAGAAATACAGAACTGGCAAGAATCAGATCACCTGAATGACTTCCTCCTCTTTAATTCCTTCCTCCAGTTAAAGTTCCTTCCTCCCACTGGACAAAATAAAGTCATTCATCTCATATATGTTTCTTAAGTTTTTTGGTTTATTTTGTTTCTTTTTTATTGAAGTATAGTTGATTTACAATGTTATGTTGGGTTCAGGTGTACAGCATAGTGATTCAGTATTTTTTGCAGACTATACTCCATCATAACTTATTACAAGATAATGGCTCTAATTTCCTATGGTATGCAGTATATCCTTGATGCTTATCTATTTTATACATAGAAGTTTTATCTGTTAAACCTATACCCCTAATTTGTCCCTCACCCTTTATTCTCCCCTTTGGTAACCACGAGTTTGTTTTCTATATCTGTGTGTCTGTTTCTGTTTTGTATATACATTCATTTGTATTATATTTTAGATTCCACATATAAGTGATATTGTACAGTATTTGTCTTTCTATGTCTGACTTATTTCACTAAGCATCATAATCTCTAGGTCTATGCACATTACTGCAAACGGCAGAATTTCAGAATTTTTTATGGCTGAGTATTATTCCATTATATATATCACATCTTCTTTATTTATTTGTTGACAAACACTTGGTTGAGTTGTATCCAATTTGGGTGAATAAAAATGTTTTCTGGGCTTCCCTGGTGGCGCAGTGGTTGAGAGTCCGCCTGCCGATGCAGGGGACACGGGTTCGTGTCCCGGTCTGGGAGGATCCCACATGCCGCGGAATGGCTGGGCCCGTGAGCCAAGGCCGCTGAGCCTGCGTGTCCGGAGGCTGTGCTCCACGACGGGAGAGGCCACAATAGTGAGAGGCCAGCATACCACAAAAAAAAAAAAAAAGTTTTCTGCATTTGGGGGGAAATTGGAACTTTTTGGGGAAATTGGAATTATCCTTTCTTCTGGGAGGGGGATTCCTTTATTGAATATTTTTAGTCAGACAGATGTAAGGCAAATGCCTTCTCATTTTTCTTGAGGAACCCTGGACTATGAAATGAAACCAAATCCAGACACTCAGATGGCTATTCTATTTAGTATTGTAAATTGGTTTTATTTTTAGGAGACTGTTCTCCTTGGAGAGTTTATATTTTCTTTTCTAAATATATATTTAGCTAGGGCTGCATATTTGAGTTATTTTTTCCTTAGGAAGTGGGATATCTTTTATCCCACTTATTTTTTTTCCTTTGGAAGTGGGATATATTTTCCCCATTTATTTGTTAAAAAGAAATACAAATACCAGACCTGATCCTGGCATAAGGAGTGTGAAAGATCTATTATTTTCACCTGATGTTGAAGAAAATTCTATAAAGGCACTGGGCTGTTTGGTGTTGCACAGTCAGATCTAACCTGTCTGTATCTTGTACATAGTATTATTTAAGAATTGACTCTTTTTATAGATTTGCTTGGATAAAGAGGGGAGGACCATTGAAGAAAATGTATATTACCACTCTCAATCATCCTGTGGAAGGAGATGAGATAGACCTTGGACTGTAAAGACAACTCCATCTTTTTCTGTAGTTAGGGAAATTTGGGCTTCAAGACATAGGAGAGAAGACTGGTCAAAAGGAACTCTTGTTAGTGAAAGGGCACATGACAGCTGACAAAGAGCTAGAAAACAGATGGCTGACTGCAGGCCTTCTGTGAAAGGGTTTATTGATATTTGACATTCAGTTTTATGTTCTCTTTTTCTATATAGTATTATCCTTCTGTTACCTCCAAGTTTCTAGTAACGTTTAGTTAAAGCTAAATCCTTGTATTTGTTGGAAATTAAGGGATGGTCTACATTTGAGGTGAAAAAAATCAGCCTGAGCATCATCTTAGTGAACAAGTGTTTATCAATAAATAAACCTGAAGCAGCCACCTGAAGCAATATATGATAAGTAACTATTGACAGATTTATGTGGTGAGAGCATCTTAAATCTACTCTCTTAGCAAATTTCCAGTATTCAATACAGTATTAACTATAATCATCATGCTGTACATTAGGTATCTAGATTTATTCATCCTACATAAATGTAACTTTCTTTTACCTTTGACCAACATCTCCCCATTTCCCCTACTTTTCTACCCTTGTTAGCTAGCTTCACTGTAGTAATTATTTCACTATGTATGTCAAATCATTATTTTGTACACCTTACATATATACAATTTTAATTTTTTAAAAAAATAAACATTTGGAATTTGTAGATAAAATCTCATAAATGATGAAGAATTCTTGCATCTAAGAGTCTGATGTTTGCTAAAAGATATAGCAACATCCCAAATGTTGGAAAGTTTAGAGCCATTCTGCTAACATGTTATTTATTCAATATATGACATGGACTTCTGTTCAAAACTTGAGGTGGGAAAATAAGTCAAACAGACATATCTTCTCCCTTTAACTCAGATTATATTCACTTTTCACATACCCAAGAGTAATGTAGCTTACCTTTAACTCCTCTAGTAATGACATATTTTAGCCACTGAAGGTTTTCAATAATGTTCTACTTTTGAAAAGTATAGGCAGAGATGGGACTTCAAGAATGGTGGCATGAGAAGCTTGGGGAAAACTATATCCTGGAGAGATGTATCTTAAATCACTCAAAATTAGTAAAGACAATCATTTATAATCTCTGAAGAATGACCAAAGTCTTACAAAAAATTGAGGAGCACAAAATCAACAAAATCTATGGAACACTGCAGGAAGAGTTGGAGGCAGTGGCATTTGAGCTAGGGACTTCACCTGTCCCTCCACAGTTCTACCTTGTAGAAGAGCTATTTAAGAGAGCTTGGCAACAGAATAGAACTTCCTACCTCCCCCAGATTCCTGGGATGTAAGAGATATTCTGGGTAGTTTTCACAGCTGGTGAACAATAGAAGATTCCATTTTCCACAGCTCTGTGGTACAGAAGGTCAACATCCAGTAGGTGGTGGCATCCACACAGTGCCTATCTTCCCACCTTCAACTTCCACCATGTAGGGAGGATCCCAGTGGGTCATCTGGTGAAGAATGAGTCCCCTTTCCCACATAGTTTTGTGTCATAAGAGAGCTGCTACAGTGGGCATGTCAGGTGAGTGGCAGCTGCTATCTTCCCCAGACTTTTCAGAGTTAGTTCAGCCAAGTCACTAAACAAATAAGCAAACAGCCAAGTCAACACCAACAACCCTTGTGGGAGAGATCAGTATACAGAATCAATACAATATATTATCTAAAATGTTCAGTTTTCAGCAAAAAATTATTAGACATGCAAAGAAATAGGAAACGTTCATCTAAACCTACACAAAAGCACTCAATATTAACTGCCTGGTTCCAGACTGAAACAGAAAGAAATAGAAGATATTAACAGACCAATTACCAGGACTGAAATTAAATCAGTAATTTAAAAATTCCCAACAAACAAAAGTTCAGGACCAGATGGCTTCACAGGTGTATTGTACCAAACATTTAGAGAAGAGCTAATACTTATCCTTCTGAAATTATTCAAAAAATTGCAGAGGAAGGAACACTTCTATACTCATTCTATGAGACCACCATCACTCTGATATCAAAACCAGAAAAAAGATATCACAGTCCAATATCACCAATGAACATAGATGCAAAAATCCTCAACAAAATACTAGCAAACTGAATCCAGCAATGCAGTAAAAGGATCATACACCATGATCAAGTGAGATTTATCCCAGGAATGCATAGATTTTTCAATATCTGCAAATGAATTAATGTGATACACCACATTAACAAATTGAAGAATAAAAATCTTATGCTCATCTCAGTAGATGCAGAGAAAGCTTTTGAAAAAATTCAACATCCATTTATGATAAAAAAAAAACTCTTCAAAAAGTGGGCATAGAGGGGATACACCTCAACAAAATAAAGGCCATATATGACAAACCTACAGCTAACATCATACTCAATGGTGAAAAACTGAAAGCAATTCCTCTCAGATCAAGAACAAGGCAAGGATGACCATTCTCACCACTTTTATTCAACATAGTTTTGGAAGTCCTAACCACAGCAATCAGAGAATAAAAAGAAATTTAAAAATCCAAATTGTAAAAGAAGAAGTAAAACTGTCACTGTTTGCAGAGGACATGATACTATACATAGAAAATCCTAAAGACACTACCAGAAAACTACTAGACCTCGTCTACGAATTCAGTAAAGTTGCAGGATTCAAAATTAATAGAGAGAAGTCTGCTGCATTTCTACAAAATAGGAGAAAGAGAAATTAATGGAACAATCCCATTTACCATCACATCAAAAAAGAATAAAAGAACTAGGAAAAACCTACCTTAGGAGGCAAAAGACACTGATGAAAGAAATTGAAGATGACACAAACAGATGGAAAGATATACAATGTTTTTGGATTGAAAGAATCAGTATTGTTACAATGACCGTACTACCCAAGGACACATATAAATTCAATGCAATCCCTATCAAATTACCAATGGCATTTTTCACAGAACTAGAACAAAAATTTTTTACATTTATATGGAAACACAAAAGACCCTGAATAACTAAAGTTACCTTGAGAAAGAAAAATGGTGCTGGAGGAATCAGGCTCCATGACGTCAGACTAAACTACAAAGCTATGGTAATCAAGACCATATGGTACTGACACATAAACAGAAATACACATCAATGGAACAGAATAGAGTCCAAAAATAAAGCCATATACTTATGGTCAATTAATCTACAAGAGGAGGCAAGAATATACAATGGAGAAAAGACAATCTCTTCAACACGTGGTTCTGGGAAAACTGGACAGCTACATGTAAAAGAATGAAATTAGAACATTCTCTAATACCATATACAAAAATAAACCCAAAATAGGTTCAAGACCTGTAGGTAAGACCAGAAACCATAAAACTCCTAGAGGAAAACATAGGTAGAACCCTCTTTGACACAAGTTGCAGCAATATTTTTTTGGATCCATCTCCTAGAGTCATAGAAATAAAAACAAAAATAAACAAATGGGACATAATTAAATCTAAAAGCTATTACACAGAAAAGGAAACCATAAACAAAATAAAAAGACAACCTATAGAATGGGAGAAAATATTTGCCAATGATGTGACTGACAAAGGATTATTTTAAAGTACACAAACAACTTATACAGTTCAATATCAAACAAACAAACAACCCAACTGAAAAATGGGCATGATATAGACAGTTCTCCAAAGAAGACATACACATGGTCAACAGGCATATGAAAAGATGCTTAACATTACTAATTATTAGAGAGATGTAAATCAAAACCACAATGAGGTATCACCTCACCCCAGCCAGAATGGCCACCATCAGAAAATCTACAAATAATAATGCTGGAGAGGGTGTGGAGAAAAAAGCAACTCTCCTAAACTGTTGGTGGGAATGTAAATTGGTGCAGCCACTATGGAGAAAGGTATGGAAGTTCCTTAAAAAATCTAAAAATAGAATTATCATATAATCCTGCAATCCCATTCCTGGGCATATATCTAGAGAAAACCATAATTTGGAAAGATACACAAACCCCAATGTTCATAGCAGCACTATAGCAATAGCCAGCAATAGCCAAGACATGGAAAAAAACCTAAATGTCCACTGACATATGAATGGATAAAAAAGATGTGTTACATATATACAATGGAATACTACTCAGCTGTAAAAAAGAATGAAATAATGCCATTTGCAGCAACATGGATGGACCTAGGGATTATCATGCTAAGTGAAGTAAGTCAGAGAAAAACAAATATCACATGATATCGATTATATGTGGAATCTAAGAAATTGATACAAATGAACTTATTTTCAAAACAGAAATATACTCATAGATATAGAAAACAAACTTATGGTTACCAAAGGGGAAATGGGGGAGGGATAAATTAGGAGTTTGGGATTAACAGATACAAACTACTATATATAAAATAGATAACCAACAAGGACCTTCTGTACAGCACAGGGAACTCTACACAATATCCTGTGGTAACCTATAATGGAAAAGAGTCTAAAAAAAGAATATATATATATATATATATATATATATATATATATATATATATATATATATATATATATATATTCACAATAGCTAAGACACGGAAAAAACCTAATGTCCATTATATATATATATATTCTTTTTCACTTTGCTGTGCACCTGAAACTAACACAACATTGTAAATCAAATATATTTCAATAAAAAATAAAAACAGTAAAATAAAAAAGGAAACCAGGCTTAAATAATTAAAGGAAAGTATGATGAAAATGATAGAGAATATAAGATAGAGAATATCATTTAAAAATTATAAAACGGAATGAAATGGAAATTTGAAATTGAAACATAAAATAATCAAGATGAAAAATTCACTAAAGGCCCTTGAGAGTAGACTTGAGCTGGCAAAAGAATCAGTTACCTTGAAGATAGATCAATAGAGATTATGAAATCTGAAGAACAGAGAGTAAAAGGAATGAAAAATGAACAGAGACACAGAGATATGTGGGATACCATTAAGTACCTATATTTTTTTAAAGAAATAATGGTGGAAAACTTCCTAAATTGATGAAAACATTATTCTACATATCTTAAAACTTTTATGAACTGAAGTAGGATAAATTCAAGAAGATCTTCAACAAGAGACACAGTCGTGAATTTTTTTAAAACAAAGACAAAGTAAAAAGCTTGAAAAGAACAAGAGGAAAATAACCCATTTCACACAAGGGACCTCCAATAAGATTAACAGCTGACTCCTTAACAGAAACAATAGAGACAAGAAAGAGTAAGACGTATTTAAAGTGCAAAGACACAAGACATATAAACAACGAAAAGTAAAATGGTAGAAATGAATTCAACCATATCAATAATAACCTTAAATGTGGATGGATTAAACATTCCAAATAAAATGCATTGATTGTCAAGGATAAAAAACACCAAGATCCTACTATATGTTGTCTACAGGAAACACACTGTATATTCAAAGACATAAATAGATTGAAAGCAAAAAGATAGAAAAGTATATACCACGAAAACAGCAACCATAAGAGAGCTGATGTGGCTATAATAATATCAAACCAAATAGATGTTAAAGCAACAGCTGTTACTATCATAAACATATGCATGTAATAATAGAGCTCCAAAATGCATGAAACAAAAACTGACAGAATTGAAGAGAGAAATGGATACATCAACAATAATACTTGGGACTTCAGCACCCATTGTATTAGTTTCCTAAAGCTGCTGTAATAAAATACCACAAACTTGGTGTCTTAGAACAATGAAAATGTATTCTCTCACAGTTTTGGAGACTAGAAATTAGAAATCAAGGTGTTTATAGGTTTGGTTCCTTCTGGAGGCTTTGAGAGAGAACCTCTTCCTTGCCTCTCTCCTCGCTTCTGGTGATTGCCAGCAATCCTTGACATCCTTTGGCTTGTAGATGCATCTGTCCAATTCTGCCTCCATCTTCACATGATCTTCTCCTCTGTGTGCCTGTGTCTCTGTGTCCAAATGTCTGTCTTATAAGGACATCAGTCATATTGGATTTAGAACCCACACTAATCCAGTATGATCTCATCTTAACTTGATTATATTTACAAAGATGTTATTTCCAAATAAAGACATATTCACAGGTTTTGGATGGATATGAATTTTGGAGGAACACTCTTCAACTCAGTACAACCACTTTCAATAATGGATAGAAAAGCTAAGCAGAAGATCAACAAGGATATAGAAGACTTAAGCAACACTACTAACAAACTTGACCTAACATATTTATAGAACACTCCACCCAACAACAGCAGAATACACATCTTTTCTGAAGTACACATGGAACATTCTCCAGGATAGACCATAATCTGGGCCATAAAATTTTAAAGTATTGAATTCAAAAAGTATGTTCTCTGACTACAAATAAATTATATTAGAAATCAATAACAGATGGAAATTTGGGGAACTGAAAAATAAGTGAAAAGTAACCAACACACTCCTAAATAATCAATTGGTCAAGGAAGAAATCACAAGGTAAATTAGAAAATACTTTAGCGTTAATGAAAACAAAATACAATATACTAAACCTATATGATACAGCTGAAGGAAAGCTTAGAGGAAATATATATGGCTACAATTGCCTGAATGAAAGAAGAAATATCTCAAATCATCTTCCACTTTATTAAACTATGAAAAGAAGAACTAAATCCAAAGCAAGTGTAAGAAAGGAAAATAAAAAGATTAGAGGGTAAATAAAATAAATAGGAATTAGAAAAACAATAGATAAAAATCAACAAATGCAAAACTTGGTTTTTTTTAAAGAGATCACAATTACTGATGAGTCAATAGCTAGACTGACTAGGAAATAAAGAGAAGAATCAAGTGACTCATATTAGGAATGAAAAGGAGGACACCACTATTGACCTTACAGAAATAAAGTGGTTTAAAAGGAAATATGTCAGCAATAAGAGAAGAATGAACACTCTTGTCACTTCTATTCCACATTGTACTAGGCAAGAAAAAGAAATATAGATTGGGAAGGAAGAAATAAAACTATCTCTTTTCACAGACTACATTATCTTGTACATAGATAATCCTAAATCATCCACTGAAAAATCTACAATACAAAAATATTATAATAATATAATTAAGAATTAATTCAGAAAGTTTGCAGGATACAAGATCGATATACAAAAATCAATTGTATTTTCATATACTTGCAATAAACAGTCTAAAAATGAAATTAAGGAAACACACAATATCATCAAAAAAAGTAAGATACTTAGGAATACATTTAGAAAAAGAAGTACACAATTTGCACAATGAAAACTATAAAGTATTGTCAAAAAAAATTAAAGAGGATCTAAATAAATTGAGCTTGCACATAAACAGCCCACAGAATGGGAGAACAAATGTGTAAATAATATATCTGATATGGGACTTTTATCTGGAATATATAAAGAAATCTTACAAGTCAATAATAAAAAGATAACTCAATTTAAAAATGGGCAAAGGTCTAAAAAGACATTTCTCCAAAGATACAAGGAAAACCAATACACAAATAAAAAGATGCTCAACATCATTAGTCAGTGGGGAAATAAACATCACAATGAGATAACACTTTACGTCAACTAGAAGACACACAATAATAGGTGTTAGAGAGGATGAGAAGAAACTGCAACATTCATACAATGCTGATGGGAATGTAAAATGGTACAACTGCTTTGGAAAACAGTTTAGCAGTTACTCAAATGTTAAACATAGAGTTCACAGATGACCAAGAAATTTCACACTGAGGTATATATCCAGGAGAAATAAAAACACAAATCCACACACAGACTGGCATGTGAATGTTCATTGCAGTTTTTTTCATAATAGGCAAAAGGTGAAAAGAACCTAAATGCCCATCACCTAATGAATGGGTAAACAAAATACATACATATATTCCATACAAAGGAATATTTTTCAGCCATAAAAACAAATGAAGCACTGATACATTCTACAAAATGAACAAATGATGGAAACATCACACTAGATTAAAATAACCAGTCACAGAGGCCAGATATTATATGATATCATGCATTAAATATGTAGAATAAACAAATCTATAAGAGACTGTAATGGTTGTCAAGGACTTCGGGAGGGGAGGGGTAATGACTGCTGATGGCTATGAGGTTTTTGGAGTGTGATGAAAAGTGTAAAATCAGATGTGGTGATGGTTAGTAACACAACACTGTAGACACACTGAAAGTCATTGAATTGAGCACTTTACATGGGTGAATTTTATGGCATATGAATTATATTTCAATAGAGCTGTTAAGAAAAGAAAAAGTTATAACAAAAATGTATATGCAGGATGGACCTTCAAGACGGTGGAGGACTGAGACATGGAGATTAACTTCTTCACCACAAACACATCAAAAATACACCTACATGTGGAACACCTCCTTCAGAACACCTACTGCATGCTGGAAGAACTCAGACTTCCCAAAAGGCAAGAAACTCCCCACGTACCTGGGGTCTTGGTGCTCAGGCGAGTGGTTGGGCCTGAGCCTCTGAGGAGGGAGAGTCAAGTTCAGGACATTGGACCACCAGAGACTTCCTGGCCCCAGATAATATCAATCAGTGAGAGTTCTCCCAGAGACTTCCATCTCAACACTAAGACCCAACTCCATGCAACGACCAGCAAGCTCCAGTGCTGGACACCCCATGCCAAACAACTAGCAAAAAAGGAACACAACCTTCACCCACTAGCAGAGAGGCTGCCTAAAATCGTAAGTTCACAGACATTCCAAAACACACCACCAGACATGGTCCTGCCCACCAGAAAGACAAGATCCAGCCATATCCACCAGAACACAGGTACCAGTCCCCTCCACCAGGAAGCCTACACAACCCACTGAATCAACCTTACCCACTGAGGGCAGACACCAAAACAACAAGAACTACGAACATGCAGCCTGAGAAAAGGAGACCTCAAATACAGTAAGTTAAGAAAATGAGAAGACAGATAAATACACAACAATGAAGGAGCATGTAAAAACCCACCAGACCAAACAAATGAAGAGGAAATAAGCAGTCTACCTGGAAAAGAATTCAGAGTAATCATAGTAAAGATAACCGAGAATCTTGGAAATGGAATGGAGGAAATACAAGAAAAGTTTAATAAGGACCTAGAAGAACTACAGAGAAAACAAACAGTGATGAACAACACAATACATGACATTAAAAATTCTTTAGAAGGAATCAATAGCAGAATAGCTGAGGCAGAAGAACAGATAAGTGACCTGGAAGATAAAAGAGTGGAAATAACTACTGCAGAGCAGAATAAAGAAAAAACAATGAAAAGAATTGAGGACAGTCTCAGAGACCTCTGGGACAACATTAAACACACCAACAATCGAATTACAGGGGTCCCAGAAGAAGAAGAGAAAAACAAAGGGACTGAGAAAATATTTGAGAGATTATAGTTGAGAACGTCCCTAATATGGGAAAGGAAATAGTCAATCAAGTCCAGGAAGTGCAAAAGAGTCCCATACAGGATAAATCCAAGGAGAAACACACTAAGACATATATTGATTGAATTATCAAAAATTAAATACAAAGAAAAAATATTGAAAGCAGCAAGGGAAAAGCAACAAACAACATACAAGGGAATCCCCATAAGGTTAACAGCTGATCATTCATCAGAAGCTCTGCAAGCCAGAAGGGAGTGGCAGGACATATTGAAAGTGATGAAAGGGAAAATCTTACAACCACGATTACTCTACCCAGCAAGGATCTCATTCAGATGCAACAGAGAAATTAAAACCTTTAAAGACAAGCAAAAACTAAGAGAATTCAGCACCACCAAACCAGCTTTACAACAAATACTAAAGGAACTTCTCTAAGTAGGAAACACAAGAGAAGGAAAAGAACTACAATAACAAACCCAAAACAATTAAGAAAATGGTAATAGGAACATACATATCAATAATTACTTTAAATGCTAATGGATTAAATGCCCCAATCAAAAGACACAGACTGGCTGAATGGATACAAAAAAGACCCGTATATATGCTCTCTACAAGAGACCCATTTCAGACCTAGGGACACATACAGACTGAAAGTGAGGGGATGGAAAAAGCTATTCGATGCAAAGGAAAATCAAAACAAAGCTGGAATAGTAATTCTCATATTAGAAAAAATAGACTTTAAAATAAAGACTATTACAAGAGACAAAGAAGGACACTACATAATGATCAAGGGATCAATCCAAGAAGAAGATATAGCAATAGTAAGTATATATGCACCCAAAATAGGAGCACCTCAATACATAGGCAAATTCTAACAGCCATAAAAGGGAAAATCAACAGTAATACAATCATACTATGGGACATAAACAACCCACTTTCACCAATGAACAGACCAACCAAAATGAAAATAAATAAGGAATAACAAGCTTCAAATGACACATTAAACAAGATGGACTTAATTGATATTTATAGGATATTCCATCAAAAAAATAAAACCAGAATACACTTTCTTCTCAAGTGCTCAAGGAAAATTCCCCAGGATAGATCATATCTTGGGTCAAAAATCAAACCTTTGTAAACTTAAGAAAATTGAAATAATATCAAGTATCTTTTCCAACCACAATGCTATGAGACTAGATATCAATTATAGGGGAAAAAACTGTAAAAAATACAAACACATGGAGGCAAAACAATACACTACTAACTAACCAAGAGATCACTGAAGAAATAAAAAAAATACCTAGAAACAAATGACAATGAAAACACGATGACACAAAACCTATGGGATGCAGGAAAAGCAGTTCTAAGAGGGAAGTTTATAGCAATACAAGCCTACCTCAAGAAACAAGAACCATCACAAATAAGCAACCTAACCTTCAACCTAAAGCAATTAGAGGAAGAAGAACAAAGAAACCCCAAAGTTAGCAGAAGGAAAGAAATCATAAACATCAACTCAGAAATAAAGAAAAAGAAATGAGGGGAATGAGAGCAAAGATAAATAAAACAAAAAGCTGGTCCTTTTAGAAGATGAATAAAATTGATAAACCATTAGCCAAACTCATTAAGAAAAAAAGGGAGAAGACTCATATCAATAGAATTAGAAATGAAAAAGGAGAGGTAACAGACGAGGGGCAGATGGCGGAAGAGTAAGACGCGGAGATCACCTTCCTCCCCACAGATACACCAGAAATACAACTACACGTGGAACAACTCCTAAAGAACACCTACTGAACACTGGCAGAAGACGTCAGACCTCCCAAAAGTCAAGAAAGTCCCCAAGTACCTGGGTAAGGCAAAAGAAAAAAGAATAAACAGAGACAAAAGGATAGGGACGGGACCTGCAATAGTGGGAGGGAGCTGTGAAGGAGGAAAGGTTTCCACACACTAGGAAGCCCCTTCATGGGCGGAGACTGTGGGTGGCGGAGGGGGAAAGCTTCGGAGCCGTGGAGGAGAGCGCAGCCACAGGGGTGTGGAGGGAAAAGCAGAGAGATTCCCGCACAGAGGGTTGGTGCTGACCAGCACTCACCAGCCCAATAGGGTTGTCTGCTCACCCGCTGGGGCGACGGGGCTGGGAGCTGAGGCTTGGGCTTCGGTCGGAGTGCAGGGAGAGGACTGGAGTTGGTGACGTGAACACAGCCTGCAGGGGTTTAGTGCACCATGGCTAGCCGGGAGGGAGTCCGGGGAAAAGTCTGGACCTGCCGAAGAGGCAAGAGACTTTTTCTTCCCTATTTGTTTCCTGGTGAGCGAGGAGAGGGGATTAAGAGCACTGCTTAAAGGAGCTTTAGAGACGGGCACCAGCCACAGCTAAAAGGGCGGACTGCAGAGACAGGCATGAGACGCTAAGGCTGCTGCCGCCACCACCAAGAAGTCTGTGTCCGAGCACAGGTCACTATCCACACCCCCCTTCCAGAGAGCCTGTGCAGCCTGCCACTGCCAGGATCCCGGGATCCAGGGACAACTTCCCTGGAAGAACACAGCACAGTGCGCCTCAGACTGGTACAACGTCACACCAGCCTCTGCAGCCGCAGGCTTGCCCTGAACTCCGTACCCCTCCCTCCCCCCGCCTGAGTGAACCAGAGTCCCCGAAGCAGCTGCTCCTTTAACCCCATCCTGTCTGAGCAAAGAAGAGATGCCCTCCAGCGACCTACACGCAGAGGCGGGGCCACATCCAAAGCTGAGCCCCGGGAGCTGTGCAAACAAAGAAGAGAAAGGGAAAGCTCTCCCAGCAGCCTCAGAAGCAGCGGATTAAAGCTTCACAATCAACTTGATGTACCCTGCATCTCTGGAATACATGAATAGACAAAGAATCATCCCAAATTGAGGAGGTGAGCTTTGAGAGCAAGCTTTATGATTTTTTCCCCTTTTCCTCTTTTGGTGAGTGTGTATGTGTATGATTCTGCGTGAGATTTTGTCTGTATAGATTTGCTTCCACCATTTGTACTAGGGTTCTATCAGTCCGTTTTCTTTTTTTTCTTTAAAAGATTTTTTTTCTTAATAATTATTTTTTATTTTAATTATTTATTTTATTTTATCTTCTTTCTTTCTTTCCTTCCTTCCCTCTTTCTTCCTTCCTTCCTTTCTTCTTTCTTTCTCCCTTTCTTTCTTTCTTTCTTTCTTCCTTTCTTCCTTTCTTCTTTTCCTCCCTTTTAATCTGAGCTGTGTGGATGAAAGGCTCTTCATGCTACAGCCAGGAGTCAGTGCTGTGCCTCTGAGGTGGGAGAGCCAACTTCAGGACACTGGTCAACAAGAGACCTCCCAGCTCCACATAATATCAAATGGCGAAAATATCACAGAGGTCTCCATTTCAACACCAGCACTAAGTGTCACTCAACAACCAGCAAGGTACAGTGCTGGACACCCTATGTCAAACAACTAGCAAGACAGGAAAACAACCTTCACCCATTAGCAGAGAAGCTGCCTAAAATCATAAGTTCACAGACATTCCAAAACACACCACAAGACATGGTCCTTCCCAAAAGAAAGGCAAGATCCAGCCTCATCCACCAGAACACAGGCACTAGTCCCATCCACCAGGAAGCCTACACAACCCACTGAACCAACTTTAGCCACTGGGGACAGACACCAAAACAATGGGAACTACGAACCTGCAGCCTGCAAAAAGGAGACCTCAAACACAGTAAGATAAGCAAAATGAGAAGACAGACAAACACACAGCAGATGAAGGAGCAAGATAAAAACCCACCAGACCTAACAAATGAAGAAGAAATAGGCAGTCTACCTGAAAAAGAATTCAGAATAATGAGAGTAAAGATGATCCAAAATCTTGGAAATAGAATAAACAAAATGTAAGAAACATTTAACAAGGACCTAGAAGAAATAAAGATGAAACAAGCAATGATGCACAACACAATAAATGAAATTAAAAATACTCTAGACGGGAACAATAGCAGAATAACTGAGGCAGAAGAATGCATAAGTGACCTGGAAGATAAAATAGTGGAAATAACTACTGCAGAGCAGAATAAAGAAAAAAGAATGAAAAGAACTGAGGACAGTCTCAGAGACTTCTGGGACAATGTTAAATGCACCAACTTTTGAATTATAGGGGTTCCAGAAGAAGAAGAGAAAAAGAAAGGGACTGAGAAAATATTTGAAGAGATTATAGTTGAAAACTTCCCTAATATGGGAAAGGAAATAGTTAATCAAGTCCAGGAAGCACAGAGAGTCCCATACAGGATAAATCCAAGGAGAAATATGCCAAGACACATATAAATCAAACTGTCAAAAATTAAATACAAAGAAAACATATTAAAAGCAGCAAGGGAAAAACAACAAATAACACACAAGGGAATTGCCATAAGGTTAACAGCTGATCTTTCAGCAGAATCTCTGCAAGCCAGAAGGGACTGGCAGGACATATTTAAAGTGATGAAGGAGAAAATCCTGCAACCAAGACTGCTCTACCCAGCAAGGATCTCATTCAGATTTAATGGAGAAATTAAAATCTTTACAGACAAGCAAAAACTGAAAGAGCTCAGCACCACCAGATGAGCTTTACAACAAATGCTAAAGGAACTTCTCTAGGCAACAAACACAAGAGAAGGAGAAGACCTACAATAACAAACCCAAAACACTTAAGAAAATGGGAATAGGAACATACATATCGATAATTACCTTAAATGTAAATGGACTAAATGCTCCCACCAAAAGACACAGATTAGCTGAATGGATACAAAAACAAGACCCATATATATGCTGTCTACAAGAGAACCACTTCAGATCTAGAGACACATAGAGACTGAAAGTAAAGGGATGGAAAAAGATATTCAACGCAAATGGATACCAAAAGAAAGCTGGAGTAGCAATTCTCATATCAAGCAAAATAGACTTTAAAATAAAGACTCTTAGAATGGACAAAGAAGGTCAGTACATAATGATCAAGGGATCGATCCAAGAAGGAGATATAACAATTGTAAGTATTTATGCACCCAACATAGGAGCACCTCAATACATAAGGGAAATACAAACAGCTATAAATGGGGAAATCAGCAGTAACACAAACATAGTAGGGGACTTTAATATCCCACTTTCACCAATGGATAGACCATCCAAAATGAAAATAAGTAAGGAAACACAACCTTTAAATGATACATTAAACAAAATATATTTAATTGATATTTAAAGGACATTCCATCCAAAAACAACAGAATACACATATTTCTCACGTGATCATGGTACATTCTCCAGGATAGATCATATCTTGGGTCACAAATCAAGCCTGGTAAATTTAAGAAAATTGAAATTGTATCAAGGATATTTTCTGACTACAATTCTATGAGACTAGATATCAATTAAAGGAAAAGATCTATAAAAAATACAAACACATGGAGGCTAAGCAATACACTACTTAATAACGAAGTGATCACTGAAGAATTCAAAGAGGAAATAAAGAGTACCTAGAAAGAAATGACAATGGAGACATGACAACTCAAAACATATGGGATGCAGCAAAAGCTTTTCTAAGAGGGAAGCTTATAGCAATACAATCCTACCTTAAGAAACAGGAAATATCTCTAATAAACAACCTAACCTTGCACCTAAAGCAATTAGAGAAAGAAGAACAAAAAAACCCCAAAGTCAGTAGAAGGAAAGAAATCATAAAAATCAGATCAGAAGTAAATGAAAAAGAAATGAAGGAAATGATAGCAAAGATCAATAAAAATAAAAGCTGGTTCTTTGAGAAGATATACAAAATTGATAAACCATTAGCCAGACTCATCAAGAAAAAAAGGGAGAAAACTCAAATCAATAGCATTAGACATGAAAAAGGAGAAGTAACAACTGACACTGCAGAAATACAAAAGATCATGAGCGATTACTACAAGCAAGTCTATGCAAATAAAATGGACAACCTGGAAGAAATAGACAAATTCTTAGAAGAGCACAGCTGCCAAGCCTGAATCAGGAAGAAATAGAAAATATGAACAGACTAATCACAAGCACTGAAATTGAAACTGTGATTAAATATCTTCCAGCAAACAAAAGCCAAGGACCAGATGACTTCACAGGTGAATTCTATCAAACACTTAGAGAAGAGCTAACACCTATCCTTCTCAAACTCTTCCAAAATATAGCAGAGAGAGAAACACCCCCAAACTCATTCTATGAGGCCACCATCAGCCTGATACCAAAACCAGACAAGGATGTCACAAAGAAAGAAAACAAAAGGCCAATATCACTGATGAATATAGATGCAAAAATCCTCAACAAAATACTAGCAAACAGAATCCAACAGCACATTAAAGGGATCATACACCATGATCCAGTGGGGTTTATTCCAGAAATGTAAAGATTCTTAAATATATGCAAATCAATCAACGTGGTATACCATATTAACAAATTGAAGAAGAAAAACCATATGATCATCTCAATAGATGTAGAGTAAGCTTTCGACAAAATTCAACATCCATTTATGATAAAAATCCTGCAGAACGTAGGCATAGATGGAACTTTCCTCAACATAATAAAGGCCATATATGACAAACCTACAGCCAACATCGTCCTCAATGGTGAAAAACTGAAAGCATTTCCACTAAGATCAGGAACAAGACAAGGTTGCCCACTCTGACCACTCTTTTTCAACATAGTTTTGGAAGTTTTATCCACAGCAATCAGAGAAGAAAAGGAAATAAAAGGAATCCAAACCAGAAAAGAAGAAGTAAAGCTGTCACTGTTTGCAGATGACATGATACTATACATAGAGAATCCTAAATATGCTACTAGGAAACTACTAGAACTAATCAATGAATTTGGTAAAGTAGCAGGATACAAAATTAATGCCCAGAAATCTCTGGCATTCCTATACACTAATGATGAAAAATCTGAAAGTGAAATCAAGAAAACACTCCCATTTACCATTGCAACAGAAAGAATGAAATACCTAGAATAAACCTACCTAAGGAGACAAAAGACCTGTATGCAGAAAATTATAAGACACTGATGAAAGAAATTAAAGATGATACAAATAGATGGAGAGATATACCATGTTCTTGGATTGGAAGAATCAACACTGTGAAAATGACTCTACTACCCAAAGCAATCTACAGATTCAATGCAATCCCTATCAAACTACCACTGGCATTTTTCACAGAACTGGAACAAAAAATTTCACAATTTGTATGGAAACACAAAAGACCCCGGATAAGCAAAGCAATCTTGAGAACAAAAAATGGAGCTGGAGGAATCAGGCTCCCTGACTTCAGACAATACTACAAATCTACACTAATCAAGACAGTATGGTACTGGCACAAAAGCAGAAAGATAGATCAATGGAACAGGATAGTAAGCCCAGAGATAAACCCACGCACATATGGTCACCTTATTTTTGATAACAGAGGCAGGAATGTGCAGTGGAGGAAGGACAGAATCTTCAATAAATGGTGCTGGAAAAACTGGACAGGTACATGTAAAAGTATGAGATTAGATCACTCCCTAACACCATACACAAAAATAAGTTCAAAATGGATTAAAGACCTAAATGTAAGGCCAGAAACTATAAAACTCTTAGAGGAAAACATAGGCAGAACACTCTATGACATAAATCACAGCAAGATCCTTTTTGACCTACTTCCTAGAGAAACGGAAATAAAAACAAAAATAAACAAATGGGACCTAATGAAACTTCAAAGCTTTTGCCAGCAAAGGAAACCATAAACAAGACCAAAAGACAACCCTCAGAATGGGAGAAAGTATTTGCAAATGAAGCAACTGACAATGGATTAATCTCCAAAATTTATAAGCAGCTCATGCAGCTCAATAACAAAAATCAAACAACCCAATCCGAAAATGGGCAGAAGATCTAAACAGACATTTCTCCAAAGAAGATATACAGAGTGCCAACAAGCACATGAAAGGATGCTCAACATCATTAATCATTAGAGAAATGCAAATCAAAACTACAATGAGATATCATATCACACCACTAGAATGGCCATCATCAAAAAATCTAGAACTAATAAATGCTGGAGAGGGTGTGGAGTAAAGGGAACACTCTTGCATTGCTGGTGGGAATGTGAATTGGTACAGCCACTATGGAGAACAGTATGGAGGTTCCTTAAAAAACTACAAATAGAACTACCATACGACCCAGCAATCCCACTACTGGGCATATACACTGAGAAAACCATAATTCAAAAAGAGTCATGTACCAAAATGTTCATTGCAGCTCTAGTTACAGTAGCCCGAATATGGAAACAACCTAAGTGTCCACCATCGGATGAATGGTTAAAGAAGATGTGGCACATCTATATAATGGAATATTACTCAGCCATAAAAAGAAATGAAATTGAGCTATTTGTAATGAGGTGGATAGACCTAGAGTCTGTCATACAGAGTGAAGTAAATCAGAAAGAGAAAGACAAATACCATATGCTAACACATATATATGGAATAAAAAAAATAATGTCATGAAGAACCTAGGGGTAAGACAGGAATAAAGACACAGACTTACTAGAGCATGGACTTGAGCATATGGGGAGGGGGAAGGGTAAGCTGTGACAAAGTGAGAGAGTGGCATGGACATATACACACTACCAATCGTAAAATAGATAGCTAGTGGAAAGCAGCCGCTTAGCACAGGGAGATCAGCTCGGTTCTTCGTGATCACCTAGAGGGGTGGGATAGGGAGGGTGGGAGGGAGGGAGATGCAAGAGGGAAGAGATATGGCAACATATGTGTATGTATAACTGATTCACTTTGTTATAAAGCAGAAACTAACATACCATTGTAAAGCAGTTATACTCCAATAAATATGTTAAAAAACAAAAAACAAAAAAACAAAACAAGAATCTGCCTGCCAATGCCGGGGACACGGGTTTGCTCCCTGCTCCGGGAATATCCCACATTTCTCGGAGCAACTAAGCCCGCGAGCCACCACTACTGAGCCCATGCGCCACAACTTCTGTAGCCTGCAAGCACAGAGCCCGTGCTCCGCAACAAGAGAAGCCACTACAGTGAGAAGCCCATGCACTGCAATGAAGAGTAGCCCCTGCTCACTGCAATGACAGATAGCCCACGCGCGGCACCAAAGACCCAAAGCAACCAAAAAGAAAGAAAGAAAGAAAGAAAGAAAGAAAGAAAGAAAGAAAGAAAGAAAGAAAGAAAGAAAGAAAGAAAGAAAGAAAAAGAAGTAAAAACTGACATTGCAGAAATACAAAGGATCATGAGAGATTACTACAAGCAACTATATGTCAATAAAATGGACAACCTGGAAGAAATGGACAAATTCTTAGAAAGGCACAACCTTCTGAGACTGAACCAGGAAGAAATACAAAATATAATCTGACCAGTCACAAGCAGTGAAATTGAGACTGTGATTAGAAATCTTCCAACAAACAAAAGCCCAGGACCAGATGGCTTCACAGGCGAATTCTATCAAACATTTAGTGAAGAGCTAACACCTATCCTTCTCAAACTCTTCCAAAATATAGCAGAGGGAGGAACACGCCCAAACTCATTCCACGAGGCCATCATCACCCTGATACCAAAACCAAAGATCTCACAAATAATGAAAATTACAGGCCAATACCACTGATGAACATAGATGCCAAAATCCTTAACAAAATACTAACAAACAGAATCCAACAGCACATTAAAAGGATCGTACACCATGATCAAATGGAGTTTACCCCAGGAATGCAAGCATTCTTCAATATACGCAAATCAGTCAATGTGACACACCACATTAACAAACTGAAGGATAAAAACTATATGATCATCTCATTAGATGCAGAAAAAGCTTCTGATAAAATTCTACACCCATTTATGATAAAAACTCTCCAGAACGTAGGCGTAGAGTGAATGTACCTCAACATAATAAAGGCCATGTATGACAAACCCACAGCAAACATCATCCTCAATGGTGAAAACCTGAAAGCCTTTGCACTAAGATCAGCAACAAGAGAAGGTTGCCCACTCTGTCTATTATTCAACATAGTTTTGGAAGTTTTAGCCACAGCAATCAGAGAAGAAAAAGAAATGAAAGGAATCCACATGGGGAAAGAAAAAGCAAAACTGTCACTATTTGCATGTGACATGATACTATACATAGAGAATACTAAAGACTCTACCAGAAAACTACTAGAGCTAATTAGTGAATTTGGTAAAGTAGCAGGATACAAAATTAATGCACAAAATCTCTTGCATTCCTATAGACTAATGATGAAAACTCTGAAAGAGAAATTAAGGAAACACTCTAATTTACAATTGCAACAAAATGAATAAAATACCTAGGAATAACCTACCTAAGGAAACAAAAGACCTGTATGCAGAAAACTATAAGACACTGATGAAGGAAATTAAAGATGATACAAACAGATGGAGATATAAACCATGCTCTTGGATTGGAAGAATCAACATTGTGAAAATGACTATAATACCCAAAGCAATCTACAGATTCAGTGCAATCCCTATCAAACTACCAATGGCATTTTTCACAGAACTAGAACAAAAAATTTCACAATTTGTATGGTAACACAAAAGACCCTGAATAGCCAAAGCAATCTTGAGAAAGAAAATAAGAGCTCAGGAATAAGACCCCTGACTTCACACTATACTACAGAGCTACAGTTATCAAGACAGTATGGTACTGGCCCCCAAAACAGAAATATAGATCAATGGAACAGGATAGAAAGTTCAGAGATAAGCTCACTCACCTATGGTCAACTAATGTATGACAAACGAGGCAAGGATATACAATTGAGAAAAGACTGCCTATTCAATAACTGGTGTTGGGAAAACTGGAAAGCTTCTTGTAAAAGAATGAAATTAGAACACTCCCTAACACCATACACAAAAATAAACTCAAAATGGATTAAATACCTAAATATAAGACCAGGCACTATAAAACTCTCAGAGGAAAACATAGGCAGAACACTCTGTGACATAAATCACAGCAAGGTCCTTTTTTGACCCACCTCCCAGAGAAATGGAAATAAAACCAAAAACAAACAAATGGGACCTAATGAAACATAAAAACTTTTGCACAGCAAAGGAAACCATAAACAAGACCAAAAGCCAACCCTCTGAATGGGAGAAAATATTTGCAAACGAAGCAACTGACAAAGGATTAATCTCCAAAATATACAAGCAGTTCATGCAGCTCAACATCAAAAAAAAAAAACCTAACATAAAAATGGGCAGAAGAGCTAAATAAACATTTCTCCAAAGAGGATATACAGGTTGCCAACAAACACATGAAAGGATGCTCAACATCACTAATCATTAGAGTATTGCAAATTAAAACTACAATGAGGTATCCCCTCACGCCGGTCAGAATGGCCATCATCAAAATATCTACAAAAAATAAATGCTGGAGAGGGTGTGGAGAAAAGGGTACCCTCTTGCACTGTTGGTGGGAATGTAACGTGATACAGCCACTATGGAGAACAGTATGGCGGTTCCTTAAAAAACTAAAAATAGATCCAGTGAAATGATAGCATTTTGGAAAATGCTTTATGTGAAGAGACTTTTCATGAGGGAGAGTCATTTATGGATCTGAAAGCATCAGCTGGACTGATGATTGATGGTTGAAATGCTCCCCAGAGATGGAGGCGCTGGCAGATTCCATTGTTGTGCTCTCCACATAACCTGCCGGCATAGGTGTGTGAGCTCACTGGAGATGAGCCAGCACCATCCCACCGCAGTGCTGAAGCTGAAGAGCTTCAGCGAACGCGGCACTCCTCCAGTCCCTGGCTGGGCCTGGCAAGTATGAGCAGTCTTATCCCTCTCTCAGCCTAAAGCCAACTCACCTCTCCCGTTCTCCTTGACTGGGATTGGAGAGCAAGAGCAGTCTCAACATTCTCCCACTCCAGACCTAAAGCTGATGCACGTGCACAGACAAGGCACTCTCATGCTGCATTGTTGAAGCCCAGAGGCACACTCAGTCAAGTCATTTTCCTGCTGTCTTCCTGAAACAAGAGAACAAGCCCCATTTCTACCCTCTCCAGCTGCCTACCTAAAGACAGTGGGGGTATGCAGTCCACACAGAGGACATCCCTTGATTGTCTGTCACTGGTGGCCAGGGGTCTATCATTCCAGAACTCCACGGGACTGTAACAAATGAAAGTCAATTCTTGGCAGGTCACCAGCAGCCCCACCAGGGTACTGCACAAACAGCAGACTGAAATATAGCCCCTGTCTTCTAGTGAAAAAGGCCTATTTACCTATTCGGGAGCTGCACCTTCGGGGACAGACTTCAGGTTTCCCACACATCTAGAGTCTAAGGGGGCAAGCAAGGAGACACCATCCTTGCACACCCCGTTGCCCTCACTTCAGCTCAACAAAACTCCCCAGAAAGGGCTTTTACACTCATTCCTAGCCCCAGTGTTTTGCAACTATCACCCAGGGGACACCTCCAGATCTCCTGTTCTGGAGGCCAACAGGGATACAATTGAGGCCCCACAGGACTATATATATCTGTGTACTTGAAGAGCTGCTGCCTGAATATCTGGCATCCAATCAGTCTGAAACTAAGTGCTAAATGAGATTCCTCCTCTTGGAACACTGGTCTTGGCACATCCTCAACAACAGGAGTATATCAAGAATAAATCAGGCAAGCTCCAGAGTGACATCAGCATCATAGTGGCATGAGAGTCTCCCTTTGTTTCTCTCCTTCAATCTACAACCAGTAAAACATCTATAACTCAACAAAGGTGCCTCAGCCCAACACACCAGGGCACTGAAGAATTCCACTCATCTCTTCATCTAAAGGCAGGTGGACTGGAACACAAAGAGGAGCCAGAACCGGGGGAACAAAGGAGGTGGTGCCAGCAGTCCTGCACCCTCAACCATGGTGGCTGAGCCCACAGCCCCAGAGAACACTGTAGCATCAGGAGAGGTAGTGCACATGACTCTGGCTTCCTGGCTGTAGCAGAGCCTGTGGCTCTGGAACCAGACAGGGAACCAGACAACAGCAGGGTCTGCAATCTTGTCCCTCCAACCACAGAGGTACTCATAACTCCAGCCAGCACCACCCCCACCACTGCCTGCCATAGTGGCACCTACAAACCTGACAACACTGGTTGCAGAAGAGACACTGTGACCTGGCTCCTCCCCCACTCCCTACTCTTGCAGCAGTAGAGCCAGGAGACCCCAGATGTGGTCCCACCATTCTGATGCCCCAAGCAGTGATGACAGCAACACCAGCTACAGAAAGACACCAACCCCAGAGGCACAAGCAGTGACATCAAGGGCACATGACAACACCTCTAATAGAGGAGGTGGAGGGTGGAAAGTGCCCGTTCTCAAATATAACCAGAGGCTGCTCAAGTAAGAGAATCCAAACTTGTGCTACAGTGCCACCTACTGGAATACAAAAGAAAAAATCTCTAATTACGAATCTGTTCAATTAGAATGAAATTAAAAAAAAAAAAAAAAGCTTTCCCTGAAAAAGAAAGGTGCTTGCTACTTCAAATGCACTGGCAGATGAACAACTCATCAAGTACCATGACGAACCATGGTAACATGGTATCACAAAAAGAAAATGACAATTCTCCAGAAACCAAACTTAAAGTCACAGAATATTGTAATCTAAATGACAGAGAATTCAAAATAGCTGTTATGAAGAAGCTCAATGAACTACAAGAAAATTCAGAAATGCAGTTCAATGAACTCAGGAATAAAAATAATGAACTGAAGGAATACTTTACCAAAGAGATTGAAACTCTAAAAAAGAACCAAACAGAAATTTGAGAGCTGAAGATCTCAACAAATGAGATGAAGAAGGCATTAGAAAGCATTGGAAATAGAGCAGACCATATGGAAGAGAGAATTAGTGAGCTCAAAGGTAGAAATCTAGGCAGGATACAAGTAGAAGAGGAAAGAGGAATAAGATATCTTAAAAATGAGGAAATTCTATGAGAGCTATACCTTCTTTTAGGAAGGGCAACATTAGGGTAATTGTTATCATAGAAGGAGAAGAGAGGGAGAAGGGAGAAGAGAGCTTATTTAAAGAAATAATAGCTAAACTATTTACAATAGCCAGGACATGGAAGCAACATAAATGTCCATCAACAGAGGAATGGATAAGAAGGTGTGGTACATATATACAATGGAATACTACTCAGCCATAAAAAGGGACGAAATTGGGTCATTTGTAGAGACGTGGATGGACCTAGTGATTGTCATACAGAGTGAAGTAAGTCAGAAAGAGAAAAACAAATATCATATATTAACGCATATATGTGGAATCTAGAAAAATGGTATAGATGATCTTCTTTCAAAGCAGAAATAGAAACACAGATGTAGAGAACAAACATATAGATACCAAGGGGTAAAGGGAGGTGGGATGAACTGGGAGATTGACATTGAAGTATATTCACTATTGATACTATGTATAACATAGATAACTAATGAGAACCTACTGTATAGTACAGGGAACTCTACTCAGTGCTCTGTGGTGACCTAAATGAGAAGGAATTCAGAAAAGAGGGGATATATATATATAGATATATAGATATAGATATATAGATATATCTTATTCACTTTGCTGTACAGTAGAAACTAACACAACATTGTAAAGCAACTATACTCCAATAAAAATTTAAAGACAGAAATAATAGCTGAGAACTTCCCAAGCCTGGGGAAGAAACTGAATATATAAGTCCATGAAGCTAAGAAAACACCTAGTTGCATCAATGCAAAAAGACCTTCTGCAAGACACATATTAAAACATTGTCAAAATTCAATGACATACAGAGTGAAGTAAGTCAGAAAGAGAAAAACAAATACTGTATGCTAACACATATATATGGAATCTAAAAAAAAAAAAAAGGTCTTGAAGAACCTAGGGGAAAGACAGGAATAAAGACTCAGACTGACTAGAGATGGACTTGAGAATACGGGGAGAGGGAAGGGTAAGCTGGGACAAAGTGAGAGAGTGGCATGGACATATATACACTACCAAATGTAAAATAGCTCGTGGGAAGCAGCCACATAGCACAGGGAGATCAGCTCGGTGCTTTGTGACTACCTAGAGGGGTGGGATAGGGCGGATGGGATGGAGGAGATGCAAGAGGGAAGAGATATGGGGATATATGTATATGTATAACTGATTCACTTTGTTATAAAGCAGAAACTAACACACCATTGTAAAGCAATTATACTACAATAAAGATGTTTAAAAAAAAAGTCAATGACAAAGAATTTTAAAGGCAACCAGGGAGAAAAATAATGGTAACCTACAAAGAACCCCCTACTAGGCTATTAACAGATTTCTCGGCAGAAATTATATCCAGCGAAGAAGGCGGAAGATGGCGGAAGAGTAAGACGCGGAGATCACCTTCCTCCCCACAGATACACCAGAAATACATCTACACGTGGAACAACTCCTACAGAACACCTACTCAAGGCTGGCAGAAGACCTCAGACCTCCCAAAAGGCAAGAAACTCCCCACGTACCTGGGTAGGGCAAAAGAAAAAAAAGAAAAAACAGAGACAAAAGAATAGGGACAGCACCTGCACCAGTGGGAGGGAGCTGTGAAGGAGGAAAAGTTTCCACACACTAGGAAGCCCCTTCGCGGGCGGAGACTGCGGGAGGCGGAGGGGGGAGCTTCGAAGCCGCGGAGGAGTGCACAGCAACGGGTGCGGAGGGCAAAGCGGGGAGATTCCCGCACAGAGGATCGGTGCCGACCGGCACTCACCAGCCCGAGAGGCTTGTCTGCTCACCCGCCGGGGCGGGCGGGGCTGCGAGCTGAGGCTCTGAGGCTCCGGTTTCGGTTTTGGACAGAGCGCAGGGAGAGGACTGGGGTTGGCGGCTTGAACATAGCCTGAAGGGGTTAGTGCACCACAGCTAGCCGGGAGGGAGTCCGGGGAAAAGTCTGCACCTGCCGAAGAGGCAGGAGACTTTTCCTTCCCTCTTTGTTTCCTGGGGCGTGAGGAGAGGGGTTTAAGAACGCTGCTTAAAGGAACTCCAGAGACGGGCGCGAGCCGCGGCTAAAAGCGCGAACCCCAGAGACGGGTGCGAGCCGTGGCTGAAAGCGCGGACCCCAGAGACGGGCGCGAGCCGCGGCTGAAAGTGAGGACCCCAGAGACGGGCGCGAGCTGCGGCTAAAAGCGCGGACCCCAGAGGCGGGCGGGAGACATTAAGGCTGCTGCTGCCGCCACCAAGGGGCCTGTGTGCGAGCACAGGTCACTTTCCACACCCCTCTTCCGCGGAGCCTGTGCAGCCCGCCACTACCAGGTTCCCGGGATCCAGCGACAACTTCCCCGGGAGAACGCACAGCGCGCCTCAGGCTGGTGCAAAGTCACGCCGGCCTTTGCCACCGCAGGCCCGCCCCGCACTCCGTGCCCCTCCCTCCCCGCCGGCCTGAGTGCGCCAGAGCCCCCGAATCAGCGGCTCTTTTAACCCCATACTGTCTGAGCAAAAAACAGACGCCCTCCAGCGACCTACACGCAGTGGCAGGGCCAAATCCAAAGCTGAGCCCTGGGAGCTGTGAGAACAAAGAAGAGAAAGGGAAATCTCTCCCAGCAGCCTCAGAAGCAGTGGATTAAAGCTCTACAATCAACTTGATATACCCTGCATCTGTGGAATACCTGAATAGACAACCAATCATCCCAAATTAAGGAAGTGGACTTTAGGAGCAAGATCTATGATTTTTTCCCTTTTCCTCTTTTTGTGAATGTGTATGTGTATGCTTCTGTGTGAGATCTTGTCTGTATAGTCTTGCTTCCACCATTTGTCCTAGGGTTCTATCCGTCCATGTTTTTTTTTTTTTTTTCTTAATAATTAATTTTAATAACGTTATTATACTTTACCTTCGTTCTTTCTTTCTTTCTTTCTTTCTTTTTTTCCTTCCTTCCTTCCCTCCTTTAGACAACGAATCATCCCAAATTGAGGAGGTGGTCTCTGACAGCAAGATTTATGATTTTTCCCCCTTTACCTCTTTTAGTGAGGGTGTTTGTCTATGCTTCTGTGTAAGATTTTGTCAGTATAGCTTTGCTTCCAACATTTGTCTTAAGGTTCTATCCGTCCCTTTTTTTTTTCTAAGTAAGAATTTTTTAATTCAATAACTTTATTATACTTTATTTTATTTTTACTGTATCTTCTTTCTCTGTCTTTTTTCCTTCTTTCCCTCCTTCCTTCTTTCCTCCCTCCCTCCCTCCTTTCTGTCCTTCTTGCCTTCTTTCCTTCTTTGCTTCTTTCTTTCTTTCTTCCTTCCTTCCTTCCCTCCTTTCCTTCTTTCTTTCCTCATACTTCTACTAATTCCCTCTACTTTTTCTCCCTTTTATCCTGAGCTGTGTGGATGAAAAGCTCTTGGTGCTCCAGCCAGGAGGCAGGGCTCTGCCTCTGAGGTAGGAGAGCCAACTTCAGGACACTGGTCAACAAGAGACCTCCCAGTTCCACATAATATCAAACGGCGAAAATCTCCCAGAGACCTCCATCTTAACACCAGCACCCAGCTTCACTCAACGACCAGCAAGACACAGTGCTGGAAAACCTATGCCAAACAACTAGCAAAACAGGAACACAACCCCACCCATTAGCAGAGAGGCTGCCTAAATCATAATAAGGCCACAGACACCCCAAAACACACAACCAGATGTGAACCTGCCCACTAGAGAGACAAGATCAAGCCTCATCCACCACAACACAGGCACTAGTCCCGTCCACCAGGAAGCCTACACAACCCACTGAACCAACCTTAGCCACTGGAGACAGACATAAAAAACAGGAGGAACTACGAACCTGCAGCCTGCAAAAAGGAGACCCTAACACAGTAAGATAAGCAAAATGAGAAGACAGAAAAACACACAGCAGATAAAGGAGCAAGATAAAAATGCACCAGACCTAACAAATGAAGAGGAAATAGGCAGTCTACCTGAAAAAGAATTCAGAATAATGATAGTAAGGTTGATCCGAAATCTTGGAGATAGAATGGACAATAGAATGGAAAAAATGCAAGAATCAGTTAACAAGGACCTAGAAGAAATAAAGATGAAACAAGCAACGATGAACAACACAATAAATGAAATTAAAAGTACTCTAGATGGGATCAATAACAGAATAAATGAGGCAGAAGAACGGATAAGTGACCTGGAAGATAAAATAGTGGAAATAACTACTGCAGAGCAGAATAAAGAAAAAAGAATGAAAAGAACTGAGGACAGTCTCAGAGACCTCTGGGACACCATTAAACGCACCAACATTCCAATTATAGGGGTTCCAGAAGAAGAAGAGAAAAAGAAAGGGACTGAGAAAATATTTGAAGAGATTATAGTTAAAAACTTCCCTAATATGGGAAAGGAAATAGTTAATCAAGTCCAGGAAGCACAGAGAGTCCCATACAGGATAAATCCAAGGAGAAATACGCCAAGACACATATTAATCAAACTGTCAAAAATTAAATACAAAGAAAGCATATTAAAAGCAGCAAGGGAAAAACAACAAATAACACATAAGGGAATCCCCATAAGGTTAACAGCTGATCTCTCAGCAGAAACCCTACAAGCCAGAAGGGAGTGGCAGGACATACTGAAAGTGATGAAGGAGAAAAACCTGCAGCCAAGACTACTCTACCCAGCAAGGATCTCATTCAGATTTGATGGAGAAATTAAAACCTTTACAGACAAGCAAAAGCTGAGAGAGTTCAGCACCACCAAACCAGCTTTACAACAAATGCTAAAGGAACTTCTCTAGACAAGAAACACAAGAGAAGGAAAAGACCTATAATAATGAACCCAAAACAATTTAGAAAATGGGAATAGGAACATACATATCAATAATTACCTTAAATGTAAATGGAATAAATGCTCCCACCAAAAGACACAGATTGGCTGAATGGATACAAAAACAAGACCCTTATATATGCTGTCTACAAGAGACCCACTTCAGACCTAGAGACACATACAGACTGAAAGTAAGGGGATGGAAAAAGATATTCCATGCAAATGGAAACCAAAAGAAAGCTGGAGTAGCAATTCTCATATCAGACAAAATAGACTTTAAAATAAGGACTATTAAAAGAGACAAAGAAGGACACTACATAATGATCAAGGGATCGATCCAAGAAGAAGATATAACAGTTGTAAATATTTATGCACCCAACATAGGAGCACCTCAATACATAAGGCAAATACTAACAGCCATAAAAGGGGAAATCGACAGGAACACATTCATAGTAGGGGACTTAAACACCCCACTTTCACCCATGGACAGATCATCCAAAATGAAAATAAATAAGGAAACACAAGCTTTAAATGATACATTAAACAAGATGGACTTAATTGATATTTATAGGACACTCCATCCAAAAACAACAGAATACACATTTTTCTCAAGTGCTCATGGAACATTCTCCAGGATAGATCATATCTTAGGTCACAAATCAAGCCTTGGTAAATTTAAGAAAATTGAAATTGTATCAAGTATCTTTTCTGACCACAATGCTATAAGACTAGATATCAATTACAGGAAAAGATCTGTAAAAAATACAAACACATGGAGGCTAAACATACACTACTTAATAATGAAGTGATCACTGAAGAAATCAAAGAGAAAATCAAAAAATACCTAGAAACAAATGACAATGGAGACACAACGACCCAAAACCTGTGGGATGCAGCAAAAGCAGTTCTAAGGGGGAAGTTTATAGCAATACAAGCCCACCTTAAGAAGCAGGAAACATCTCGAATAAACAACCTAACCTTGCACCTCAAGCAATTAGAGAAAGAAGAACAAAAAAACCCCAAAGCTAGCAGAAGGAAAGAAATCATAAAAATCAGATCAGAAATAAATGAAAAAGAAATGAAGGAAACAATAGCAAAGATCAATAAAACTAAAAGCTGGTTCTTTGAGAAGATAAACAAAATAGATAAACCACTAGCCAGACTCATCAAGAAAAAAAGGGAGAAGACTCAAATCAATAGAATTAGAAATGAAAAAGGAGAGGTAACAACTGACACTGCAGAAATAAAAGAGATCATGAGAGATTACTACAAGCAACTCTATGCCAATAAAATGGACAATCTGGAAGAAATGGACAAATTCTTAGAAATGCACAACCTGCCAAGACTGAATCAGGAAGAAATAGAAAATATGAACAGACCAATCACAAGCACTGAAATTGAAACTGTGATTAAAAATCTTCCAACAAAGAAAAGCCCAGGACCAGATGGCTTCACAGGCGAATTCTATCAAACATTTAGAGAAGAGCTAACACCTATCCTTCTCAAACTCTTCCAAAATATAGCAGAGGGAGGAACACTCCCAAACTCCTTCTACGAGACCACCATCACCTTGATACCAAAACCAGACAAGGATGTCACAAAGAAAGAAAACTACAGGCCAATATCACTGATGAACATAGATGCAAAGATCCTCAACAAAATACTAGCAAACAGAATCCAACAGCACATTAAAATGATCATACACCGTGATCAAGTGGGGTTTATTCCAGGAATGCAAGGATTCTTCAATATACGCAAATCTATCAATGTGATAAACCATATTAACAAATTGAAGGAGAAAAACCATATGATCATCTCAATAGATGCAGAGAAAGCTTTTGACAAAATTCAACACCCATTTATGATAAAAACCCTGCAGAAACTAGGCATAGAGGGAACTTTCCTCAACATAATAAAGGCCATATATGACAAGCCCACAGCAAACATCATCCTCAATGGTAAAAAACTGAAAGCATTTCCACTAAGATCAGGAACAAGACAAGGTTGCCCACTCTCACCACTCTTATTCAACATAGTTTTGGAAGTTTTAGCCACAGCAATCAGAGAAGAAAAGGAAATAAAAGGAATCCAAATCAGAAAAGAAGAAGTAAAGCTGTCACTGTTTGCAGATGACATGATACTATACATAGAGAACCCTAAAGATGCTACCAGAAAACTACTAGAGCTAATCAATGAATTTGGTAAAGTGGCAGGATACAAAATTAATGCACAGAAATCTCTGGCATTCCTATATACTAATGATGAAAAATCTGAAAGTGAAATCAAGAAAACACTCCCATTTACCATTGCAACAAAAAGAATAAAATATCGAGGAATAAACCTACCTAAGGAAACAAAAGACCTGTATGCAGAAAATTATAAGACACTGATGAAAGAAATTAAAGATGATACAAATAGATGGAGAGATATACCATGTTCTTGGATTGGAAAAATCAACACTGTGAAAATGACTCTACTACCTAAAGCAATCTATAGATTCAATGCAATCCCTATCAACTACCACTGGCATTTTTCACAGAACTACAACAAAAAATTTTGCAATTTGTATGGAAACACAAAAGACCCCGAATAGCCAAAGCAATCTTGAGAACGAAAGAAGGAACTGGAGGAATCAGGCTCCCTGACTTCAGACTATACTACAAAGCTACAGTTATCAAGACGGTATGGTACTGGCACAAAAACAGAAAGATAGATCAATGGAACAGGATAGAAAGCCCAGAGATAAACCCATGCACATATAGACACCTTATCTTTGATAAAGGTGGCAGTAATGTACAGTGGAGAAAGGACAGCCTCTTCAGTAAGTGATGCTGAGAAAACTGGACAGGTACATGTAAAAGTATGAGATTAGAACACTCCCTAACACCATACACAAAAATAAGCTCAAAATGGATTAAAGACCTAAATGTAAGGCCAGAAACTATCAAACTCTTAGAGGAAAACATAGGCAGAACACTCTATGACATAAAACACAGCAAGATCCTTTCTGACCCACCTCCTAGAGTAATGGAAATAAAAACAAAAATAAACAAATGGGACCTAATGAAACTTCAAAGCTTTTGCACGTAAAGGAAACCATAAACAAGACCAAAAGACAACCCTCAGAATGGGAGAAAATATTTGCAAATGAAGCAACCGACAAAGGATTAATCTCCAAAATTTACAAGCAGCTCATGCAGCTCAATAACAAGAAAACAAACAACCCAATCCAAAAATGGGCAGAAGACCTAAATAGACATTTCTCCATAGAAGATATACAGACTGCCAACAAACACATGAAAGAATGCTCAACATCATTAATCATTAGAGAAATGCAAATCAAAACTACAATGAGATATCATCTCACACCAGTCAGAATGGCCATCATCAAAAAATCTAGAAACAATAA
Source organism: Delphinus delphis (assembly GCF_949987515.2). Taxonomy (NCBI): domain Eukaryota; kingdom Metazoa; phylum Chordata; class Mammalia; order Artiodactyla; family Delphinidae; genus Delphinus; species Delphinus delphis. The sequence continues at coordinate 55,255,623 of NC_082704.1, read as the reverse complement.
ATGCTGGAGAGGGTGTGGAGAAAAGGGAACACTCTTGCACTGCTGGTGGGAATGTGAATTGGTTCAGCCACTATGGAGAACAGTATGGATGTTCCTTAAAAAACTACAAATAGAACTACCATATGACCCAGCAATCCCACTACTGGGCATATACCCTGAGAAAACCAAAATTCAAAAAGAGTCATGTACCAAAATGTTCATTGCAGCTCTATTTACAATAGCCCGGAGATGGAAACAACCTAAGTGCCCATCATTGGATGAATGGATAAAGAAGATGTGGCATATATATACAATGGAATATTACTCAGCCACAAAAAGAAACGAAATTGAGCTATTTGTAATGAGGTGGATAGACCTAGAGTCTGTCATACAGAGTGAAGTAAGTCAGAAAGAAAAAGACAAATACCGTATGCTAACACATATATATGGAATTTAAGGAAAAAAAATGTCATGAACAACCTAGGGGTAAGGCAGGAATAAAGACGCAGACCTCCTAGAGAACGGACTTGAGGTTATGGGGAGGGGGAAGGGTGAGCTGTGACAGGGCGAGAGAGAGTCATGGACATATACACACTAACAAACGTAGTAAGGTAGATAGCTAGTGGGAAGCAGCCGCATGGCACAGGGATATTGGCTCGGTGCTTTGTGACAGCCTGGAGGGGTGGGATAGGGAGGGTGGGAGGGAGGGAGACGCAAGAGGGAAGACATATGGGAACATATGTTTATGTATGACTGATTCACTTTGTTATAAAGCAGAAACTAACACACCATTGTAAAGCAATTATACCCCAATAAAGATGTTAAAAAAAAAAGAAATTATATCCAGCAAAGTTATCATTCAGATATGAAAGACAAATAAAGGATTTTACAGACAAACAAAAGCTGAGGGAGTTCATCAAAACTAGACCTACTTCACAGTAAATCTTGAAAGGAGCTCTTTTACCTGAATCAAAAGGCAAAAGTACGCAAAACTTTGAGTAAGATTACAAGTAGACAGAAATAGATAGAAAGAATCAGAAAATTGCAATTCTATATCAGAATAGGTTCTTAAACAATTATAGCATAAAGGTTAAAGAGGAAAAAAGCAGTAAAAATAATTATAGCTACTTCAATTTGGTAAGAAACTCACAATCAAAGAAGAAAGGACCGAACTCGTATAGGAAATTAAGATAAGTCCTTTTCCTATCAACAGGAAAAGGACTATTTTATTTATGAGACATTTTATATAAACCTCATGGGAACCACATAGCATAAATCTAAAGCAGAGACAAAAAAACTTTAAAAAAGAGGAAACAGAAAAACATCATAGAAAACCACCAAACTAAAATGTCAGAAAGAAATGCAAGTAAAAAGGAATAATGAAGATATAGAGCAACCAGAAAACAAAAGATAAAATGGCAGAACTAAGTCCTCATTTATCACCCTAAATGTAAATGGATTGAATTCACCAATTAAAAAACACAGAGTGGCTGGATTTATTAAAAAAACAAGACCCAACTATATGCTACCTCCAGGAAACACATCTCAGCTCTAAAGACAAAACACTGGCTCAAAGTGAAGGATTAGAAAATGATACTCTAAGAAAATGGCAGTGAAAATAAAGTTGGTATAGCCATACTCATATCAGATGAAATAGATTTCAAACCAAAAAGGTAACAAGAGACAAAGATGGACATTATACAATGGTAAAGCGGACAATTCATCGAGAAGACATAACAGTTATTAATGCATATGCACCTAACATAGGAGCACAAACATACATAAAGCAATTAATAACAGACCTAAAGAGGGAAATCGAAAGCAACACAATAATAGTAGGAGACTTTAACACCCCAATTACATCAAAGGATAGATCATCTAGATAGAAAGTCAACAAGGAAACAGCAGCTTTCAATGTAACATTAAATTAGATGGACTTTGGTAGGTTTATACAAAACGTTCCATCCAAATGCAGCAGAATACACATTCTTCTCAAGAGCACATGGAACGTTCTCAAGGATAGACCATCTGTTGGGACACAAAACAAGTCTAGAATTTAAGAAAATTGAAATTATATCAAGTATCTCTTCTGTTCACAATAGTATGAAACTAGAAATTAACTACAAGAAGAAAGGTAGAAAAAAATCACAAATATGTGGAAACTAAACAACATGCTCCTGAACAATGATTGGGTCAATGGAGAAATCAAGAGAGAAATTTAAAAATACCTGAAGACAAATAAAAATAAAGTATAATATACCAAAATCTATGGGTTGCAGCAAAAGTGATACTAAGAGGGAAGTTTATAGAAATACAGGTCTACCTCAAGAAACAAGAAAAATCTCAAGTAAACAACCTAGCCTTACACCTAATAGAACTAGTAAAAGAAGAATAAATGAGGCCCAAAGTCAGTAAAAGGAAGGAAATTATAATAAAGAACAGAGCAGAAGTAAGTGAAATAGAGAACTAAAAGCAATAGAAAAGATCAATGAAAGTAAGAGCTGCTTCTTTGAAAAGATAAACAAAATTGTCAAACTTTTAGCTAGACTCAGAAAGAAAAGAGAGAAGTTGCTCATAGAAACAAAAGAGGAGAAATAACAGTGGATACCATGGAAACACAAAGGATTATAAGAGAATATTATGAGCAGCTATATGCCAACAAATTGGACAACCTAGAAAAACTGGAAAATTTTAGAATCATACAACCTTGCAAGACTGAATTATGAAGAAATAGAAAATCTGAATATAACAATCACTAGCAAAGAGATTAGGATGGCTCAATATTCACAAATCAATCAATTTGATACACCACATTAACAAAATGAAAGATAAAAATCATATGATCATCTCAATAGACACAGAAAAAACATTTTACAAGGCTCAATACTCATTTATGATAAAAAAAAAAAACTCTCAACAAAATGAATATAGAAGGAACATGCCTCAACATACTAAAGGCCATATATGACAAACCCACAGCTAGCATATAAAATGGTGAAAAACTGAAAGCTATCCATCTAAGATCAGGAACAAAACAAGGATGACCACTCTTACCACTCTTATTTAACATAGGATTGGAAGTCTTAGCCAGAGCAATTAGGCAAGAAAAAGTAATAAAAGGAATCCAAATTGGAAAGAAGGAAGTAAAACTGTCACTATTTGCAGATGACATGATTTTATATAGGAAAAACTTTAAAGACTTCATCAAAAAACTATTAGAAAAATTTTAAAATACAGTAAATCTTTAGGGTAAAAAATCAATATACAAATATCTATTGCATTTCTATACACTAAAAACAAACAAGCAGAAAGAGAAATTAAGAAAACAATCCCATTTATAATCACAACAAAAAGAAAATAATACTTGGAAATAAATTTAACTAAGGAGGTGAAAGACTTGTACTCTGAAAACTCTATGACACTGATGAAAGAAATTGAAGAAGGCACAAAGAAATGGAAAGATATTCTGTGCTCATTGACTGGAAGAATTAACATTGTTAAAATGTCCATATTACCTAAAGGAACCTACAGATTCAGTGCAGTCAATCCCTATCAAAATCCCAATGACATTTTTCAGAGAAATAGAACAGAGGATCCTAAAATTTATATTGAACCACAAAAGACCCTGAATAGCTAAAGCAATTCTGAGAAAAAGAACAAACTTGGAGGTATCACGCTCCCTGATTTCAAATTATATTACAAAGTTATAGTAATCAAAAAAGTATGGTATTGGCAGAAAAACAAACACACAGATCAGCGGAATAGAATAGAGAGCCCAGAAATAAAACTACACATATATGAAAAATTAATTTATGACAAAGGAGCAATGAACATACAATGGAGAAAGGATATTCTTTTCAATAAGTGATGTTGGGACAACTGGACAGCCACATGCAAAATGGCTGAAACTAGAGCACTATCTCACACTATATATAAAAATCAACGCAAAATAGATAAATACTTGAATGTAAGACCTGAAACCATAAAGCTCCTAGAAGAAAACATAGGCAGTATTCTCTTTGACATTGGTCTTGGCAGTATCTTCCTGGACTGTCTCTTCAAGCAAGAGAAACAAGAGCAAAAATAAACAAGAGGGACTACATCAAACTAAAAAGCTTCTGCACAGCAAAGGAAACCATCCACAAAATGAAAAGACAACCTACGCTATGGGAGAAGATATTTGCAAATTATATGTCCAATATTGGTTAATATCCAAAGTACACAAAGAACTCATACAACTCAACATCAAAGAAATGAACAACTTGATTTAAAAAGGGGGAGAGGACCTGAATAGACTTTTTTTTCCAAAGAAGATGTACAGATGGCCAACAGACACATGAAAAGATTCTCAACTTCACTATTCATCAAGGAAATGCAATTCAAAACCATAATGAGGGCTTCCTTGGTGGTGCAGTGGTTGGGAGTCTGCCTGCCGATGCAGGGGACACGGGTTCGTGCCCTGGTCTGGGAGGATCCCGCATGCCGCGGAGCGGCTGGGCCCGTGAGCCATGGCAGCTGAACCTGCACGTCCGGAGCCTGTGCTCCACAACGGGAGAGGCCACAACAGTGAGAGGCTCGCGTACCACAAAAAAAACACACACACAACAAAAAACCAAAAAAACAGAGTGAGATATCATTTCACACATGTTAGAATGGCTATTCTCAAAAAGACAATAAATAACAAATTTTGGAGAGGATGTGGAGAAAAGGGAACCATAGTGCACTGTTGGTGAAACTGTAAATTGGTGCAGTCATTATGGAAAACAATATGGAGATTCCTCAAAAAATTAAGAATAGAATTATGACATGATCCAGCAATTCCACTTCTGGGTATTTATGCAAAGAAAATGAAAACACTAACTCCAAAGGTATGTGCACCCCTATGTTCACTGCATCATTATTTACAATAGCCATAATAACTATGTGAGATGATGACTGTGTTAATTAACTTCACTGTGGGAATCCTTTTGCAATTTATACATATATCATCACATTGTACACTTTAAATATACTACAAATTTATTTGTCATTTATACCTCACTAAAGCTGAGAAAATGTATACCAGGATAGGCCCTGTTGTTTTGAGTAGGAAGAAGATATTATTGACTCTCTGTGAATGGGTTTGTTTCTCAGCTATTTTTTTTTGATTAGCGACGTTGTGCTTGAATAGAAGGTTAAGTTTGTTATTACATTCATCATCCCATTGATCAGTAAGATCAATCCTATCTCCCTCAGCCCTGTCTGCTCCCAAAGTTGCTTTCAGTCAAAGAGTATGATTTTTCCAGAGAGGATAACTATCAAAGGTATCAAAATCGTTGTGTTCCTGTGCTAGAACTTTCAAATAAGTCCACATGGTCCATAGGAAGAGGCTGGTGTTTATCCATCTTTATCTCAATAGAAAGGCACTTATGGAATGTGCAATCAATGAGAGGTCAACATAAAACACAAGGGAGGACAAAAAGTATTGTGCAAGGTGAATGAATTATCAGGGTGTCCTACAAAGGTCACCAAAGCCATCATGTATTGTATGAAAAACTGAATGCTTTCAGTGATCTGGGGCGATATTGGAGGTAAACAGAGAGTATTTCCCTCTATTCTAGGCTGTGCTACACTCAGCCTCTCAGATGCTACCCAATACCATTTTCCAGGATACGAGGTCCTTTGTTTGGAAAAATTCTGGAATTATAGATCTAACAAGAAAGTGTTATTACAACAGAACCAGAGAGAAAAAAGGCAACCATTGGCTTTTATGTTTTAATATAGACTTTTGAAGCTCAGGGCAGGTACAAATAGTTTGAAATAAAAAGGTTTGAGGTTTTATAAGCCTAGAACTAAGGGCATAGGATTTTATGTCATACACAATAATTTCAGAAGACTGCATGATAAGTTAGAGCCATTTTGTCCTATTTTAGAGGAGTTAAGGTGTCCCTTGACTGGCAGAAGAGGCGATTCAGAGAGGGGAAGAAGGGAGTTAGAAACTGGTAGGTCTCTGAGAAGAAGCCCTCTGTCCTGAACCCTGGTCCAAGTCCCAAGGAATAGGGATAATAAGATGTCCACATAGGTTTGAGTGATTTAAGCCCCATGCCATTTTCCAAGGGAGAATTCCCTCAGGCATGACATGGGAGGCATAGAGCAGAACTAACTACCTAGCCCATCTTGGCACAGATGAGATAATGTACTGGCAGAGTTATCCTGCACCTAACACGATACAGAAGCAGTAGAGTGGAAATGGCCTGTGATGTATTTTGTCAGAGAGACCTGTAGAGAGTCTCACAGCCTGGTCTGTACCCTACTGTGACACAGAAGCAGAAAGTAAATCCTGGCACATTCCAGAGGGCTGCAGAAGTTATCTGAGGGAAAGCCAGACCTAAAGAGATGTTGTCATAAGAAGCAAGGGAAAGAGCAGCATGACCAGTGAGGATTGACAACCAAGGATGAGAGAAAATAATATACGTCTCAGTGGATGAAGAGTAGATAGGTGATAATCCAAGCCATATTTCCTCCCAGTCTGCCTCGGCTTTCCAAGATTTAGAAATGATTTTGGGTAAAGGGGTGGAAAAACGATGCCTGTATTGATACGTAACTTGTTGATTTTACTCAGTCCAGGTTTGCAAAGCCAGAAGCTCAGTAGTGATTCTGCCTTGAAGATAATTAGGATCTTAGGGAATAGCTGATATTCCCCAAATTCACAAAAATACCCCAAATCTGAGATATAAAACATAATACCAATTTAAGAATTTATTTTTAAAATATAACTGTTTCATGGGCTGGAATACTCAGATTCAGTCAGTGCATTCTCTTCTCTATTGGAAAGTTTACATGGGATGGTAATCAGATTATAATCAGATGGTGATTAAATAAACCTGGGGAGTGAGCTGGATGATTTTCATGGCTACTGTCATCCATCTGGGAGAGTAATGCATCCATCGTCACAAGAGGGGTCAACCTGTTGAGCAAACATTGATGTCAGTTCACAAGGACCTTTTCTCCCACATTGTGTCTCTATAATAATCTTTCCCAATAATGCTATTTCAGAATTGACCACTCCCCTTCTATCATCAGAATCTTTAGGCTAGTCAATATCATTGATTAGGCTGCAATCTAGTACTCACTTCTACATTTTGACCTGAAAGAGACTCCTTCTTTTGTGATTTTTGCATATAACTGAGCTCATCCATTGTGTGTTGCCTTTATTAGTGTAATTTACAATTGTGAACGGGGCTCACTGATACTTCTAAGACCACTTGCATTGTAGTATGTATGGTAGTTTATACCTAAGAATATATACATTTAAAATATTTAACATATATTTCAACATATGTATAGACCTTAACATACTGCACAGCTTTTGATTCAGGAGTCTTTCTCTAACAATTTATATAAAGGTAATAAGAGGATGGATAGAAAGATTTACTTAAGAAGATGTTCAGCACAGAGTTGTCTTTGTTAATGAAAATATACTAAATGTACAACAATGAGAAGGTTAAATGAATTATGGTACTTTCATATAATGGAGTACTATATACCTTAAAAGTAATAATGTAATCCTATATTTATTGACATGAGAAAATGTTCAAAATTTTGCATTAAGTGAAAAATTCAAGTTTAAATCAGAATATGAAGTTGGATATTATTTTTATTAAAAGGTTTACATATGAGTTGAAAAAACCCAGAAGGCTATGCATCAAAATGTAAATAGTGGTTATCTCTGGGTTTTAGGATCATGTGTCTTTCTTATTTTTTGTCTTTCTGCTTTCTTGAAATGTATAGATTTCAATAGTGAAAATTCGGTTCTTATGATACAATCAAAAATTTTAGAATACTCAGATGCATTAAAATTTATATTAATAAACAAAAACACTTTTAAAATTATTTTCACATGAGTCTTCAATTGCATGGCACCACAAACCTTCAACTTTCATATTTCTTCCATTAATATCTCTAAACCTTCTCCTGAACATGCTTTCTCCATCAATTACATGAGCTAAGCCAGCTGAAATCTAAATGGGGAAGTGGATTTAGTTTAACCTCCAGCAACATTTTTCCTATGCCCTTTTCCTTCCCTTCAAGATTCCGAGGTCTTCTACACTATTGTGTTGTATTTCTTCTGTAAAAGAGAAGTATGATGATCATGATAATGTTGATGAATGCAACAATAATTACAATAACAATCAAAGCAAAATTACAATTTTATCTAGTGCTGATAATGTATTAAGCACTTTAGCTACATAGTTGTTTTTGGACCCATACAATTCTTTCAAGTAGGTCTTATCATTGCTATTTTATAGTTGAAAAAGCTGAGTTTCAAAACTTTACCCGAGGTACTACACAGATGGTAAGTAGCAGAAACATGATTCAAATCTAGTTTTGTGAGAAGCGAAATTCCATGATGATAAAATTTTTTCTATATTGCCTTTATTGGACTATCATGATTCAATAAAAAGCAGACATCGTAAGGCCTTTGCAAGGAGATCACCCCTCCCCCAGATCACCTCACTACTTAGAGCTGCCTACATCTTTCTGTACTTCAATCACCATAGGAGGGCTAGGTTCCTAGGTCATCTCTCATTTGCCTCTTGCCTCCATCCTGCTCTCTACATCTCCTAGTTTGTACCAGTCTTATAGCACTTCCCAAACTGAATCAATTCACCATATCTTCTGGCAACTCACAAGCTATCATTTAAATTTTTAAAATAAAAATATTTTTGCCTTCAAAATTTTACTTCTTGCTTTTTATTGTGGTAAAATATACATAACATAAAAGATACCATTTTAATCATTTTAATAGTATAATTCAGTGGCACTAAGTGCATTCATACTGTTGTATAACCATCACCATTATCCGTCTCCATAACTTTTTCATCTTCCCAACTAAAATTCTGTACCATTAAACAGTAAGCCCCCTTTCACCCTTCCCTAGCCCCTGGTAACCTGTAATCTATGTTGTGTCTGTGTGAATTTGATTATACTAAATATCCCATATGACTGGACACATACAATATTTGACTATGTTGAGGTTATTTCACCTATAATGTTTTCAAGATTTATCCTTATTATAACAGCTATAGGAATTTCCTTCCATTTTATATATATACCACACTTTGTTTATCCATTCATCTGTGACATACATTTTGGCTACTGTGACTAATGCTGCTATGAACTATGGTATACAAATGTCTTCTCTTTTTTGTTTTCAAATCTTTTGACTATATACCTAGAAGTGGAATTGCTGGATCATATGCTAATCCTAAATTTAACTTTTTTAAGGAAACCCTGTACTGTTTTCAACAATGGCTGTACCATTTTTACATTCCCCTAGCAATGCACAGTGTTCCAACTTCTACACATCCTTAAAAACACTTATTATCTTCTGGCTTTTGTTTTTGTAGTAGTCATCCTATGGATATGAAGTGGTATCTCAATACGGTTTTGATTTGTATTGCTCTAATGATTAGTGATATTGAAAATCTTTTCATGTGCTTATTGGCTATTTGTATATCTTCTTTAGAAAAATGTCTATTAAAGTATTCTATCCATTTTTATTTATGTATGTATTTATTTTTAACTTTTTATTTTATATTGGATTATAGCTGATTAACAATGTTGTGATAGTTTCATGTGCACAGCAAAGCGACTCAGCCATACAAATACATGTATCCATTTTTAAATAGGTTATTTGATATTTTGTTGTTGACTTGTAGGCATTATTTATATATTTTGGGTATTAATCCCTTATCAGATATAAGATTTGCAAATATTTTCTCCACTTCTGTGAGTTGCCCTTTCACTTTCTTGATAGTGTCCTTTGATGCACAAAAGTTTTAATTTTGATGAAGTGAATTTAATTTTTCTTTTGTTACCTGTGCTTTTTATATATTCAAGAAACCATTGCCAAATCCAATGTCATGAAGATTTTCCCCTATGCTTTCTTCTGAGTTTTATAGCAATAACATTTAGGTATCCCATCAATTTTGAGTTAATTTTTATATATGCTATAAGTTAAGTGTCCAAACTCATTCTTTGCATTCAGATATCAGTTGTCCCAGAACAATTTGCTGAAAACATTATTCTTTCCTTTATTGAATGATATTGGCACCCTTGTTGAAAGTTATTTAAATATATATGCAAAGGTTTAGTTTTTGATCTTTATTCTATTCCTTTTATCTACTTGTCTGTCGTTATGCCAGTACTGTACTATTTTGATTAACGTAATTTTGTAATAAATTCTAAAATCAGGAAGTGTGAGTCTTCCAACTTTGTTTTTCTTTTCCAAGATTGTTTTGGCTTCAAAGGCAAGAGTCCCTTGAAATTTCATATGAATTTTAGGATTATTTTCTTATTTCTGAAAAACAAAACTGTTGGGATTTTGATAGGGATTGCATTGAATCTCTGGATTGTTTTGGGTACCATTGTCATCCTAACAATACTAAGTCTTCCTATCCATGAATACAAGATGTCTTTTCACTTATTTGTCTCTTCTTTATTTTCTTTTGGCAACATTTCATAGTTTTCAGTACACAAGTCTTTCACCCTATATTAATCAGAGTTTTCCAGAGAAACAGAACCAATTGGTTGTAGATGGATAGATAGACAGATGGATGGATGGATAGATAGATAGATAGATAGATAGATAGATAGATAGATTTAATATAAGAAATTGGCTCATGCAATTATGGAGGCTAGAGAGTCCAAAATCTGTAACATGGGTTGGCAAGCTAGAAACCCAGGAGAACCAGTAGTGTAGTTCCAGTCCCAAGGCAAACAGGTGAAAGAAAGCCACTGATGCAGAAGTCTGAAGGCAGTCTAAGGGAAAATTCTCTCATACTTAAGGAGGCTGTTTTGTTTTTGTTTTTGTTTTTTAATTCAGACATTCAACTGATTGAATGGGGCCCACCCACATTATGGATAGCAATCTGCTTACTCAAAGTTTACCGATTTTAATGTTAATCTCATCCAAAAAAACAACCTCCAAGTTGACACATAAAATTAACCATCATACATTCCCTTGTTTAATATTATTCCTAAGTATTACATTCTTTTATTGGTATTGTAAATGGAATTATTTTCTAATTTCATTTCTGGATTATTCATTGTTAGCTCATAGAAATGCAACTGATTTTTGTTTGCTGATTTTGTATCCTGAAACTTTGCTGAATTCATTTACTAGCTCTAACAGTTTTGTGTATGTGTGTGTAATCTCTAGATTTTGCTACTTATAACATATCATCTGTGAATGGAGATCATTTTACTTCTACCTTTCCAATTAATATGCTCTTTTCTTAATCTTGCCTAATTGCTCTGGCTAGATCTTCCAATACTACATTGAATAGAAGTGGTGGAAGAATGCATTCTTGTCCTGCTTATGATCATGCTGGAAAAGCTTTAAGTCTTTTGCCACAAGTATAATGTTAATTGTGTCTTTTATATATGACCTTTATTATATTGAGGAAGTTATATTATTTCAGTCCTAATTTGTTGAATGTTTTTTATCATGAAAGGATGTAGAATTTCATCAAGTCCTTTTTTGCATCAATTGAGATAATCACATGTTTTTTTTTCCCCTTCATTCTGTTAATGTGTTGTATTACACTGATTTTCATATGATGAGTCATGCTAGCATTACGGGAATAAATCTCACTTGATAATCATGTATAATCGTATACATATATATATGTTGTATAACTTGATTTGCTAGTATTTTTGAGAATTTTTACATTGATATTCATAAGGGATATTGTTCTATAGCTTTCTTTTCTTGTAGTGTCTTGGTCTGGCTTTTGTAACAGGATAATACTGGTCTCATAGAATGAGTTGGGAAGTGTTCCCACTTCTTCAATATTTTGAAAGAGTTTGAGAATGATTGGTGTTAATTCTTTACATTTTTGGTAGAGTTCACTTCTGAAGCCATCTGGTCCAGGGCTTTCCTTAGTAGGGAGGTTTGCTGATTTTAATCTCCTTACTATGAATAAGTCTATTCAGATTTTTTGCTTATCATGATTCAGTTTTGGTAAGTTGTGTGTTTCTAGAATTTTGTCCATTTCATAAAGCTTATTCAATTCATTAGTGTACAGCTGTTTTAGTACTCTCATAATCCTTTTTATTTCTGTAAAATTGATAGTTATATCCCCATTTTCTTTTCTGATTTTAGTAATTTATTTCTCTCATTTTTTCTTAATCAATCTAGCTAAAGATTTGTCAATTTTGTTGATGTTCTTGAAGAAAAGTGTTCTATATATCTTGATTAGGTCCAACTGGTTTATGGTGCCCAAATCCTATACTTCCTTGTTGATTTTTTGTTGTTGAATTTCTTTGATTTTTGTATTCATATCTTTCATAAAATTTTGGAAGTTTTCAGCCATTATTTCTTCAAGTGATCTCTCTTCCTATTTCTCTCTCTTCTCCTTTTGAAACCATAATGCATATGTTTGTCTGTTTAATGTTATCCCATTAGTCTCTTAGGCTCAGTTCACTTTTTTCATTATTTTCTGTTCTTCAGACTCTCAATTTTCAAATATGTTATCTTTGACTTTACTTATTCTTCCTTTTGCCTCCTCAAGTGTGGTGCTGAACTCCTTTAAGTAAAATTTTCAACTCCGTTATTGTAGTTTTAGATACAGAATTTGTTTGGTTCCTTTTTATAATTACTATCTCTTTGAGATCCTAATTTTATTCATGTATCATTTTCCTGATTTCCTTTATTTTTCTCTGTTTTCCTTTAGCTCTTTGAGCAAATTTAAAACAGATTTTTAATGTCTGTATACTGCTTCTTCAGGGATGGTTTCTGATATTTTATTTTCTTTTTTTGAATGGGCCACATTTTTCTGTTTCTTTGTATGTCTTGTGATTTTTGTTGTTGTTGAAAATTGGACATTTGGAAAAAGTCACATCTCCCATTTTTTACAGCCAGGTTCTCTGCCAAGGCAATCTTTCACTAATTAGCTTAGTGTGTTATAAACCTTGCAATCAGCTTGAGGTTAAAGCTTAAGTTCTTCTCAGTTCTTTTCTAAGTGTGCATCTGACCTGGGCTTGTGTGTGGCTTTTTTACTTCCCGCATGTACATGGCTGCTTTTCAGTGTCTTAATCTCCCAAAGAGTCTCACCCAAGCTTCTCCTCAGGGCTTTACTTGTTCCATTGTATGTCTCTACCCATACTCAATGACCTCATTTGTTTGTGGGTCTGTAGTCCCCCTGTATCTATCCCAACAGTGCCTGCTGCTTCTCCAGCTTGAGATCCAAGTAAGATGAAATAGAGACCAATCCTTCATGCAACCACAGGACTGGTTAGAAGTTTGTGTATAAGGTCTGAAATGCTCCCTTCAGACAAGAAATGGAATTTGGAACTGAGATGTCTCCTCCTCCAGATCAAGACTGTGCCATGCTGGGGGTGAGGGGAGGGACTGTGCAAAAATTCTACAAATTTTCCTACCATTTTGAGTGTGGCTTTTTCTTCAGTGGGTGTTCACTTGGTTGCTATTGCTCTTTGACTGTTTTCCAAGGCTTGTATAAGTTCATTTTAACTAGTCTTTCATTTTTTTTTAATGTTCCCATGAGAGAAAAATGGCCTAGAGCTTCCAAGTCTGCCATTTTGCTGATGTTGCTCCTCCCAAAATGCTTTTAATTTCCTTTTTAAAAAATTCCTTTCCCTTTCTTTTCCTAACTGAAACCTAGATGTCCAATGAGGATACTACTTTCCCTGCAGTTCTTTCAAGTGGTGAAAGTTTTCAGTTTCACATCCTATATAACCTAGAGACTGGAATTGAAATAGACATCTTCTTTGCTCCATGTTGCTACTTCAGAACAATTTCTCCTCTCTATTCCTTCATATCCCAAAATCCTATGCCAACTGCCATGCCATTTGCTACACTTTCTTGTTATTGTTAACTACTAAAATGTTGTTCACTTTGCCTCATTCATTTCAATCTTTAGCATCTGATCATTGTCTTACCCTCTCTCTATCATGAATACTGTTAGCAATACTTATGATTAAAACATCTATTTAGATAACCGATACAAAACACTTGCTTTTCAATACCACTGTATTCTCAGATTTGAAGATTTCTTCCTCTATTCCACTTCATCCTTTCATTCCCATGGTTATACTCCACTCATCACCAATCATTGCATTCCCTCCAAAATCTTGAATTCAAGCATCCTACTGTAACACATTTATTCATCTCTTTCCAACTCAATTACTCAAGTACCTTTAGATCACTAATTCTTCAACCTCATCGAGTCCTCTTGTCTATGTATCTTACCATTCTTTCATTCATCCCTACTCACCCATCTTACTTACATTCACTGCTACCACTATAGTCTCCCCTTTGTAAACATTCTTAACTCCCATGTAGCACCTGGGTAAAATGGGAAAGATCTCATTCAGACTACCCATAAATCATATACTGAGATTGCTCATACTGTAGCAGAGCAAATGGTTTTATCTCAAACAATTAACGTTATTAATTAGGGCTTTTTATGTTGTATTTTGTTGCCTTGAAGCTTGGTTTATAAAGATCATATATGAACTCATCTAAGATACAGGATTTTTAAAAAGGGAGGAAGCCTTAAATTTTCTTTTTGGAGGAAGAGGAAAAGAAAGGGGCAGGAATGTCAAGACAACATAGCAAATGATTTAGAAGCCTTTCTCCCCTAACAAAACCTATCGGTGTAATGAGAGCGCAAAGGGACTTAAAAAAAAAAAAAAGAAAGAAAAAGAATCTTGTTCAGTTTTGTGAATGCATTTCTTTTATCTGCAAAAGTGGGGAAGTTTGGCTTCTGTTTCCTTTACTTTGATTCCTTCAGTTATTATTGCCTCATTATACAGTCATCTGTACAATGTTTTGGCAGACATTTACTGTTGCATAAATTAAAGTCATGGAATTTCGTTTTGCCTACAGGTCTTTATGAAAATACTAGCAACGTTTTTATTTGAATGTCAAAGTTTGTCAACCATTAAACTGATTGATTTTTCATTATACAATTCAATAGAAGAGGCAATCTTCAGTCTGTATGCAACATTACTCTGAGAAAAAGACTAATTGTTGAAAAATCCTTGCTGCTTATACTTTAAAAATGATATTCCTTTCACAGGACAGCCTCATGTTTTAAAGCTATCTTTATACATGAATTGCTCCATTAATATGCTTGGTACAAGAATAGCATGGTAATTCACCTTACTGCAAAGAAAGAGCTTTTCTATTTTGTAGTAGCAACACTAGCCTTTTAATTGAATTTTACTTTAATTTCTCTCAGAAAGAGCCTATTGCTCATGCAATGTTGATTGTAACCCTCAAGAAAATGATCAAGTTAACTGTCTTGGAAAGAGAAGAACCTTTTTTTGCAGGACAAACAGGTCTCAGCTGCTGTGTTGTATTTCCTACGCAAATCCTTTAAAATGGATCATGAACATCTTTTGTAGGCACACCTGTCGTGGAAATAGTCTAGGCTAAATTGTAGGTTCATTTACCCTTTGACTATGCCTCTAAAAATGTCAGCAAAGATGTCTATCCGTGACAACTACTGTTGGAGCAGCTGTTGGTTGGTTAGGAATGGGAGAGCAACCTTTATATTGATTTATTTGTTTGGAAAAAACAATGAAAGATGTAAATTTCCACAGTCACATCCTTGCTTCTTTAAGGCAGATGTGTGTTTGTTGTTTGTATGTCATATAATTCCAAAACAATACTAGAATGAAAACTGCCCATTGTTTAAAAACCTCATCACAAATGTCAAAATGACAGAACTGTCCAGCAGTAGGAAACTAAATGAGGTGGTAAAAAACTCCTTCCTCTAAATATTGGAGGTACACAACTTCTAAGAAGACAAAGAAGTGGTCGATGATGAACAAAAAGTACCTCTATTGAAAAGGGAACACTGAAAGAAAAGTTAAGAGTTTAGTTTGTAGAATCAATATCATAAAGTAAGAAATCAGGAAGGGATGAAAGTGAGAACTGATGCTCCTACCTTGCTAGGTTAGTAGCCTTGAACATCTAAAAATGGTGAAGAGAGCTCAGAAAAACATTGAATTACTTGTAGATCTTGAAAAATCTATCAAGCTAATAAACATGGTACACATTCAGATATTGTGGGTTGAAGTTCAATGGAAAACTCTAGAGTTAAGATCATGTCACATGCACTGAAGGGAACTTTCTGAAATGACTGTGACAAAAAGTGGGAAGTCTGGGCTTAAGATGCTCTTGCATGCTTTCAAAGAACACTGGGCTTGCTTACAAATGACAAAGACACAGTTCAGATCATTAAAATAAGATCAACAGTCACACAATTAAGAATATGAAAAGAAGGATTGTGATAAAAATTACTATAATTTCAGTTATCTATCATGTAGAATAAGCCAAATTGCAAAACTGTGAGTGGTATTTATTTTGAGTTATGGCCACCTCTCTGCTTCTCCAGGTTTACTCTGTGAAAAATTGCTCCCAAGATCTATAATTAGATGCTAATAAGTATTAATAATGATTTATTTAAGGGACTTCCCTGGAGGTCCAGTGGTTAAGACTTTGCTTTCCAGTGCAGCGGGTGTAGGGTTCAATCCCTAGTTGGAGAGCTAAGATCCCACATGCCTCACAGCCAAAAAACCAAAAAAAACATAAAACAGAAGCAATATTGTAACAAATTCAATAAAAGATTTTATAAATGGTCCAAACCAAAAAAAAGTCTTAAAAAATAGTAATTATTTATTTTAAAAGAAAATATAATTTTAAAGTGTATTAAATGTATTTTAGGATAAAGATAAATACATATTTACCATATAGTAATTTTAAACTCAGTGAAGCAAGTAATGCACCTGTGAAAAATCAGTGGGAGAAGGAGACAGGATGGTGGAGTAGAAGGACTTGCGCTCACCTCCTCTCATGAAAACATCAAAATCACAACTAACTGCTGAACAACCATCAACAAAAGAAGTTTGGAACCTACCAAAAAAAGATATTCTACATCAAAAGGCAAAGAAAAAGCCACAACAAGACGACAGGAGAGACACTTTCATGATAAAATCAAATCCTATACCCACTGGGTGGGAGACCCCCAAACTGGAAAATAAATATATCGCAGAGGTTTTCCCACAGAAGTGAGAGTGCTGAGTCCCGCATCAGACTCCCCAGACTGATGGTCTGGCATTGGGAGGAGCATCAGAGCTTTTGGCTTTGAAGATCAGTGGGACTTGAGTGCAGAAGCTCCACAGGACTGCTGGAAACAGAGACTCCACTCTTGGAGGGTGCATACCAGGTTTCATGTGCACTGGGACCCAGGGCAAAGCAGAGGCTTCATAGGATCCTGGACCAGACCTACCTGCATATCTTGGAGGGTCTCCTGGGGAAACGGGGATCAGATACGGCTCACTATGGGGGCAAAGACATGGGTGGCAAAGACCCCAGGGAATATTCGTTGGTGCAAACTCTCCCAGAGGTTGCCATTTTGGCACCAAGACTTGGCCCCACACAACAGCCTGCAGACTCCACTGCTGTGATGCCTCAGAATTGAAAAAGGAGAAGTAACAACTGACACTGCAGAAATACAAAGGATCATGAGAGATTACTACAAGCAACTATATGCCAATAAAGTGGATGACCTAGAAGAAATGGACAAATTCTTAGAAAGGTACAATGTTCCAAGAATGAACCAGGAAGAAACAGAAAATATGAACAGACCAATCACAAGTATTGAAATTGAAATTTAAAAACTTCCAACAAACAAAAGTTCAGGACCAGATGACTTCACAGGTGAATTCTATCAAACATTTAGAGAAGAGTTAACACCTATCTTTCTCAAACTATTCCAAAAAATTGCAGAGGAAGGAACACTCCCAAACTCATTCTATGAGGCCACCATCACCCTGATACCAAAACCAGATGAAGATACCACAAAAAAAGAAAATCACAGGCCAATACCACTGATGAACAGAGATGCAAGAATCCTCAACAAAATACTAGCAAACTGAATCCAACAATACATTAAAAGGATCATACACCATGATCAAGTGGGATTTATCCCAGGGATGCAAGGACTCTTCAATATACACAAACTGATCAACGTGATACACCACATTAAAAAACTGAAGAATAAAAATCATATGATTATCTCATTAGATGCAGAAAAAGCTTTTGATAAAATTCAACACCCATTTATGATAAAAACTCTCCAGAAAGTGGGCATAGAGGGAACATACCTCAACATAATAAAGACCATATATGACAAACCCACAGCTAACATCATACTCAAGGGTGAAAACCTGAAAGCATTTAATCTAAGATCAGGAACAAGACAAGGATGTCCACTCTCATCACTTTTATTCAACATCATTTTGGAAGTCCTAGCCATAGCAATCAGAGAAGGAAAAGAAATAAAAAGAATCCAAATTGGAAAAGAAGAAACAAAACCATCACTGCTTGCAGATGACATGATACTATACATAGAAACTCCTAAAGATGCTACTGTAACACCACTAGAGCTCATCAATGAATTCAGTAAAGTTGCAGGATACAAAATTAATACAGAGACATCTCCTGCATTGCTATACATTAACAATGAGAGATCAGAAAGAGAAATTAAGGAAACAATCCCATCCACCATCTCATCAAAAATAATAAAAGACCTAGGAAAAAAACTACCTGAGGAGGCAAAAGACCTGTACTCTGAAAACTATAAGATGCTGATGAAAGAAATTGAAGGTGACACGAACAGATAGAATGATATACCATGTTCTTGGATTGGAAGAATCAATATTGTCAAAATGAATATACTACCCAAGGCAATCTATAGATTCAGTGCAATCCCTATCAAATTACCAATGGCATTTTTCACAGAACTAGAACAAAAAATTTTAAACTTTGTATGGAAACACAAAAGACCCCAAATAGCCAAAGCAATCCTGAGAAAGAAAAATGGTGCTGGAGGAAGCAGGCTCCCTGTCTTCAGACTATATTACAAAGCTACAGTAATCAAAATAGTATATTACTGGCACAAAAACAGAAATTTAGATTAATGGAACAGGATACAATGTCCAGAAATAAATTCACAAACCTATGGTCAATTAATCTATGTCAAAGGAGGCAAGAATATACAATGTAGGAAAGACAGTCTCTTCAATAAATGGTGATGGGAAAACAGGACAGCTACATGTAAAAGAATGAAATTAGAACATTCTCTAACACCATACACAAAAATAAATGCAAAATGGATTAAAGACCTAAATGTAAGGCCAGATACTGTAAAACTCTTAGAGGAAAACATAGGCAGACCACTCTGATATATATCGCAGCAATATCTTTTTGGATTCACCTCCTAGAGTAATGAAAATAAAAACAAAAATAAATAAATGGGAGCTAATTAAACTTAAAAGCTTTTGCACAGCAAAGAAAACCATAAACAAAATGAAAAGACAACCCACAGAA
The DNA here is from genome assembly GCF_949987515.2 of Delphinus delphis. NCBI lineage: Eukaryota > Metazoa > Chordata > Mammalia > Artiodactyla > Delphinidae > Delphinus > Delphinus delphis. The sequence continues at coordinate 55,236,239 of NC_082704.1, read as the reverse complement.
TGGGAGAAAATATTTGCCAATGAAGCGACCAACAAGGGATTAATCTCCAAAATATAAAAACAGCTTACATAGCTCAATTAAAAAAACAAAAAAACCCATCAAAAAATGAGCAGAAGATCTAAATATACATTTCTCCAAAGAAGACATGTAGATGGCCAACAGGCACATGAAAAGATGATCAATGTCGCTAATTATTAAAGAAATGCAAATCAAAACTACAATGAGGTGTTACCTCACAACGGTCAGAATAGTCATCATCAAAAAGTCTACAAACAATATATGCTGGAGAGGGTGTTGAGAAAAGGGTACCCTCCTACATTGTTGGTGGGAATGGAAATTGATTCAGCCACTATGGAGAACAGTATGGAGGTTCCTTAAAAAAACTAAAAATACAACTACCATATGATCCAGCAATCCCACTCCTAGAAATATATCTGGAGAAAACCATAATTTGAAAGGATGCATGCACCCTAGGGTTCATTTCAGCACTATTTACAATAGCCAAGACATGGAAGCAACCTAAATGTCAAACGACAGAGGAATTGATAAAGAAGATGTGGTACATGTATACAATGGAATATTACTCAGCCATAAAAAAGAATGAAATAATGCCATTTTCAGCAATATGGATGGACCTAGAGATTAACATACTAAGTGAAGTAAGTCAGACAGAGAAAGAGAAACAGCGTATGATATCCCTTATATGTGGAATCTAAAAACATGATAAAGATGAACTTATTTATAAAATAGAAACAGCCTCACAGACTTAGAGAAGGAACTTATGGTTACCAGAGGGAAAGGGTGGGGAGGAGGGATAGATTGGAAGTTTGGAATTGACATGTATGCACTACTATATTTAAAATAGATAACCAACAAGGACCTACTGTATAGCACAGGGAACACTGCTCAATATTCAGTAATAACCTAAATGGGAAAAGAATTTGAAAAAGAATAGATACATGTATATGTATAACTGAATCACTTTCCTGTACACCTGAAACTAACACAACATTGTTAATCAACTATGCTCCAATATAAAATAAAAATTTTTTAAAGACAAATATATTTATCTCTTATATGTAGAATCTAAAAAAAATGATACCAATGAATTTATTTACAAAACAGAAAGACACTCACAGACCTCAAAAACAAACTTATGTTTACCAAAAGGGAAATATGGAGGGGGGAGGATAAATTAGGGGTTTGGGATTAACATATAAACACTGCTATATATAAAATGGATAATCAACAAGGACCTACTGTATAGCACAGGGAACTCTACTCAATATGCTGTAATAACCTACATGGGAAAAGAGTCTGAAAAAGAATGGATATATGTATATATATATAACTGAATCACTTTGCTATACACCTGAAACTAACACAACATTGTAAATCAACTATACACCAATATAAAATAAAAAGTATATTCAGAAAAAAAGAATCAGTGGGACAAACAGGTCCCTTCTCCATTAAAGAAAAGACTATGAGAGCAACATAACAAATTACACAAAAGAGAGTATGATATCCAGGCAGTGATGTATCAAACATGGACATAAACTACTATAAGTATGGATGACTGAATTTCCAAGTTCTTTTTTTGGGTAATATTCAGATTTATGGCATTCTGAATCATTTCCTATTAAGATAAGAAGAAACTTGTATTTTTCAGAAAGGCAAATTATTAAGTACTTATCCAAAAATATAAAAGATATTCAAAGTAATGTCTGTAAAAATAACAAACAAAATGCATACTAGAATATTATTTACATTATCTACAAAGCTCAAACTAATTTGAAAAATTCATAGAAAAGTAGACATTTCAGACTTTTCCTAATAGAAAAGCTGTTCACAACAAAAATGGAATTGATTTGTTTCTACCCCAAATCTACCTCCTACCCTTCCAGCCTCACCAATAAGCAGCTTGCTACATTGAAATTTCCATTACATTTTATGATTAAATATCATTACATTGTAAGATTATCACTAAATTTGCAGGAGAACACAGAAAGAAAGGTATAACATAAAATTTCTTCTTTAAAATATATCTGATAAAATCCAACAAAACTGCTTTGGGGGGCTTCCCTGGTGGCGCAGTGGTTGAGAGTCCGCCTGCCGATGCAGGGGACACGGGTTCGTGCCCCGGTCCGGGAGGATCCCACATGCCGCGGAGCGGCTGGGCCCGTGAGCCATGGCCCCTGAGCCTGCGCGTCTGGAGCCTGTGCTCCACAGCGGAAGAGGCCACAACAGTGAGAGGCCGGCGTAACGAAAAAAACAAAACAAAACAAAAACTGCTTTGGGAAAAATCTACATACAGACATGTTGCACTCAGGTAAGAAGCAGTTTTGACATAGATGGGAAATAAAATATATTACATTTTTAGCTGAAATAGGATACTGATTTTGAGACCTAGTCAATTGACCTAAGATCTATGTTTTCATGAGCTCTGATTACTAAAGATAATTATATTCTGATATGCAAGGAGTTGTTTTATAGAGGTGGCATCCTGGAAGCCCATGAACTACCTCCAGCCCAGAGATGGGTTGTGTTTGACCCAGACAGTGTTTTGTTTTTTTAAACTGAATTAGTTGTCAACAGTTAATCAGGAGATTTTGTATTAAAATTTAGATTTCTAACTACTCTTGCAAATTCAGAGGATTTATCAACTGTTACTCTGCCTCCTTGCATGGGAAAAACTATATTGCCACAAGTGGCAGTCGTTGAATAGGTGATATTTAATTTAGACAGAGTCTGTGCTCTCCAATTGTCCGTAGTCCACACCAGACCCTCTTTATTCATTTAGGTCATCAGTTTTGTGACCTCTGTTTAAGAGAACCAGTTCTGGTTTGTTTGTAACTTTACTGTATCTCACTGCCATAAAGATTACAGTTGGCTTTGAGTTAAATGCGTTTTGATGTTTGAGTAACTTATTTTATTTTGCCAATACAATAAGTGGCGGCACATTATAACTCTGTGGGAGTGGCAATGGCAAGCTGGACATAAATTATGCACCCTAGCCATTTCCACACATTATCATGTGATAATAAATTGTCTCTTTCTTTTGTGTAACACAACAATGCTATGAAATAGGCACTTGTTCCTATTTTCTAGTTGAAGAAACTGAGGCCACAGGTCAATTACCTAACTTGCTAGTACATGGTGGATCTAGGATTCTAAGCCAGATCTGTCTGACTCCATGGTCCCCTGTGCTTAATCAATACATTATTATAAAGTAGCCTACTGGGTTGTAGGGCACTATCCAGTAGAGTCAATTTCACTTTTATCCTATTCTTTGGCAACATGAGAGTCCTAAAGTGGGAGGGGACTGTTATGTGGAATATAGACACATGACTATTATGTCCTGCAAAATACAAATCCATCAAGAAAAGTTTTGGAATTTAGTTAAAGGAATATTAGCAGAACCTGACTAGGCTCAAAATAAACAGGAAGCTGCTAATAATAAACTTTCCTTGGAAGCAGTCAATGTATTTCTTGATAATTTTTTGTCATAGTAAAAGTATTTTAATTATGATCTCATATTCATAAAAGTATAAATATTTATAAGATTTTTTGTCAGACCAGAAAAGGATCATTCCCACTTTCCTTTTCTCACACATGCAAGACTCCATAACTCCTTTAAAGTCTTCATAGGAAAAAAGGCTTTTTATCTCAATTCAAATTAACAATATTAATATAATTGTACTGGGAATTTAGATGGAAGGTAGATATTGGGATGGTACAAGTGAGCTTATAGCCTCATCTAGAATAAGAGAAAGTCAACAAAACGAAACACAATGTAGAGGTTAAAGCATATAATTTAAACCCATGGAGGTAAATTCTAAAGAACTAAAAACCAAAATGGTTAAAAGTATTGTGGCATCTGGGGAGCAAGAGTAGAAGTGGGAGGGGCCTATCTGGAAGCTCTTAATTTTCATTATAGCCTTTCCTATTTGGTTGTTTTTCTTTCTTTCTTTCTTTCTTTTTTTTTTTTTTTTTTTTTTCAGTACGCGGACCTCTTACTGTTGTGGCCCCTCCCGTTGCGGAGCACAGGCTCCAGACGCGCAGGCTCAGCGGCCATGGCTCACGGTCCCAGCTGCTCCGCGGCATGTGGGATCCTCCCAGACCGGGGCACGAACCCGTGTCCCCTGCATCGGCAGGCGGACTCTCAACCACTGAGCCACCAGGGAAGCCCCTATCTGGTTATTTAACTTTGTGCTTGTGTTACTTATTAAAAATACTATAATGTTCTCAGATGCAGAGTCAGAAATGACACTTCATCTTAGCTATTTCGAGAGAGATGAATAACCTTCAAAAATCGGCGTACAGGGCTTCCCTGGTGGCGCAGTGGTTGAGAGTCCGCCTAAAACTGGGAAAGTCTAAGAAGAATACATAGGGGAAAATATTCATGGCATTGGATATGACAATGAGTTTCTTGACTATGAAACCAAAAGCATGGGCAGAAAGAAAAAAGTAAATTTGACTTCATCAATATTGAACCAAAAAATAGAAGAAAATGTTTGCAAATCATACACCTGATAAGGGATTAATACCCAGAACATAAAAACAAAAATCTTACACCTCAGCAACAACAAACAAGCAATTGAACTTAAAAATGGACAAAAGGCTTGAATAGACATATCTCCAAAGTACACAAATGGCCAATAAGCACATGAAGAAATGCAAATCGAAACCACAGAGAGATAACACTTCAAATCTGCAAAGGACAGACCGTTTACGTCCTACCCCCACCTCCACCCCCCGCAAATTCATATGTTGAAATGTTAACTGCCAATGTGATGGTATTTGGAGGTGAGTCCTTTGGGAGGTGATTAGGTCATGAAGTGGAACACTCATAAATGGGATTAGTGTCCTTATATAAAAGGCCTGCCTCTCTTTTAAAAGAGTTCTCTCACCTTTCCAACCAACTGAGGTTACAGTGAAAAGACAGCCATCTATGAACGAGGAAGTGGGCTCTCACCAGACACTGAACGTGTAGGCGCCTTGATCTAGGACTTTCAACCCTTAGAACTATGAGAAATAAATTTCTGTTGTTATAAGCCACACAATTTATAGTACTTTTTTTTCAGCTTTATTGAGACATACTTGACATATAACATTAAATTTAAGGTGTACAATGGGATGATGTAATACAAGCATATCTTGTGAAATGATTACCACAGTAGGGTTAGTTAACACTTTCATCACTTCATATAATTACCATTTTATTTTTTGTGGTGAGAACATTTAAGGTCTACTCTCTTAGCACATTTCCAGTATATGATACAATCTCCTTAACTATAGTCACCATGCTGTACATCTGAAAAATTAATTATCTTATAACTGCAAGTTTGTATCCTTTGAATAACATCTCCCCATTTAAGTTTTTGAGGAGCTTCCACACTGTTTTCCATAGTGACCGCAGCAATTTACATTCCCCCCAAAAGTGCACAAGAATTCCTTTTTCTTCACACCCTGGCTAATACTTGTTATCTCTTTTTTTTTTTTTTTTTTTGCGGTACGCGGGCCTCTCACTGTTGTGCCCTCTCCCGTTGCAGGGCACAGGCTCTGGATGCGCAGGCTCAGCGGCCATGGCTCACGGACCCAGCCGCTCCGTGGCATGTGGAATCTTCCCGGACCGGGCACGAACCCGTGTCCCCTGCATCAGCAGGTGGACTCTCAACCACTGTGCCACCAGGGAAGCCCCTTGTTATCTCTTTTTTATGATAGCCATTCTGACAGGTGTGAGGTGATATCTCATCGTGTTTTTTAAAATTATTTTTTATTAGAGTATAGTTGATTTACAATGTTCTGTTAGCTTCTGCTGTACAGAAAAGTGAATCAGTTATACATATACATACATTCACTCTTTTTTAGATTCTATGCCCATATAGGTTATTACAGTGTATTGAGTAGGGTTCTCTGTGCTATACAGTAGATTCTTATTAGTTATCTATTTTATGTATAGTAGTGTGTATATGTCAATCTCAATCTCCCAATTTATCCCTCACACCACCCTTTCCTCCTTGATAACCATAAGTTTGTTTTCTACATCTGTGACTCTGTTTATGTTTTGTAAATATGTTCATTTCTACCATATTTTAGATTCCACATATAAGCAATATCACATGATATTTGTCTCATTGTGTTTTCCTTGTTTTTAATAGATCTTTATTGGAGTATAATTGCTTCACAACACTGTGTTATTTTCTGTTGTACAACAAAGTGAATCAGCCATATGCATACATACATCCCCATATCCCCTCCCTCTGGAGCCTCCCTCCCGCCCTCCCTATACCACCCCTCTAGGTGGTCACAAAGCACCGGGCTGAGCTCCTTGTGCTATGCTGCTGCTTCCCACTAGCTAACTATTTTACATTTGGTAGTGTATATATGTTGATGCTATTCTCACTCCACCCCAGCTTCCCCCTCCCCCACCGTGTCCTCAAGTCCATTCTCTATGTCTGCATTGTTATTCCTGCCCTGCCACTAGGTTCATCAGTGCCATAACAAATACCATATGCTAACACATATATATGGAATCTAAAGAAAAAAAATGGAGAAAAGTCAGTCTCTCCAATAAGTGGTGCTGGGAAAACTGGACAGCTACATGTAAAAGAATGAAATTAGAATACTCCTTAACACCATACACAAAAATAAACTCAAAATGGATTAAAGACCTAAATGTAAGACTGGACACTATAAAACTCTTAGAGGAAAACATAGGAAGAACACTCGTTGACATGAATCACAGCAAGATCTTTTTTGACCCACCTCCTAGAGTAATAGAAGTAAAAACAAAAATAAACAAATGGGACCTAATGAAACGTAAAAGCTTTTGCACAGCAAAGGAAACTATAATCAAGACAAAAAGACAACCCTCAGAATGGGAGCAAACATTTGCAGACAAATCAATGGACAAAGTATCCAAAACATACAAACAGCTCATGCAGCTCAATATTAAAAAAAAAAACCCAATCAAAAAATGGGCAGAAGACCTAAATAGACATTTCTCCAAAGAAGACATACAGTTGGCCAAGAGGCACATAAAAAGCTGCTCAGCATCACTAATTATTAGGGAAATGCAAATCAAAACTACGAGGTATCACCTCACACTGGTTAGAATGGGCATCATCAGAAAATCTACAAACAACAAATGCTGGAGAGGGTGTGGAGAAAAGGGAACCCTCTTGTACTGTTGGTGGAAATGTAAATTGATACAGCCACTATGGAGAACAGTATGGAAGTTCCTTAAAAAACGAAAAATAGAATTACCATATGACCCAGCAATCCCACTATTGGGCATATACCCAGAGAAAATCATAATTCAAAAAGACACATGCACCCCAATGTTCATTGCAGCACTATTTACAATAGCCAGGTCATGGAATGAACCTAAATGCCCATTGACAGACAAGTGGATAAAGAAGATGTGGTACATATATACAATGGAATATTACTCAGCCATAAAAAGGAATGAAATTGGGTCATTTGTAGAGACGTGGATGGACCTAGAAACTGTCATACATTATGAAGTAAGTCAGAAAGAGAAAAACAAATATCATATATTAACACATATATGTGGAATCTAGAAAAATGGTAAAGATTAACTGGTTTGCAAGGCAGAAATAGAGACACAGATGTAGAGAACAAGCATATGGACACCAAGCGGGGAAAGTAGGAGGGATGTTGGTGGGATGAATTGGGAGATTGGGATTGACATATATATACTAATGTGCATAAAATAGATAACTAATAAGAACCTGCTGTATAAAAATAAATAAATAAATAAAAATTTAAAAGCATGGTATTCATTGTTGTTTTGATTTGCATTTCCCTGATGATTAGTGATCTTGAGCACCTTTTCATGTACTTCTTGGCCATTTAGATGTCTTCTTTGGAAAAATGACCATTCAGGTCCTTTGCTCATTTTTAAATCAGATTGTATCTTTGCTATTGAGTTGTATGAGTTCCCTTTATAGTTTGGATATTAAGCTCTTATCAGACGGATGGTTTGAAAATATTTTCTCCCATTCAACTGTTTGCCTTTTCATTTTGTTAATTGTTTCTTTTTCTGGGAAGAGCTTTTTAGTATGATGTAGTCCCACCTGTTTATTCTTGCATTTGTTGCTGGTGCTTTTGGTGAATAGCCAAAAAATCATTGCCAAGACCAATGTCAAAGCGTCTGTTTTCTTCTAGAAATTTTATGGTTTCAGGTCTCATGTTTACATCTTTATTGCATTTTGAGTTAACTTTTATGAGTGGTATAAAATAGAATTTCAGTTTCATTATTTTACATGTGATTATCTAGTTTTCTTTTTGAAGAGTCTTTTTCTTTTGAAGAGAATATCTTTTCCCCATTGAGTATTCTTGCCTTTTTTTGCCAATATTAGATGATTGTATATGCGAGGATTTATTTCTGGGCACCCCATTATGTTCCATTAGTCTATGTGTCTGTTTTTATGCCAGCATCATACTGTTTTCATTGCTATAGCTTTCTAATATGGTTTGCAATCAGGAGGTGTGATGCCTCCAGCTTTGTTCTTCTTCTTCAAGATTGCTTTGATTATCTGGGATCATTTGTGATTCCATACATATTTTAGGATTTTTTCGATTTCTGTGAAAAATGCCTTTGGAATTTTGATAGGTATTACATTGATGGCTCTGGGTAGTATAGATATTTTAACAACATTAACTGTTCTGACTCACGAACATGGGATAATTTTCTATTTATTTTTGTCTTCTTCAATTTCTCTCATCAAAATATTATACTTTTCACTGTGCATATCTTTCACTTTCTTGGTTAAATTTATTCCTAAGTATTTTATTGGTTTTGATGCTATTATAAATGGGATTGTTCTTTTTATTTCTTTTTCAGACGTTTTGTTGTTAGTATATAGAACTGCAACTGATTTCTGTATGTTAATTTTGAGTTCAGCAGTTTGAATTTGTCGATTAGTTCTAACAGTTTTTTTTAGTGGAGCTTTATATATATTCATCTTCAAACAGAGCAATTTTACTTCTTACTTTCCAACTTTGACATCTTTTCTTTCTTTTTCATGCCTAATTTCTCTGACTAGGACTTCCAGTACTATGTTGGATAGGAGTGGTTAAAATGGGCACCCTTATCTTATTCCCAATTTTAGAAGAAAAATTTTCAACATATCACTGTGGAGTATGTTAGCTATAGACTTGTTATATATAGCCTTTATAATTTTAAGGTACTTTCTCTCTATACCCACTTTGTTGAGAGTTTTTATCGTGAAAGAATGTTGTATTTTGCCAATTTCTCTTTCTGCATCTACTGAAATGATCATATGATTTTAATCTTTCATTATATTAATGTGGTGTATCACATTTATTGATTTGCATATGTTGAAGCATCCTTGCATACCAAGGATAAATCTCAGTAACCATTGTGTATAATCACTTTAATGTGATTTGATTGGTTTGCTAATATTTGGTTGAAAATTCTTGCTTCTATATTCATCAAGGATGTAGTGTCCTTATCTGACTTCGGTATCATGGTAATGCTGGCCTTAAAAATGAATTTAGGAGTGTTCTCTCATCTTTGATATTTTGGAAGAGTTTAAGAGGAATTTGCACTAATTATTATTTAAATGTTTGGTAGAATTTACCAGTGAAACCATCTGGTCTTGGGCTTTACTTTGTTGGGTGGTTTTTGATTATTGATTCAATTTCCTTGCTCATTATTGGTCTGTTCAGATTTGCTGTTTCTTTAGGATTCAGTTTGGTAGATTATATATTTCTAGAATTTATCCATTTTTTCTAAGTTATCCAATTTATTGTCATATAATTGTTTATAGTAGTCTCTTATAATCCTTTTTATTTCTGTGCTATCTGTTGTAATGTCTCCTCATTCATTTCTGATTTTATTTATTTGAGTGTTCTGTCTTTTTTTCCCTTAGTCTAGCTAAAAGGTTTTACAATGTTGTTTATCTTTAGGAAAAAAAAAACAGCTCTTAGTTTCACTGATCTTCTCTACAGTTTTCCTAGCCTCTATTTCATTTATTTATGCTTTGATATTTATTGTTTCCTTTGTTCTGCTAACTTTGGGTTTTATTTGTCCTTTTTCTAGTTCCTTGAGTGGTAGAGTTAGGTTGTTTATTTGAGAGCTTTCCTTTTCCTTAATGTGGGTATTTCTTGCTATAAACTTCCCTCCGAGAACTGTTTTTGTTGTATCCCATAAGTTTTGGTATGTTGTGTTGCCATTTGCATTTGTTTCAAGATGTTTTTCAATTTCCCTTTTGATTTCTCCTTTGGCACATTAGTTGTTCAAGATTGTGTTGTTTAATTTTCATATATTTGTGAATTTTCCAGTTTTTCTCCTATTATCAATTTCTAGTTTCATACTATTGTGTTCAGAAAGGTTTTTGGTATGATTTCAATCTTCCTAAATTTGTTAAGACTTGTTTTGTTACCTAATATATGATATATCTTGGAGAATGTTCCATGTGTACTTGAGAAGAATGTGTGTTCGGATGCTGGTGCATGGAAAGTTCTGTGTATGTCTGTTAAGTCCATTTGGTCTAAGTATAGCTCAACTCCAGATTTTCCTAATTGATTTTCTGTCTTGATGATCTATCCATTTTTGAAAATGAGGTATTGAAGTGCCCTACTATTACTGTATTGTTGTCTATTTCTCCCTTTATATTTCTTAGTATTTCCTTAATATGTTTAGGTGCTGTTTTTGTGGGTGTATATATATTTACAATTGTTCTATCCTCTTAATGAATTGATTCTTTAATCATTATATAATGACCTTCTTTGCCACTTGTTACAGTTTTTGAGGTAAATCTATTGTGTCTTATGTACATATTGTTACCCTTTCTTTCTTTTGGTTTCCACTGCATGATATATATATTTCTATCCCTTCACTTTGAGCCTATGTGTATCCTTAAAGCTGAAGTGAGCCTCTTATAGGCAGCATATAGTTGGGTCTTGTTTTTATATCCACTCAGCCACTCAATGCATTTTAATTGGAAGATTGAATCCATTTACATTTACAGTAGTTATTGATAGGTGGGAAGTTACTAATGCCATTTTATTCATTGTTTTCTGACTGTTTTGTTGTTCCCTTATTCTCTTCTTCCTCTCTTGCTGCCTTTTTTTTAAAATAAATTTATTTATTTATTTATTTATTTTTGGCTGCTTTGGTTCTTCATTGCTGTGTGTGGCTTTCTCTAGTTGCGGTGAGTGAGGGCTACTCTTCGTTGGGGTGCTTGGGCTCCTCATTGCGGTGGCTTCTCTTGTTGCAGAAGCTTGGGCTTTCGGAGTGCAGGCTTCAGTAGTTGTGGTCTATGGGCTCTAGAGTGCAGGCTCAGTAGTTGTGGCGCAAGGGCTTAGTTGCTCCACAGCATGTGGGATCTTCCCGGACCAGGGCTTGAACCTGTGTCCCCTGCATTGGCAGGAGGATTCTTAACCACTACGCCACTAGGGAAGCCCTCTTGATGTCTTCTTTTGTGAATGTGTTTTTCATAATGGTATGCTTTGATTCCCTTCTCTTTATCTTTTGTGTATCTACTGTAGGTGTTTGCTTTGTGGTTACCATAAGGCTCGTGTAAAGCATCTTTTAGATATAACAGTCTAATTTTTCCTGATAACAACTTAATTTTGGGAATTCCCTGGTGGCCCCATGGTTAGGACTCCATGCTTCCACTGTAGGGGACCTGGGTTCAGTCTCTGGTTGGGGGACTAAGATCCTGTAAGTTGCATGTTGCGGCCAAGAAAAAATAATTTCAGTTGCATACAAAAACTCTACCCTTCTCCCCCCTTTTATGTTTTTGATGTTACAGTCTATACTTTTTGTATATTGTATCCATTAACTAATTATTGTAGCTATAGCTATTTTTATTTTATTTTATTTTATTTTTTTGTGGTACGCTGGCCTCTCACTGTTGTGGCCTCTCCCGTTGCGGAGTACAGGCTCCGGACGCACAGGCTCGGCGGCCATAGCTCACGGGCCCAGCCGCTCCGCGGCATGTGGGATCTTCCCAGACCGGGGCACGAACCCGTGTCCCCTGCATCAGCAGGTGGACTCTCAACCACTGCGCCACCAGGGAAGCCCTATAGCTATTTTTAAATACTTCATGTCTTTGGAGTCAGTTACTGGAAATTTATTGTGTTTCTTTGGTGGTGTCATATTTTCTTGATTTTTCATGTTCTTTGAAGTCTTACCTTGCTATCTTCTCATTTGAAGCCTTTAGTGACTGACTTTAAGAGAGACGTACTTTTCATCAGTCCTGCTAGGGATTCTCAGGCTTTCTCAGACCTTCTCTGGATAGGCTTTCTCCACACTCTTTGCTCCCCCTTGTGGCAGAATTCTTAAGCTGTGTGCCTTCTCTTGATCTTGCAAAGCCAGGCCTAGCACTTACAGCCTCTCTTTTGCTCTCCCAAGGTTGGTGTTAAATGCTCAAGTTTGTGACCTCTATCTGTCCCCCAGATTCTGGACTGCTCTCTGAATGTGCAGTATTTGCCATCTATAACAGCTCACTCTTATTTCCATCAAGAGTGCACACAGGGGTCTGGCCATGGGTTGCAGGGTGTGTGAGAGTGAGGCTCACAGGGTCTTGGGATTGCCTGTAGACCAGTTGGGGGGATTTGCAGGTGATGTATCCCCAGTGGCTCTTGGGAAGCTCCCAGTGGAGTCTGTGATGTGGTTAGTAGGATCTGTATCCCTTTGATATGTTTCATTCAGAGCCCTGGCTTCTATTCTCCCAGCTTTTCACTGCCCCCAAGTCATGCAGCTCATGACTCAGTACTCTGGAAGGGTAAGAGAGAGATGAGCCTCTTTGGCAACAGCCCACACAGCTGGAGTAGCCAGGTGCTCATTCCCATGCTCCTACTTACTCCTGTGGGAGAAATTACAAGCCAAGAAGGGCTCTCTTTAAGTGAGCTGTGCCACTTTGGGGAAGAGGTGAGGCAAGTAAAGTCATAATATTCCTTTTACCCTCTCCAATGTGTCAAAGTATCAAATCTTGGATTTGTTTTTACTCCTGTGGTGTGCTAGAACTTCTCCACTGGACTCTTAGATTTTCACAAAGACTCTCTCATCTGTGGGTTATTGTCTAAATCAGTGTTCTCCAGAGGCTCCTAGACCATGGCTAAGAGGGGCTGGAGCTGGTTCGTGGACCACTTTAGGTCCACAACTGGCACCAAGGTCTGCATACCTATTACCTAATTCACGGGTAAGCAGGAATCCTTTCAGCCTCCTTGTGTATGGTACTAGATCCCACAGCTCCCTCAAAGGCACTTTTGTTCATGGGTGGATGCCAAGTTTTGTTGTTGAGGGGGAATACTTGCAAGGGACATCTTGTCCAGCCATCTTGCCTATGTCACACCTATGGTATTTGGTTATAGCAGCCTGACTGGACTAAGACAATACCCATTTGGATAGGTATTATTCAAGAAAAAAGGAAAATAACCAGTGTTGGTGAAGATGTGGAGAAATTAGAGCCCTTGTGCATTGCTGTTGAAAACGTAAAATTGTACAGCCACTGTGATAAACAGTTTTGTGTCTTCCAAAAAAGGTAAACATAGAACTACCATATGACCCATCAATTCCACTTCTAGGTATAAATCCAAAGAATTGAAAGCAGAGACTCAGACACATGTACACCCATGTTCCTAGCAGCATTGTTCACAATAGACAAAAGGCTGAAACAACAAAATGTCCATCAACAGATGAATGGATAAATAAAATGTGGTTTATATATATATATATATATATATATATATATATATATATATATAAATGAAATATTATTCAGCGTTAAAATGGAAAGATGTTCTCACATATGGTGCAACATGGATGAACCTTGAAAACATTATGCTAAGTGAAACAAGCCAGACACAAAAAGACAATTATTTTATGATTCCACTTATAGGAGTTACATAGAATGGGCAAATTCATAGAGACATAAAGTAGGAGAGAGGTTATCAGAGGATGGGGGAAAGGAAGTGAGGACTTATTGTTTAATGGGTACAGAGTTTCAATAAGAGCTGATGAAAAAGTTCTGGAAATGGATAGTAGTGAAGGTTTTATAATATCGTGAATGTACTTAGTGCCACTGAATTATACACTAAAAATGGTTAAAATGGTATATATTGTATATATTTTTACCACGGTAAAAAAGAAAATTATAAAAAGAGAAAAGAAATTATTTTTAAAATTATGTTTCTTCTTTTCTCTTTAGCAGTCGTTGATCTTTGGCCTTGATGCTATGTGGTACAAAAGCTAAAATATTTAAAATGCTGATTCTGGGAATTCCCTGGTGGTCCAGTCGTTAGGACTTCGTGCTTCCACTGCAGGGGCATGGGTTTGACCCCTGATCGGGAAACTAAGATCCTGCATGCTTCACGGTATGGTAAAAAAATAACAATAATAATAAAATGCTGATTCCTAAGTGAATCTATTTCATTGTACCTTGGAACCTGTGGATATAGTTACACTGCTGAGCTGAAAATGGAAGTATACTGTAAAAAAGCAAACAGATAACAATTCTGAAACTGCTGTAGATGTACACTGTGATTGAACAAATAAGTAAATGAATGATAAATAGTGAGAGTTGGGTTTCTCACTGTTGAAAAGGGGGTTTAAAAGCAAGCAAGAGTAGAAGCCTAGAGTGACCCATGTGTTATTGGATTAGAATTGGAAATCTTAGTATGAGCTCATGCTTTGCTGAATAGATACATATGGATGCATTTAGACATATGTATAGATATGTATACATAACTGGGCTAGTATATACACATATATTTTCTTGCTCTGATAGCTGAGAGTGCCTAGAAGCAATGACACCCCAGTGAACACATTTAGTGTCCAGAAATTGATACCTAATATCATTCTTTGATAAAAAGAATCAGAGCTCTTTGAAAAAATGACTGATTCTTAGCCTGGAGTAGGGAATATACAAGATGAGTCTGGAGCATTTTTGTAATGCCATAAAATAAGGAAATGGTCAACACACACACACACACACACACACACACACACACACACACTGTCACAATGATGGGAGATATATAAAGGGGACAATGGGGCCAACTTAAAGAGCTCCCAACCGCCAAAGCTGGAAAAATATGAACAATAAAAGAAAGTAGTATTGGATTATAAACCCAAACTACAAATAAATATCTATGACTCCTCACTGATATAAATAAATGATTGAATAGGTAAATAAGTGAAGAATAGAAAAATTTCTTTTGTATAAGAATTCTAAATGACCTGTATACTGCCTTCGAGGAGATGAAGCATAACTCTTCATTCCTTAAGGAGGTTGTGACTTGCTTCCAAAAAGTAGAGTATTAAAAAAGGGAGAAGTGAGAAAGTAACTTTACAGTGGAGAAATCTGGCAAACACTACCTTGGCCAGATTATCAAGGGTAACATCATCACTAACAAGTGATAGATAAGCTTATACCTTTGATATGATGTGGTGAGACTGTCACTTCACCTCTGTGATCATCTTCCCCAAAACCATAAACCCAGTCTAACCATGAGAAAAACATCAGACAAACATACCATGTTGTAAGGAGTCCCATACTAAAGCAGAGACCACATGTGCTTATTCAGTCCCAGTTAAGGTATTGGCTGACAGTCAGCATTAACCATCAGACATGAGAGTAAACAAGCCTTGCAATGATTCCAGTCTTCAGACTTCTAGTATTTCAGCTGAAGTTCTAGGAACTGTGGAGCAGAAACAAACCATCTCCTCTGTATGCTGTATGCACTGATACATAGAATCCATGAGCATAACAAGCTGCACAAACTAAGTTTGGGGATAATTTGCTATGTAGTCATAGAAACCGAAACAATCATAAAATGGCATTTTTCTAACAGCCTTATTGAAATATAATATTGGGTTGGCCAAGAAGTTCGTTGGGTTTTTCCGTAAACACAAACGAACTTTTTGGCCAACCCAATATACAGCATTAAAATTTGTCCCAATATTTTCTTCAAATTTTTAACAATTTTTACCTACAATACATTTAAGTCTATGATCCATTTAAAGTTGATATTTTGTATGGTGTGAGGTAAAGATAGAAGTTTAAAAAAATTTTTTTGGATGTGGATATCCAGAATCATTGGCTGAAAAAATTATCTTTTCCTCATTTAATTGCCTTTCAACCTTTGAAAAAAATCAATTGACCATGCAGTTAAGGGTTTATTTCTGGACTCTATTTTGTTCCATTAATCTCTATATTTGTCTTTAGGCCAGTGCCACACTGTCTTCATTACAGTAGGTTTATAGTAAGTTGAAGTTGTGTAGCTTAAGCCCTCCAACTCTTCTTCTTTCCTAAATTGCTTGGCTATTCTGGGTCTTAGTATTTTGTGTTCCCACATAAATTTTTGGATCAGGCCATCAGTTTCTTTAAAAAAAAAAGTCTGCTAGGATTTTTGTAGGAATTGTGTTGAATATATAGATCAATGTGAGGAATTTAAGTCTTTAAGTTTTCTTTGCAGTATTTTGTAGTTTTTAGTGTATATAAGTCATATACTTCTTTTGTTAGTTATTTCTATTTTATTCTTTTTGATGTTATAAGGAATAAAAATGTATTTTTAATTTCATTTTCAAAATGTTAATTGTTTATGTATAGAAACACAATTGAATTTCGTATCTTGTATCCTATGATCATTCTGTATATGCTTATTAGTTCTAATGTTTTTGTAGACTACATAAAAGATCATGCCATCTACAAATAGAGTTTTCATTTCTTTTCAAATTTAGATGCCTGTTACTTCATTTTCTGTCCTTATTGCTCTGGCTAGAACATCCAGTAAATATTGAGTAGAAGTAGTGAGAACATACATACTTGCCTTGTTCCTGATCTTAAGGGGGAAGCATTCAGTTTTTCACCATTAAGTATAATGCTAACCATAGGGTAAATTATTGTAGTTCCTCTGTATATGAGGAGTCATTTATCTCTTGCTCCTTTCAAGATTTTCAGTTTTTGGCTCTCAAAAGTTTGACTATGATGTGGCTACATGTGGATCCCTTTGCATTTATCCTACTTGGGACTGAGCTTCATTGACCCCCCAATTAATGTTTTTCACCAAACTTTGATAGTCTTTTAGTACTATGTCTTCAAATATTTTTTCTGCTCTTCTCTCTCTCCTCTTCTTAGATTCCTATTACATGTAAGTTGGTAAGCTTGAAGTTGTCCCACAGGTCACTAAGGGTCTGTTCATTTTTCTTCAATCTTTTTTTCTCTGTTTTTTAGACTGGATGACTCTTCTCTGCAATTTCAAATATAATGTTGAATATAGTAAATTTTTCATATCAATTATTCTAATTGCAACTGTACTTTATATTTGGTTCTTTCTAAAGTTTATCTTTTTAAATTAATTTATTTATTCATTTATTTAATTTTTGGCTGCATTGGATCTTCGCTGCTGTACACTGGTTTTCTCCAGCTGCTCAGAGCAAGGGCTACTCTTCATTGTGGTGCACAGGCCTCTCACTGTGGCGGCCTCTCCACAACTAGGCACGCAGGCCTCAGCAGTCGCGGCACACGGGCTTTGGCAGTTGTGGCTCACAGGTTCTACTACAGTGCAGGCTCAGCAGTTGTGGCGCACGGGCACAGCTGCTCCATGGCATGTGGGATCCTCCCAGACCAAGGCTCGAACCTGCATCCCCTGAACCGGCAGGTGGATCTTAACCACTGCGCCACCAGGGAAGCCCTAAAGTTTTTTTTTTTTAATTGAGATTGATCTTAAAACAACAACAACAAAACCTTTTTAACAATTGGCCATTCACTAAGTTACAAGTTACATTTTATTTTTATTTATTTATTTATTGGCCATGCCGTGCGGCTTGTGGGATCTTAGTTCCCTGACCAGGGATCAAACCCATGCCCCTTACAGGGGAAGCACAGAGTCCTAACCACTGGACCATCAGGGAATTCCCTGAGACTTGCTCTTTTTTGTATCATTGTCATTATATTTTCCCTTTATTCATAAACAGTGCTGCCTTTAATTCTTTGAACATATTTATCAGCTGCTTTGAAGTCCTTGTCTGCTAAATCCAACACCTGTGCTCACTCAGGCAGTTCCTACTGACTACTTTTTTCCTGAGTTTGGGTCACTCTTTCCTGCTTCATGTCTTGTCATTTTATTTTCGAAAACTGGACATTTTATATAATATATTGTAGGAGCTCTAGATTCTTGTTTTTCCCCTGAGGGTGTTGCTCGTTTTGTTTGTTTCATTTATTTGTAGCCTTCCTGGGCTTAATCTGTGGAATCTGTCTCCCCCTACTTTCTACTTTCTGGTCTTTGATGGCTCTGCCTTTTTCTTTTTTCTTTTTTTTTTTTAATTCTGTTTTTCCTTTTGAGTTTGGCTTCCTAGGAGTCACCTCTCTGTTTTCATATTTTAATGGTCAGTTAACAATTGGTTAGAAGTTGTGCTCAAACAACTTGTGTCAGTAAGGCATCCACCCACTGCTGATGGATTTGTGTGTGGTTTTAAGTGTGTGTACAAATTTAGGCCATTTCCAATTACTCCCCAGCTATTAATTTTCACCAGGTCCTCTCAGGTCTCCCTCTGCATTCATTCAGCCTCCTGGACAGCCATGGATAGTTCCTCTATGCCTCTCTCATAACCAGAATTTCCCTCTTGAATCTCAACTTGTTGGCTAGTCTGCCACTGACTCCAACCAGGGCTTTCCCGTGAGTTTAGCATTGTTCCTGGCTTTCCTTGCTCATTTTCTACCAAATTTGCTACTTTTACTGACAATGCCATTGGACACAGGTTGTTTTTTTTCTTTCTTTCAAGTCCATGTTTTATTTTTTATAATTGATTAATACCTTTTGATTCAATAATTCTACTTAAAAATTGTATCTTGAGTTTACAAAAATGATCTTATACAGGAGTGGTTGTCACAACATATGCCAGTAAAAATAAATAATTGCTAGCCCATTATCAACAGGGAATTATTTTAATCAATTACAGAGAACTATGCCTTT